>NC_082689.1:73651609-74011609 GCF_949987515.2 Delphinus delphis
AAGAACAATTATCAAAAGAAGAGGTAATTTCTATTGATCACTATGTGGTTTGTTCTTTCTTACACATGCAGTTATATAGGAATATTATCTATATTGCTTACATTGGTATTTGAAGTTGAGTATAAAAATGGCCATTTCTGTATCAAATATTTTACAGGTATAAAATCAGCTCCAATTTGAGTAATTAGCAATTTAAAGACTTTAATTTGAGAAAAAAGTGATTGTATGGAAAAACGTTGGACATTCAGAAATTGCAGGGTGCTGTTACGATTTAACAAAACCTTCATTAAAGTAATGATACAAAAGGCTTATTCAGCATTGTTCTATTTAAAAATAATTTAAATAAAATTTGAATAAATTACTCACAACCACTGGATTATTCCAGTGGTTGACGTGATGACAGATATTTAACGTCAGAACAGAAGTGCTCTACCACTTTGAACATGTGAGTTAACGTGGGGTGTGTGTGTATATGTGTGTGTGTGTTTATTAAGTAGGGAATGTTGAGAAAACTTGAGAAGAAAACAGATTAATTTAGCAAAGTCTAATTTTTGAAAGTTTTATTGATGCGAATATATTAAATTCTATGATTGATTTGTTTTGCTCTACTGAATAGATGTGTTCATTAAAGAAAATTGCCTGAGGGTCATGGTCTATGTTCAAATGACTCTCGTTCTGAGATGTATTCTTTAGTGAAGAGGGGGAAGTATAATGGCTCATCAATGCCTTAAAGGTAACTGTGACAATACAATAATGTTAAAGAATCACAGAATATAAATGTGAAGAGTCACACTATTTTTTAAAGCTGTAAATATCTATGGTTAGGTTTGTGTTTAGCACATTCACTTAACAATTTAAAGGAGAAATTGTAAATGAACAGAATACACTGGACTGTTCAGTTACTCAGCTCCTGTAACAATACTTATGTTCTACAAGTGATGCTGGACAGCGCCCCTAGGTTGCTGTGTTACTGTATCCTAGCATTTCATAGGAGCTATTGATTTAGGAAAGAGCTGGTTGAGCTTAAAAAGGAGGGATTTACACCATGGATTAGAAAATTGTTTCAAAATATAGTAGCAACTGAATAAATTGCTTGTAAAAATATAAGCAATAGTAAATGATGATTGGGCAACCCTTTTGATAAAACACATTGCCGAGAGGGAGTAACAGCTTTAGCATGTGTGTCTATCTAGTACTATTTAAACCCTCTCTCAATCTTCATAAAGATTGAATTTCGCTATTCAAGTATTATGAAATAAATTTGCATTATAGCTTCCTAAAGCTTTTTGCCTTACCTTTTCCAGGTTTGAAGTGTGTTTGTCTTTTGTGTGACTCTTCAAACTTTACCTGCCAAACAGAAGGAGCATGTTGGGCTTCCGTTATGTTAACCAATGGAAAGGAACAGGTGATCAAGTCCTGTGTCTCTCTCCCAGAATTAAATGCGCAAGTCTTCTGTCATAGTTCCAACAATGTTACCAAAACGGAATGCTGCTTCACAGATTTTTGCAACAACATAACTCTGCACCTTCCGACAGGTAAAGGGTTTATCTTTGTTCATGCCAAATTTAATTGTACTCTTGGAAAGCTATATACACATGATAGAAATCAAACTGTTTTATGTTTCTTTAAATAAGAAAATCTGTTTTACAGTTCTCTCTCTCCCTTTTTTTGTTTTTGGTAAAATTCTCTAGAGCCTAGTTGAGACTGATTTTTTAAAAATTGCGCAAGACTGTCAAAACATTGACAACAGCATAACAATTTTGAAGAAATCTGTACACGAGTTGTATTTTTTGAAGTGATTAATGAACCTAAAGTAAAATATAAATTTTTATGGATTCTCTTAAAGGAAAGAAATTAAAATGTATACCAAGAAAAAGAAGAGAAAAAAGAGCAAAACAAAAATAGTAGGTTGCCAACTTTTATGGAGACAGAATCTTTTTTTCATAGGTAACTTCTGCATATCTTCTTTGCCCACACTCAAGTGAGAGCACTCATTAACAGAAGACAGATAGAATGGAATTTGACGCTTCATTATTGTGCAAATATATTCTTGCCTTTCCCCCAATTTCATGGAGTTTTATCCTAATTTACAAGGTACAAAAATCTTAATCTGGCCTTTTATCAATAATCTGGAGTCTGAAATTTTGGGGGCTAGTAAGGGGCAAGTAATTCAAATTAAAAACTAATTTATGACATGAAAATGTCCTGCTTGTAGATTTTCTTTAGTACGTTAATATCTATACACAAATACATATTCTTCCTCACAAATGAACATTTACATGTACTGTTATCCAATCTCAGATGTTCATATATCACCATATTCTAATATAGTATTTTTAACCTATTATTATTATTATTTTTAATAAATTAACTGCTCTCCCCCTTTTTTACTGGAGAACATTTACTTTATGCAAAAACTTGACATTACTTCTACAAATGAAAAACCAATTTACTTGCCATAAATAAAAGGTAACTACGTAAATAAACAAATGTACTGACTGCATTACAGTTAGGTATTTTGTATTTTCTTTTTGTTTAAAAGAGAAGACAGTGGTGTTAAAGACATACTAACATGAAATGAGTGCTTTTGATACATAATCAGAAAAACTAAGAGAACTAGAGGAGAAATTCTTGTGTGATTCAATGTTATTTAGTATCATGTTGGTTTACCACTCCAATTAATCTCAAGAACCCTTAAAAATCATTTCATGAACCACCCCTAATACTTGTCCCATTCTTTGAGAAACACTACTCTGAAGCATTATCCTATATGTTACGACCTCAGAAGTCAAGGTTGGCATATTTCATCCCCCAAAGCTACTAGGAGTCTTTGATTTTAGACCACAGTTATTTTTTCTCAGATTCCATAGATTTCCTTGGTTTGATAGTGATCTGGTATCTATTCTGATACCAGAATTTTTCTTTCCTTATATATTCTCCCCTGATTTTGGTGGACCAGAGAACCCTAAAATGAAGGTCCCCTATATTTGATGCTGGTCTTCCCATGACAAGATCCAAAAGATTAAGGAGGGGAAGGAAAGTCTCCATATTAGGCTGTGGCAATGACCTCTTTAATGTGTCTTCTTAATAAAGAATTATCCATAAGACCATGTTCTGCCAGTCAGTATGGGTACAAGACAGTACTTTGACTGCAACAAAAGGTCTTGGAGGACAAAATGGTTCACACGCAGTTGGGCAAATTAAAGGTGCTTAGCGCAGCTAGGATGTGGGTCCTTCCCAGCCCAACTCTAAACTGTCTAACTACTGAGATGCCTATGATCTACCTTTAAGTCCACTTGGGAACCAGACTTTCTTTTTAAAAAATCAGTTTTATTGAGGTATAATTTGGATATAATAAAATGCACACATCTTAAGTGCACAGTTTGATGTGTCTTGACACATACATTTGTGTAACTGCCACAACATTTCCGTTACCTCAAAATGTTCTCAGTCAATCGCCACTTTCACCAGGGCCGGGAAACTCATCTATTTTCTAATAGCTGTAGATTAATTTTTACTGGAGTTTTACATAAAAGGAGTCCTATGGAAGATATAATTTTGCACTTGGCTTCTTTCACTCAGCATGTTTTTGAGATTTATTCATGAAGTTGGGTATATCAGCAGCTTGTTTCCTTTTTACTGCTGGGTAATATCCCACTGTATGTTTTGTTATTTTTACGTTTTCATCCACAATGGGTATTCAGGTTGTTTTCATTTTGGGGCTGTTATTAACAAAGCTGCAATGAACAATTGAGTACAAGTCTTTGGAGATATGTTACCTTTCTCTTGAGAAAATACCTAAGAGTGGAATTGAATGGTCAAATAATAACTATATGTTTAATTTATAAATCTAATCTCCCAAATAGTTTTCACACTGCTTATACCATTTTATGTTCCCAATAGAAATGTATGATAGTTCCATTTGATCCATATTTTTGTCAGCACTTGGTATAATCAGTCTTTTTAATTTTGGCCATTCAAGTGATTGTATAGTGGTATTTCATTGTGGTTTTAATTTGCATTTCCCTAATGATGATCAATTATTTTTTTCTTGTGCACATTGGACATTTGTGTTTCTTTCTTTATAAAGTGTCAAATATTTTACATATTAAAAAAACTGGGTTATCTTCTTATGGTTGAATTTAAGAGTTCTTTATATATTCTGAATACAAGTCCTTTATCAGATATGTATATTATGCCTATTTTCTCTCATTCTGTGGATTGACATTTTGCTTCCTTGAAGGTGTCTTTTGCAGAGTAGAAGATCAAAATTTGATGAAGTATATTTTATCTTATTAAAAATTATTAATGGTTCACATATTTCATGTCCTGAGAAGTCTTTATCTATCCAAAGGTCATAAATATTTTCTTTTATGTTTTCTTGTAGAAATTTTAACATTTCAGCTTTTACATTTAGGTCTATGTTCAATTTAAATTTAATTTTTGTTATTATGTGAGGTTAGGTGGAGTTTTATTTTTTCCACATGTATATGAAGTTGTTCCTAGCATCTTGTGGAAAAATCTATCCTTTCAATTACTTTGACCCTTTGAATTAAAATAAAGTGACCATGTATATGTGGGTATATTTCTGGCCTCTATATATCTATACTTATGTCACTATCAAACTTTCTTGATTATTGTAGCCTTATAGTAAGTATTAAAATCAGGTCGTATGACCCCTCCAACTTTGTTCTTTTTCAAAATTGATTTGGCTATTCTAAGTCCTTTGAATTTCCATTTAAATTTTGGAATTGGTTTGACAATTTTCACAAAAATATGATGATGAAATTTTTATTAGATTGAGTTGAGTATGGATTATTTGGAGAAAATAGTCATGTTAATAATATTAACTCTTTTGATCCATGAACATAGTATGTTTTTCCATTTATTTAGTTTTTCTTCAGTTACTCTTAGTGTATTGTAGCTATCAGAAAACAGGTCTTATACATATTTCCTTGAATTTATCCCTAAGTATTGCATGTTTTTAGATGCTACTATAAATGGTATTTTTAATATATCAATTTCTAAATGTTAACTGCCAGTATATGAAAATAAAATTAATTTTGTATATTGACCTTATATCCTGTAAGCTTGTGAAAATAGCATATTAGTTCTAATAGCTTTTTAAAAAATTCTTTGGCATTTTCTACATACAGAATAATCTGTGAGTACAGACAGTTTTACATCTTCCATTCTGATCTCTATACATTTTATTTCTTTTTCTTGTTTTTTTGCACTGGCTAGGATCACTAATATGATGATAAGTAGGCGTGGTTAAAGATCCTTGCCTTTTTCCTGGTTCTAGGAGGAGTGCACTCACTCTTTTACCATTAAATATGAAGTTTTTTTTGTAGATCCCTGTTATCAACTGAGGAGATTTGCTTTTATTGCTAGTTTTGGGAAAGTCTTTTTTAAAATCATGAATGGATATTAACATTTTTCAAGTATTTTCATGGATTTATTGAGATTATAGCATGACTTTTCTTCTTTAGTCTACTGATATGATGGATTATCTTAATTGGCTTTCAAAGATTACTTATAACAGGGAAGGTATGTATTATCTAGCCAGTTAATTAATATGTCTACAAAAAATGTTATGTGACATTTAATTGATATCAAATTTCTTTACATAAACTAAAAATTTGTTTCTTTTAGTGACATGGGTATGGTAAATTGACATTGAATTGAGTAGGATTGCATATGCAGTCATCTTGTGTTAGGTTGTTCTCTCTGTGAGGCAGCACTGAATGGTTATTAGCTGTGTTTGGAACAGCAGCTGTTGGAGAGGAGTTGGGAACCTCTAGGCTGAGCTGTGATATAGCCAGTGCCAAGAACTCTGCTGTTTTTGTGTCATCAGGTGAGTGTGATTGATATCCCCTGCTCTGCCTAGTAAGAATTTATCAATTTCAAATGTGATCACATGTATATGAAATATATAAAAGCACGCTGAAAAGTAGACAGTGTGATATTTCCACAGTACTTAATCCTCTGCATCACATTCATGGGTAAAATGATAGAAGAAAAGGTTGAGAGGTGACCAGAACAGGTTGGAGAAACTCTGGGACTTCCCTTTTCAGTTTCAGCTGAAAGCTAAGTGGATCCTTCCCTTTTGGCTCTTTCATTCATCACCCCAGATTGTGGTGTCATTTCTGGCTAACTGACTTCATGTAGGTACAGTTACCCACTCTTGTCATGTTTCAGCTGGCCCTTTTCCGTCCGTAAGTCCTGTTTGTGATGACTGGGCTCTTGCTTTGTTTCTTTGTGACAAACTTCCTACCTTGAATACATCTCGTGACTTTTTTCTCCCCCCTTCCTCTCCCTGATGGTGTCCTAGTAACTCAGCAACTGGAGATCTGTAGGCACAAACTCTTGCCCTCCTAAAAATCCTCTTAAGTGTTTGATTCTAATTCTTAAAACTTCAGACCAGTGGCTTTCATACAGCTTTCCATTGTGGCACACAGAAAGAAATACATTTTATATAATTTCCCCCAACCCACATGCACACACATCTGAAACAAGAATTTCACAAAATATTCTTACCCATAAAATGTACAAGGTACTCTGTGCTCTTTCATTAAGTAAAAATGCTGATCAGACCCCATAAGTTGTTTACATATTTACAGTTGAAGAGAGACTGCTTTAGTTGATATTTAAAATGTGGTAATTTTAAATGCAGCAAGGACATTTATTATTTTAATTAACTAGCTCAACAAACTATTAAGAATCTGGTTACTATTTTAATTTACAATGTTTTTCTTTTAAGTGGCCTTTTAAAACCTTCTTACCCATTCATTTATAATACTAAATTGGATTAAAGTTGAATTAATTCAGATCATTGTAAGCAGGATTTGATTTAGATCACATTAAATTTGATCACTTGCCCTTAAAAAAAAGTACTTCCTTGCTTCACATTGCATGTGGGTTTAATTTTCAGGAGTTAATTTTTTTGATAGAAGTAATTTTATAGTTTAGTAGAAATATAACATTAGAAAAATTGCTCGTTTCCCTGAAGCTTATTGTAGTAGATATCTTTGATGTCACTGGAGTGACCTTCCAAGTTCAACTATTATCACAAATATTTAGAGGGCTTTTTTCTAAGTAAACTTGAAAGGTGAAAACCATTTCCAAAAACAGGCATGTATTTGACTAGTGCTTGGAGCTCATGTCTCTACTAATAGTAAATATGTTATTTTCATTATACGAACATACTGAATATTTAAATAATACAATTAATATAGGCTATGCAAATCAGTTAAGCAAGAGAAACATATGTATTTTATGTAGTGTAACCTAATTTCTTATTACTGTTTATTTCTAGACCAGATAAAAATAGCTCTTTTAAACTCCAAAAATATCTGCCCACCTTTCTGGATTCTACTTGTCTTTCCCTGACTCCAGTGACTTTAGATCTAGTACTCTCAGGCTTCAGTACATTTCCTGCACAGTAACTCATGCAGATTGACCACTCACAGCTTCCTCTGAAATTAGGAGAGAAGCCACTTTGGTGGGAAAAATTCACCTCAAAAATAAATGATGTTTTCTTAGCTCTTCAAGAGCATTTCCATTTCAATAAAAAAAGGACTTATTTACCCAAATTAGTGCGTACTTTTGGGGTGGAGGATGGGGAGGGGGATTGTTTTCAGGGTAAACAAACAAATAATAAGTGAAAAAGTTCCATTCTTTTGGAAAATGTTCCAAAAGATGTTTGGGGTGTGTGTCCCTGTAATGGGTTCTGTCTGTGAGCCCTCTAATAAGTTCTCACAGTTTCTTTACTGGTTTTGTGTAAGTTGGGCCTTCTGTATCTATTCTTCAAGCTTCTTAAACTGTTTTCCCTATATTTTCTAATATTTGAGTCTCTGATAATTAATTAATAATATCTACAGCTTCTATGAGTTTGAATCTGCTGACTCATATTCTGGGTGGCTACTTTCCTTGCGTGTTTTTTAATTTTTGATTGTGAGTTCATGTTTTGAGAATCATATCTGGAGGAAACTTTTGATGCCTGTATTTAAAATATGTTCCTCCAGAGGAGATTTATATTAGCTACTGCCAGGTATCTGGAAGTGCTACCAACTCCAACCCATTCAGTGTTTTGATTACGTTTTTTTGGCCAACATATAGCATGAATTCTGGCTCTAAGCCTGCCTATATAGATGCACACTTATGGTGAGGACCTCTCAGGGAGGTTTTTTTTTGCTCTACCCAAAGTCAAGGTTGAGACAGACAAATAGATGAATATACACCCTGTCTCTCTCTGCAGAAATTTTCTATTTTGTTTTATTTTCAATGTAATGCCATTCATATTTGACTGATTTATACCAGGATCTCTGATCTGACCTTTCACAATTTCAGGAACCATGTTTTATTTCCTGATCTTGTTATACAATCTGATAAACTAAGCACTGAACTACCAAGAACTGGCAGATGCCTCCAGGGTAAATGGCAGTCCCAGTGCTCAGATACCTCCTGGGATTTGCATTTTATTTTTGGCTGCTGAGCAATTCATTTATTTTCCTCCCAGGTTAATCATATAATAGAAAAAAGAGTTTTTCATTTATATTTTATTCAGCATTTTTGTGTGTGCTGTACTAAGAAGGGCTCTGTGGACATCTAAAGTGTAACTTGGCAGAAGTGGAAACTCCAGGATGGTTTATTTTTGAAATGATGCTGGCATAATTATCTATCCATCTGGAAGAAAACAGGGCTGTACCACAGTGTCATACCATATACAAAAATAAATTACAGCTTGATTAAATATCTAATTGTGAAACATAAAACAATTTAAATGTCAGAGGAAAATTTAGGAAAAAAAGGGTTTTTATGACTTTACAGTATGGAAGCTGTTTTTAAGTAAGACAGGAAATCCAATTGCTGTAAAAGGAAAAGACAGATATAATTGACTACATGCAAACTAAAATAAAAATGAATAATAAAAGATAACATAAATAAAACCAAGATAATGAAATATGGGATAGAAATATTTGTAGCATATATGACTGGAAAAAAATAACTATTTAAAAGATAAAGAGCCTCTGTGTATGTGTGTGTGTGCATGTGCACATGCCTGTGTACATGGCAAGGGAGAGAGTGGAAAGAGAGAGAAGGAGAGGGGGTGCTAAATGAAAAAATGGGCAAAAAACACACATGGAAATTTTGCAGAAGAGAATCTTCAAAGTGGTAAAGTATTGAAAAGATGTTCAACAAAACTAATAGCTGGGGAGATGCAAATTAAAACAACATACTATTATTTTCCACCCACTGGATTGGTAAAAGGTAAAGGAGGATGTTTTCAACTAAAAGTATCAGAAACTTAGATAATATCTTAACTAGTGAGGGAGTTCACAGCCTCAGCATGACAAGAAATCTGGAAGTAGGTTCTTTCTATGATTTGTTAACAAAGAGACTCAACAGTGTCAACAGCCTACTTCCAGTTTTCTTTTTATGTGAATTGGCGAACACCATTATTGTTTAAGACATTATTATCTAACTTTCTGATGCTCATATCTGGTACATTTTTTTCCTCATGTGTATCTGCTTTTTCTAACAAGGGAAATGTTGGGTTTTGCTATTAACAATTTGAAGATTCAGGGAAGACAAAAGTAAAACATCATGATTTGCTCAGATTGGGTTGTCTAATAGAAACTGCCATGTTTAGCAGAATTATCAAAGGTCTCTTTCCTTATTGCAAGTTTAAACCAGACGTAAATACATCTCCTTCTAACCTCAGGGAGGAGGCTTGGGTTTATTACTAAGCAGAACAGGGGAAAAAAAGAAATAATGACAAGCAACAACTTTAAAACAAACCAAAAACCTTATTCTTGAGAAGCTGTGGACATAGCATAGCCATCACATGGATTTTAAACCTGAGTTTCCATTGTCTGAGTGGTACTCTCCAGAAGAAAAACTTTTTTAAAGTATACCCAGACTAATAGTGTCCCCAGTTGCCTGCCAGAAGAAAGTTCAAACTCTCTGGAGAAAGGCACTTTAATATTAGGTCTCAAAGAGACACAACAAACACTTTTTCAAGGACATGAGAAGTACATAATGAAGAACAAGGACTCCAAGCTTACAGGGGTTCAGAACAGCATGAGCATGAGCCAATAGAAGAGAGCACAAAGTTTCATATATTGGAATTATCAGACAATAATTATAGAGTAGCTATTCTATGTTTAAAGAAACAAAAGGCAAATTTGAAAACATTTGTTAGAGAATAGGAAATTATAAAACAATGACCTAGCAGATTTGAACAATATTGAAAAAAACTTTTTAAAATTAAAGATACAATAACAAAAATTAGAAACTTAATGTATAGGTTTAACAACAATTTGTATAACAACAACTGAAGAGAGAATTAGGGATCTGAAATATGGGTCCGAAGAAACTATTTTGTATTCAGTAATAAAGAAAATACATAATGGAAAATATGGAAGAGAGGGTGACAAATAGAGGAAAGTATAAGAAGGTTTGATATGTGCTTTTACATATACCATGCATAGATTACATTAATAAAAATGTTGACATATTACTAGCAGGCAAAATTAACTTCAATGAAAAAAATTACTAGAGTTAAAAAGTTCACTTTTTAATGATTAAAGTTTCAATTTACCAGGGATTCTTTTTTTTTTTTAATTATTTTAAATTTATTTTTGGCTGCATCAGCTCTAGTTGCGGTACTCAGGATCTTCGTTGAGGCACACAGGATCTTTCGTTGTGGTGCGTGGGCTCCTCACTGTGGCACACAGGCTTCTCTCCAGTTATGGCATGCAGGTTTTCTCTTCTCTAGTTGTGGCGCATGGGCTCTGTGGCGCGAGGATTCCAGAGTGTGTGGGCTCTGTAGTTTGCGGCACGCAGGCTCTCTAGTTGAGGTGCGTGAGCTCAGTAGTTGTGGCACGCGGACTTAGTTGTCCCGCAGCACGTGGGATCTTAGTTCCCTCACCAGGGATCAAACCTGTGTCCCCTGCATTGCAAGGCAGATTCTTTACCACTGGACAACCAGGGGAAGTCCCTACCAGGGATTCTTAATAAATTTAAATTTCTGTGTACTTAAGAATATGGTCTCAGACTTTCCTGGTGGCACGGTGGTTAAAAATACACCTGCCAATGCAGGGGACACAGGTTTGATCCCTGGTCCAGGAAGACCGCACATGACGTGGAGCAACTAAGCCTGTGCACCACAGCTACTGAACCTGTGCTCTAGAGCCTGTGAGCCACAACTACTGAGCCCATGTGCCAAACTACTGAAGCCCGCATGATCTAGGGCCCGCGTGCCACAACTACTAGGCCTGCGTGCTGCAACTACTGAAGCCCACGTGCCTAGAGCCCATGCTTTGCAACAAGAGAAGCCACCACGATGAGAAGCCTGCACACCACAAGGAATAGTAGTCCCCACTCGCCGCAACTAGAGAAAGCCCGTGTGGGGCAACGAAGACCCAATGCAGCCAAAAAAAAAAAAAAAAGAAAAGAAAAAAGAATATGGCCTCAAAAATAAAGAAAATATTTACAGATCTATAAGGAGAAATAAAGAAGTCCATGATCTCAGAAGGAGATTCACCACTGTCTTGGTAATTGATAGAATAAGTAGATTTTTTTAAAAAACCAGTGAGACTACATAAGGTTGAAACAACATGATTTATGAGCAACCTAATTTTTAGAAAATTATAATGTAAATTGTAATAGTCTTATGATGTATCTGTAAGGAAAATTTCAAAGCCAAGACGTTCTACCACAAAATTCTGCTAAATTTCCAGGAACAGATAACTGTGTAACTGTTACACAAACTCTTCCAAAACATGGACAAAGAAGAAACACTCCTTAACCTATTTTATGCATAACCTTGATATCAAAACCCAACAAAGACAGTATGTAAAAAAGAAATTACAAGCCATTCTCATTTATGAGCATATATGTAAGTATCCCAACTTTAACCTGTAACCATACAGGAAAAGGGATTCTGGGAAGCACAGTACAAGGAGAAATGATTATTTGCCAAATCAGGATAATGATTACCCTGGAGGTTGGGAAAGGATATGATCATGTTGGGTATCTCCGAGTGGGGGAACAGGTAGTGGGTAAGGGGGCTGGTGATCCATGGGGGTTTATAATTATTTTTATGCTCAGTGTATATGTTGTATGCACTTTTCTGTATATTTATTATATTTCACAACAAAAGGAAAACAAAACATCAAGTTTCAAAGTAACTTTTTTTGGCCACACCGCGCAGCACGAGGGATCTTAGCTTCCCGACCAAAGATCAAACCCGCACCCCCTGCATTAGAAACACAGAGTCTTAACAGCTGCACCACCAGGGAACTCCCAAAGTAACTTTTGAGTATGGGTAAATTTATGAAAATTACACATTCTCTTAACATCCGGAGTTGATATCGGAGAGCTAACCGGCTGAGGACATTATTTAATTCTTTCTTTATAAATTTTTATACTGTTTGTTTTGTTGCAAATGTGTTCTTTTTCTAATGAAAAAATCTAATGGCTCAAAGTTTGCTAAGACTATAAATGTTTCAAAGACATCTAGTTTCCTCCAATACCCATTTAGTAGCAGAACCTAGACTTAGCTAGGTGTATGGCTCTCCTACCAACTGACAGTATTTTCAGCTACTCTTACTGGTAAGTGTGGCGTAAGTTGTGGCTAATGAGTTGACTGGCAGTGTTTTGGAGAACTTCTGAGAAGACTCATTTAAAACAGAACTGGCACCTTATATGCCATCCTCCATCATGCTGCCTGGATGTAAAGGATGGAGTTTAGCAGCTGCCTTGGACTACATGATAGGGATGGAAACAAGGGAGATGAAAGGACCCTGACCAAAAACTACATGGAACCAACCTGCTGACATTGTACTATCCATCTTCAAATTTCTTTTACGTGAAAGAGAAAATGAAACTTCTATATAGTTTCCTCTGTCATTAGTAGCTAAATCTAATTCTAATGAACATAGAAACAGCAAAACAAGTCATTGAGAGTTCTACCTGCTTACTGGTTGTACCTGACCCACAGACAGGTTTCATTTGATCTACATAGTTTCTGGGAGAAAAGAGTGAGTTTCTTTATAATGTTAAACATTGAGTCAGTATAAAACTCCAGACATCTGGCTTATCTTGAAAAAATCAGAAGATTTGGCATTCTTGAAGTTGGCTGTAGCAGAAGTGACTGATTTCCTTCCTTGGTTCATTCATTCACTCATTCAATACCTATTGAACTTATAGCCACTGGCCTAGAGTTCCTACTATCAGTAGTTTAGTCTATTTTCTATTTTAATATAATTGAGTTATTCTGTTTAATATAATTTTATGTCTGACTTTCCTTTCTTATTATTAAAACATGTCTTTCCTATGTGAAGGAATCACATTTTGTTGCTTGTTTCTTTCATAGTGGGTTGCATTGTGATTTTTAACAAATGATTTCTGGGGACTCTAGGTGACATCGGAGACATGCTCCGAGAAATAGTGGTGATGTCAAATAGCATCAAGAACATTCTAAAATTGTCTATGAAAGTTCATCGAGGATAAGGTCAGGAAACCTGGGCTAGAGAAGCCTCTTATTTATAGGGTTAATTTTTATAGGAACTGCTATTTGGTTTATGCGTGCACTAATTACCACCCTTCATATGGAAATAGAGTATTCAATAAAAACATTCAAGTTCTGGGTATCTTTGTTCCCATTTTGCTACCAAAACATACAGTGACTGAAAGAGTAAGTGTAATAATAATTTCTGATTTTTCCTTTTGGAGTTCAATACACTATTTTAATACTATTATATTTTTGACTAATTCAAATAATTAGTTTCAATAAAGAAAATACATGCACAACATTAAAATGTGGGTACTTTCCTAATTAACCTCAGTACAATTTTCACCTTCCTGTTCTCAATTGTGTAAAGAAAAAAAGAACAATTTATTATTTATATCAGCTAGGGTAGATGAACAATGCATATTGTTAGGCACATGTCTAAATTAGACTTTAAGGCAAACTGAAGGATTACATTTGAAGGAAGATAAAATGTGAAAACATTAGAATTGAATTTATCAAAATTAATCATTTTAAAGCGTGCTATAATTATAAAAATTTGCAGGCTCAGATAGTGAATATTATTCTTTGGGGAGCTGAAAAGTCTTGCTATCTTAATCCCTTTAAAAAATCCATTGTTGTCTCAATTTTTATGGTTTTCTATTTTAAATGTAAATTTATTGCTCTAGGCAGTGTAAGGTGATATCAACATGCTGAGAAATACTCATGGGACCCCTTGTGGAATTGTTCTGCCACCACATGAACAAATCCATTTGTAGCTCATTCTCTGAGGATTCCCCACACACCTGACAGGTGTGCCAGACAGGGATTTTTTTTCCCCCATAAGCTGAAAGATGCTATGATTTTTACATTTTGAAAAGTCTATGAAATATAAGCATACAAAAAATCAAACTTGTACTTCAAATGTTTAATATAGGAAGCATTTCTTGTCTGAAGGAACAAGTACACTGACTTTAATTATGAAATTTTGTTCATAGGAATTAATAGGAAATTGAAAGTAAAATTTATAACCAATTCTAAATTGAGGATTTTACACTATGTAAGCCCTACTCTTCTCAGTTACATAAATACTATTACCTGTTTACTCAAATATTTTTCATGTGATTATCATATACAGGATGTTGAACTGGGTCAAAATATCATTATCTCATGTCATTCTTTTCCAAATGGACAAGCTGCTTTGTGTGAATGTGTTAGCTGAGGGAGAAATTCTATTAGCATGAACTTTAGGACAGAGAAGTGTAACTTTTCCTTGTCACCAATATTTTTAAGTGCCTTCTTTGAACAACGCCCTCAGCTATGAGGGTGCTTCTTCCAAGGAACTTGCATTTTTCTTAAGTAAAAGTTTGGCTTAAAAAAAAATTAAAATATTCTTTGAGTAATTACTATCTAATTTCTTTATAGATATGTATCATTCAAGAATACACACTACTATATATAAAATAGATAATCAACAAAGACCTACCGTATAGCACACAGAACTCTACTCAATACTCTGTAATAACCTGTATGGGAAAAGAATCTGAAAAAGTATAGATATATGAGTATATATAACTAAATCACTTTGCTGTATACCTGAAACTAACACAACATGGTAAATCAACTCTACTCCAATATAAAATAAAAAATTAAATAAATTAAAAAATGGATATGTGTTTTGATGACAGATTAAGAAACTGATCTCTGGTGCGTGCCCTAAAATTAAGAAAAACTGCGAAGCCGATTTGAACTCTTCCTACATTGTATTAATCTCACCTCTGCTTGAGTCAGAGTTCTTCCTACCCCTCATGCCAAAGATTATACTCTTCAATCTAACATTCTTATTTCCTTAATATATAAAATCATTGTTATTTTTAAATTCAGGTGCTGGTGGACAGAAGAAGATTTGAGGCTTCTCAGTGTTCCTCCCAGAAAACTGGCAGCACAAGGGGAACTAGCTAGGAAATATTTTGATGTGGGGTGCTGTCTGCCTGTTACACATGCATGAACTCAGGCCAGATGTAGACCTTGTATACTAGTAGCCATTTATAGATTGATCACTGAATGACGGAATGGCCCATCAATACCTCATCTGATATGGTTAAAAGGCAGAAGTAATTCTCATGTTATTTCTGTCACTGTCATGGCTCAGTTGAATCTCTAGATTAGAAAATATTCTGCCATTGTTCAGTACTTGAGGTTCATGTTGATCAGAAACAACCTGTTTGACATGATTATTCTCACTCTGTGAAGAAGGGGGACCATTTGCTTCCCCCTATAGTGAAGCATGTTGGAGGGATCTAATCAACTTAACTTCTAACTGCATTTTTCTTGGTGACATTTATAAATATAAGGGTCACTGTGAAGAAGTAGGAGGCTAGGACAAGCTCTTGTGGGTGGTGGTGGAGGGCTCCCTGTAATCAGGAGTAAAGAATTACATGGAAATGTTAGACAAATAAAACTGCATTTGTGACTTAACTCCTTGGACCCGTTCTACATCCCATGTGTGTGCTTCACACATGTAAAGTTTTAGTTACATATTCTTTATACTAGACTGATTCATCATGAATGGAACTCTTCATCATGATCTTTTTCTTATCTGCCACATCTCTCGCTCCTACATAAAGTTTTCTCCGTATTTTTACCAGCCAAATTGCTTTGGAATTGTACCCTAGATAGTAGATTTTCAATTCCACAAAGATGTGGACTCTGCTCCACTCTCTGCTCCCCATCCCAGAGAGTTGTTCTCAGTGCAGTAGTATACACACCAATCCATTTGGTTCCAGGTTTTGAACCAATTTAGTAAAGCAACCAATTAGAAATGTATTTTCATTACCATCAGGCAAATGTTTGAGATAATGGTACCCATATTTCTGGGTGCTTTGAAATGGCAGGTAAAGGAGAAGATTTGGGAGATTTCTTGTTGCTTAACATGTCACTCTGTTTTTGACAAAAGAAATCATTCCTGTTGAGCTAATTAGCAAGGTAGCTTTGAATATCTTAGAGGTAATGTATTTCTTTTTTCTGTTTCAGCTGCACTTATTATTTCCACACTTTCCCCCCAGAAACCTCTGAACTAAACAAAAGGCTCTTTAACTGAAGTCAGAGGTCATAGAAGTTTATAGGGTAGGTAGATGGACTGTACATCACCATGTCATTCTGTTGTTCCTAGTGGCATTTCTTCTGGTGCCAGGACAGAAACAGACCTATCAGAAAGCATCTCGAGCTACACTGTCTTTTTGGTTGCTTTATTCTGAGAACATTTCAAAGCCACAAGCTGGAGAAACAAATGCTTCCCTTTTCCTGGGGTGGGTGGGGGGCGGGCGGGTGGTAGGGAGGCAGTTGAAGACTTGATATTTATACGTTCATGGATTCAACCTTGCAATAATAGCATCTTTTCGCTTGGGGAAAACTTTTGATAAAAGGAATAGGAGTGGTTCAATGCTGAATTAGTTTGTGGTTTCTTTAGGGGTGCTTTGGACCCTCTTAAATTTAGGTAGCTACTTGCTATAGCAACTTTTGGGAAGGAAGCACTAACCTTGAAATGATTCATAAAAATTCACTTTGTCTGGATGAAGACCTCTGTTTTCTTTGCTCAGATTTGTTTTTAAACAGCTGTCCAGCCAGTATATATCTTTTCAGTCACTATATCCTCATTTTCTGTACATCGCTCCATTGTAATATATCAGTTTCTAGTCAGTTGAATGCCATTCAAATACAGTGAAGAAATATACCTTTAAGTTGAACACAAATATACTACAGAATTTTTGTGTTATTTGAAGGCACTGATCAAGTCCACATCTCTCCTCAGTTCTAAGGCATCTCCTCCTATTAGCATATACTAAAGAAATACAAATTAATTAATATGAAGGTCATATAAATCTCATAAACATCAATAATTTTTCATACTTTTAATAAAGAAAGAGAAAAGGTCAGCAGGGGAAGAAACATGGAGATCATGCCCACATTTTCTCATCTTTTTCTTTTCATCTTGAGAAGTTTGCCTCCCTAAAGCCAGAAATAGGAGTGGCGAGGAGGTAACAGGAACTGTCCTGGGAGAAGCTGAGGCATCTAAACTGGTTCTGAACTTTATTTGGGCAGGAGTAACCACCACTGCTTTCACAATCACCAGTTCCACTCCTGTCTCTAGGGAAAGCTGCAAAGTCACAAAAATAGTTTTAAAAAATTTCTCCTTTCTTTCCTTTTTTCTTCCTTCCTTCCTCCCTCCTTCCTTCCTCTCCCTTTTTTTGTTCTTACCTTCTTACAATCTTTTGCCTTTTGTATGATTCCCTCCAGCTGCCCAGAATCTTCCACCTCATACATTCCCTTCTTCCTGGCTTGTTAATACCTCCTTCCCCTGCGCCATCTTGGTTTAATGGACTGCAGAACTTATATAGGGGAGACTCTCATCCATGTGGGCTAGTGTTTGTCTCTTTTTTCCCAACCTCTTCTATTTCATTTACTAGAGAGTGAAATAACTAGAGTTAGCAATGCAGCACTCCCAGACCTCACTTTTGGGATTAACGTATGCCACCATGGAGCTGCTTATTCCATGGAGATATCACCTCAGTTGACATGGTCTCAAAATTTGGAAATTATCAAATAATAAAAGTTCTCCTGGGACTTCCCTGGCAGTGCAGTGGTTAAGAATCCGCCTGCCAATGTAGGGGACATGGGTTTGATCCCTGGTCCAGGAAGATCCCACATGCCACAGAGCAACTAAGCCCGTGCACCACAACTACTAAGCCTGTGCTCTAGAGCCTGCGAGCCACAACTACTGAGCACACATGCTGCAACTACTGAAACCCGCATGCCTAGAGCCCTGCTCTGCAACAAGAGTAGCTACTGCAATGAGAAGCCCATGCACCACAATTAAGAGTAGCCCCTGCTTGCTGCAACTAGAGAAAACCTGTGCATAGCAATGAAGACCCAATGCAGACAAAAAAATAAAAATAAATAAAATTATAGAAATGGAAAAAATATTTAAAAAAGCAAAAAACAAAGAAAAGAGTTTTCCTATGATCAAGAATGTAAAATCTGGGGCTTCCCTGGTGGCGCAGTGGTTGAGAGTCCGCCTGCCGATGCAGGGGACACGAGTTCGTGCCCCGGTCCGGGAAGATTCCACATGCTGCGGAGCGGCTAGGCCCGTGAGCCATGGCTGCTGAGCCTGCGCATCCGGAGCCTGTGCTCCACAATGGGAGAGGCCACAACGGTGAGAGGCCCGTATACCGCAAAAACAAAAATAAACAAAACAAAAAAGAATGTAAAATCTGTTGGGAAAATTAATATTTTCATCCGAGATAACTTATTAAAATGTATTCTTAACTGCACTACTGTCTTTTTCTACCATGACTTATTGGGTGTAGACCACAGTTTTCTTCATTTGTCTCCTGTAGAGATTACAATCAACATTTGGTTTAGAAGATAGTTTTACAAATGTTTGCCTTAAAAATTGCTCAGTGCTTAAGGAGCTCTTTCTGGATGGTGTTGCTAGCCTTTTTCTAGCCGAGTCATCTTTTTTTTCTTACTAACTCGTTTCAGTAAATTGTTCACAAAAGTAGAAACATTGCCCATCTGTAATAAACATCCCTGAGAGCAGTAGCCATCACCAGAGCTGTGCACTTTTATAGATATTATTCTATTTTCAGTCTTGCTGACCTTTCGCCTCTTTATTGGTTGCCATAGTGATGATCTGAGCTCTGCTTAATAGAGCTTTACTAAAATGAAGACAATCAATAAACTTTTTAACAGTAATGTTTATACTGATAGTTCCTAATAACATGTATCAAAATAAAATTTAGCCATATAAATATATCCAATAGTGGAGTTTTATTTTTAAAAACATGTTTAGGTACATGTTTATGTAAGTTGCAAATGGTTAAGTACATTCTGTGGCTTTCTTAGAATTCCTGGAATACCTTTGTGAGGACATAAAAATATGGATGCAACTTGAAATGTAGATTTGAAAGATTATTATGAAGTGGATTATAAAACTTTTTTATAACAGCAAACTTCAGAAGTGCAACTTCCATGGTTAATGATTTCTCATTCAAAGTCAAGTCTGAGATCTCTTGTAGCACCTTGTCCTAAGAACACTCAAGGCCAAGCTGTCCTCATATGCACCTGTACAACTTCTAATGATTTCAGAGGAATCCTGCAACACTCAGGAGAAGGAAAGTTGGTGATCTGCCAAAATTCACCTGGCAAAGTAGAAGAGCATGAAATATGTTTGTTTCCAAAGTTCACTTAACAGTTTTAAATATTTTACTCATTGGTAGTAGATAGACTACTATTTTTAGGCTTACAGTGAAACTTTTATGAACACATCTTTGAGGAATTTGATTCTTTTTCCTTTAGAATTAAATAATATTTGTTTTCAAATTATGTTCACATATTCTGGTTAACATGTTGTAAGTAAAATTCAAGTACATTTAGTATAATAAGCTCTCCTGGGTTGTCATTACCAAGAAGGAAGTCTGACTTAATTCCTCCTCTCATTAAGAACTAGCATATGTTTTTTGGAAGAAATTAGATAATAAATAAGTGAATCTATGATGTACCAGGTGGTGATAAGATCCAGGAAGTTAAATAAAACAGGACAAGGGTATAGAGAGTAAACGGGGAGTGAGAAGGAAGTACTATTTTAGATAGAGTTGTCAGCCAAAACCATCATCTCTGCCTGCATTATTGCATCAGGCTTCTAATTGGGTTGTAGGTATTTTCCAGGTAAACATCCTCGCCACAAACATTTTTGCAGCAAACAGTTTTTGCCATATAACTAATTGGCCGTAAGGTAATTTTGCCATGAAAGATGAAATAACTGGTTGACAGTTTGGTTTCATTTCTCCATTGATGGAGTACTCCTATTTTTATATTAGAGAAATCTTAGCCCTCATAATGGTCTCTACAGTGATGAGTAGATGTGGTGATCTTAAAATACTGGATGATAACAATTATATCAACTTGATAGAAAAGACAGTAATAAATTACTGGAAGTGTGAAATAAGAGAATGTAAAGCCAGATTGCATACGATACTAGAAAATGATAACATATTGGTTTGCAAATCCTCCGGTGATTTGAAGGTGCAGAGTTGAACCCACATTTCCCATGCAACTTTGGAATGTCTATCAGTAGACGTGTGACAGTTTGCCAAGAACAAACAACAGCATAGAGGTTTTCGTGAAGCAATACAAAGCTCAGTTACAAGTATGCATCCGGGCATTTGGAAACTGATACCTCTCTTAATTAAGGAAGAAATTTTAGCGAAAAGGTGTGATGCTGAATGAGGAGACGAATCAACAAGCAAAAACAAAAGGTAAAATACTATGAACGAAAGACTTGGAAGACAAGTACTTAGGTACAACTCATTAACTAAAATTAGTTATTTATGCAGTATCACCATGAATCTCTTACACATTTTACATGTATTCAAATATTTTGTATTTCACTATAAAGTCTTTTAAATTTTGTTATTCATTTTTCATTGTTTCCTTTTTTTTTTTTTTTTTTTTTTTTTTGCGGTACGCGGACCTCTCACTGTTGTGGCCTCTCCCGTTGTGGAGCAACAGGCTCCGGACGCGCAGCCTCAGCGGCCATGGCTCACGGGCCCAGCCGCTCTGAGGCATATGGGATCTTCCCGGACCGGGGCACGAACCCGTGTCCCCTGCATCGGCAGGCAGACTCTCAACCATTGCGCCACCAGGGAAGCCCCATTGTTTCCTTTTTAATGTCACTTTTATTTTTTGTTATTTTATCTTTTACAGCAGAATTGCCTTATGGCCAAGTAGTTATTCAGCAAAAATGTTTGCGGCAAAAATGCTTACCATGAAAATACCAGATACATTGTAATTGGTTTCTTAGCTTTTACTTTGTGCCCCTAGTGTCTGTTCACACAGTGGTCACTCAAGATATGTTAGATCCTATCTTCTGTCTGTTCAGAACCCTGTGCCAGCTTCCACTTGGAATACAATTCACAGTCCTTTTAGCCTTCAAGACCCCACATGATCTTTTTCTTTTTGACCTCCCTGACCCCATTTCCTTCTACCTTTCTCCTCATTTACTGCACTTGAGGCAAAGATTGTTCCTGAACACTCCAAGTAGGTCTCCACCTCAGGGCACCTTGCACTTGCTTTCCTTCTGCTGGCAACATGCTTCCCTGAGATACTTCTCTTGTAGCTCCCTGCCCCCTCCTCAGAGTGGCCTTCTGTGACCAGTCTCTCTAAAGTAGTGTCCCACCATCACTTTGTCTCTTTGTTCTGTTTTCTTTTTCTTCATAGCACTTATGATTTCTTGCTTTTGTATTACATACCCATCTGTGGTTGTATGAGAACATAAGCACCACAGAGCAAGGATTTGGGCTCTCTCACTCACTGCTATATTTCCATCACCTGGAATAGTGGCAGCATATTGCAAGAGCTCAGTAATTATTTGTGGCTAAAAGAACGAATGTGCCTTAAGGATGGATTGCTGAAAAATGGGGAGAAAATAGTAATAAAATGTCAAATGGTTTGGAGGTTTTAAAAAGGATCGCAGGTGCTAGTGCTTTCCATGATCCTAATTCTATCTTCCATTGTCACCTAGCAGAACGGAACTGCAACTGCATCCTCACCTCAACTTCCTTTCCCCACCTTTGCTTTTATCATAGAGTCTTCACCAACTAACATGAGTGCATACTGTGTAGCTGCACATTATAGATGTAAAATTTTGGTGATCGCATTTCCAATTTCTAAAATACTTAACGTGGGTTAACATATGGTCATGTTCTTTCTTTTTTTGATTACAGCATCACCAAATGCCCCAAAACTCGGACCCATGGAGCTGACCATTATTATTACTGTGCCAGTTTGCCTCCTGTCCATAGCTTCACTGCTGACAGTATGGGCATGCCAAGGTCGACTGTGCACCTACAGAAAGAAAAAGAGACCAAACGTGGAGGAGCCCCTTTCTGAGTGCAATCTGGTCAATGCTGGGAAAACTCTAAAAGATCTGATTTACGATGTGACTGCCTCTGGCTCTGGCTCTGGTATGTGCCTATTGCCTATTGTTCATTTTTCAATAAGAAAAACTCTACTTAAAACTAACACCCATTTTAACAAGAAAGGGCCCAAATATTCTTAATTCCATTGTTTAAAATGCTTGATATGGTACATTCTGGCATGGAAACTCCTTTCAGGATTTGATGAAGAATAAAAACTGTCCTGGCCTAAAGAATGAAGTCTTATCAATTGCTTTTTGTGCCTTTAGGTGTTCAGATTCTCATTTCCACATGCCTTCAGAATTTATTTCTGAAGCCAGAAAGAGTTTTTTTTCTCTGCCCTCTGCCACATTATGGTTAGTAATAATCATGGTTGCCGTCTTGGTCATGTTTCATGGGCACAAAATAGTTACGGGGCTTAAGCAGTTGAGTTCTGGGGAAAACATATTAGTTATGCAAAGTAGCGTTCTTTGCTTGTGATTATAAAGGTCTTTGGAATCGGTCCCCTGGGATCAAGAATGTGGTCTTAAAGCATAGAAACGGAAGATGAAAGGGAGCAGCACAGCATTCCTGGGCTGGCTTGTGCTCCTAAGGTTATATGACAACTCTTTCCCTCTTTAATGGAATTTCAGAACCCCTGATGAAGCAGTTCAAAATACCAGGCTGTATTATGGCTTAAATGAGCCTTTCTCATAGCACAAAGTATCTGAGGGCTTTTTGTGTTTCCGGTGACAGAAGAGCGTTGACCCCCCGACCCACATCCCGTAATAACAAACTCCCTAAAATGGCAGGGGACTCCCAACTTTCATGTATAATTCCAGAAATCCTGTCAGCATGTGGTGTTGCAGAAACATGAACGAGGGTAAGCCTAATTGAGTCATTTCAGGCACCCCTGCATCCCATCTTGCTTTGGAAAGATCATTAAGGATGATTACCCCAAACAGATTTTGAGGAACTCCCTTGCCCATGGCCTTTGGGAGTGTCCAGGCAGGCATAATTAGCAAGGGCAGGTGACAGAGGGTTGGTAGCATCTATGTGGGCATCCATATTTAGCAAGAAGCAGCTTTGGACTCAGAAGTATTTATCAGAAAAGAGAGGCCTAGGGCTTCCCTGGTGGCGCAGTGGTTGAGAGTCCACCTGCCGATGCAGGGGACATGGGTTCGTGCCCCGGTCCAGGAAGATTCCACGTGCCGCGGAGCGGCTGGGCCCATGAACCATGGCCGCTGAGCCTGCGCATCCGGAGCCTGTGCTCCGCAACGGGAGAGGCCACAACAGGGAGAGGCCACAACAGTGAGAGACCCGCGTACCACAAAATAAAAAGAAAAAAAGAAAAGAAAAGAGAGGCCTAATTATGTCATCCAGAAAGCCCAGATAGTTGGCTGCTTCTGGGGGCAAGATCGCTTGCTCACTGACCAAAGCCTCAATGTTTACAACATCACTGCACAAATCAGGCGGCATGTTTTCAAAGGAGGAATACTGGAAAGAGTATCTCCAAACTGCGAAGTTTATAAAACTGAAATCCAGATTAAATTGTTGGATAGAAAGTTGACATTTTTTCTTTAAAAGTAAAACTTACTAGGATTTAATACTCTTTCCTTCCTTGAGTGTTACCTTTTGGGGGCCACTGCTCCCTAACTTCCTGAGCCCTGGCAACGTTCTAGGCTCAGAATATAGGCACAGAAAGCTCTGATTTGTGCCAAATTCCTTGAAACCTTATACAATTTATTAAAAGGTTCAAGTGATTAAATAACCATCTATTTAATCCCCACCAAACCTTTCAGTTCGTATGAAGAGGTAAGGCAGAAATATGTGTTTTGGAGCTACTTCTTGACTATACTTAAGATTGACCAAGGATTTCCCTTTCAAATAAAAGTAATGAAGATTTTATAACTGGAGACTGGATATTTAGTTTAAGAAAGCGGTTGTGAGCCAGGGCATAAAATCAAAAATTAACGTTAAGTTTTTTGGTATTTTTGTGCATCTTGAAACCTAAATCTGGACTTATTGACTGCTGGACCCTTTCCTCTTTAGATTATTCTAAGTTCTCTCTTAAAAGAGAGCCGTGAATATACCCAAGCATGGATGATTTCTTTAATGATCAACTTAAAATAGTTCTAGGCACTTTTCTCCAAAGCCAGCTGCATATGTTTGCCAGTGACCACTGGCTAACAGTAATGGATGGCCATACTGCCTTTGATCATCAGGGAGAACGGGTCCATGTGTAGCAAGGCTTCTGTCACAAAAGCTCACCCATAGGAAGGAAATCAGTTCTGCTTCTCCTCTGCTTCTCTTCCCTGGACAGCGACCTTAAGCAAGAAGCAGCTTTGTCAGATGTTGAGAGACAAAAATTATGAAGCATATCCCGACCTGGTCAGGGACAGATTTCGAAGAGATATAATGTTCGCAAGAGAGGAAAATGGACTGGTGTTTGACGGGATGGTCTTTGAGAGATCATGGTGTCTCAGGTGGCTTCTAAGAGGCTTGGTAGGTTTCTGCTTTCCTGTCGTGATATAACACTACTGAAGGATGGTGACATTTCCATAAGTCAGGCATCAGCTTCTACAGCCCCTGGTAAAAAAGAGTAACATAGCAGGGAGAGCCAAAGTCCATGTGTCTTCAAAGGAAATCTCTAAGTGTGTAACACAAAAATTACTCAGATTATTTTTGGTGGTTGCTTTGAAAGATGCTGAAGCAATTTTCATTGTTTTACCTCCTCAACTTAATTGCTGTGCTGAGTACCATAGATGAAATCCTTCTTTGTCCCTGGTCTGAGGCATTGATTATGTGCCTGATCCATTTGCAGTTTGAAAACATTGGCTTATCTAGTTCTCTAGCCAATTGTTGTTGTTGTATTGTTGGTATTGTTGTCATTGTCATTGTTGTTGTGACTGGTCGTGGTGATGCTTTTGTGAGTTTGTGTGTGTGCAAGACGAGGGGAGGGAAGAGAGAGAGATTGAAATTGTACTTTGGCTTAATAATTGTTAGTACAACTTTCATTGTGTGGCAAGTAGTGAAACTGACTACGGCTTACAAAAATATCCTGGATAGTTTGCTGCTAGAAATCTTTCCAGCTGGGGAGGACTGTAGTCATATCCACTGAATGGTGAGAGCATAAGAATTTGGATTGAAAAACAGTGTTTTAGTTGTAGGTCTGACTTCCACTTATTCCTGGGCAAGTTTTTGACTACCACACAGCCCCAATTTTCTCATCTCTAAATGATAAAGTTGAACCAGATGATCTCAGAAGAACTTTCTGGCTGTGAGGCTTTGTGACTAATTGTTGAGATCCATAATAGCAAATTTATAGTCTGTGCTTATTTAGTCATGGTGGGTGGTTCTCATGCACATGAGAACATCTGAATAAACTGGCTCATTTCAGGAGTAGAGGTCGAAGCCTACAGGAGCTTACAGGGTTGTTGCTATAAGGGTTTCCCAGCCATCTGAGTACAATGACAACTAAACATGACTTTCCCAAATAAATTATACTGTGACCTCTTTAGCTATTTTCCTTCTAATTATAAGAGTAATAAATATTTATGGACTATTGTGGACATTAAGCAAATGTAAAGAATTAGAAAGGAGAATATCACAATTTGCTTCACCCTGATTCCACTAAATAGAAATACCCATCATAGCATTTAGCATATATTCTTTTCAGTCTTTTTCCCGTGAATATTTTCAATAGCTAGATACACTTATCTAGATGGATAGAATTTGCTATGCTATTTGTCTTTAACAAAAGTATTTTTTCACTTAACAAGGTATGGTTTTTATTATAGCAGAAGTACTTTCCTATGTCATTAAGAAATAACTCTTCATAAACAGCATCATTATTTTTGGCTCTAAGTAATCCATCCTTAGACATAATGTTAAGGGCAAGCCATTATTGAGCATGTAATAGGCCAGATACTGTGCTAGGTGCTTAACATGCTTATTAATTCTCAAAGTATCCCTATGATATAGGTAATATTATTGCCCACAGGTTTTCAGGCAAGGAAGCTGAAGCTCAGAGAAGTTCAATAATTTGCCCATGATTACCATGTGGCACAGATGAAATCTGAACCCAAGCCTTTCTTATCTGTGGTCTCAACCTCTGCACTGTACTTAACAATTTTTCCATTATCAGACACTTTTCCTTACTTTTTCTATAAGTAATAATATATTAAATATCTTGACATAAATTTTTCTGCATTTTTCATTAAATCTTTAGAATAGAATTCTAGAGGTAAAGCTATTGGTTCAAAAGAACCTAAACATTTTACATACATTCAGAATATATTTTCTTTGACTTTCTTTTATTCCACAGAAAATATCCATTTGATATTTTCTATGACTGTACCTTGCTTTCAGTGTAACATGATTGCCTCACTTCATCATTGAATTCAATTCTTCACTTTCCAATTTTAACTTGGGTTTTAAAAAAATTCATAAAGCATTCTCTGTTGTACTAGGAATCATATTTTATTTTAGAGGCTAAAAACTTATGCTTTTTAACCTTTGTGTATTTAGCAAACTGACTGGCTTCAATGTGCAAATCAGAGAGATTTGCAACAATTTTGGAAAATTAGATATCTGCAGTGGCAGGCTATATTCAAGAAATTTTTATTTGTTAATATGAGGAGAGAAATCATAGTAAGAATTTGGAGTGCTTTTTGAGCATGCTTTGACTAAATTAAAGTTTGGTATAATGGTGCTTATTTCTTCGAAATCAGTAAAATTACTAAAGTGGTTAAATGTTTGCTTTTTTATGTGAAAATAATGGTCATCACGACAGTTATTTTCTGGCAATTACTTGTTTTTAATCATCGATTTCATCTTTTCTTTGGTTAGGTCTGCCTCTGTTGGTTCAAAGAACAATTGCAAGGACGATTGTACTTCAGGAAATAGTAGGAAAAGGTAGATTTGGTGAGGTCTGGCACGGAAGATGGTGCGGGGAAGATGTGGCTGTGAAAATATTCTCCTCTAGAGATGAAAGATCTTGGTTTCGAGAGGCAGAAATTTATCAGACCGTTATGCTGAGACATGAAAACATCCTTGGTTTCATTGCTGCTGACAACAAAGGTATTTTCAATCTAATTGGGTCCAGCAAATAAGATATTATGTCTACTATCAGAGGAGAATAAATAATCTCTTTGTTTTAATAAAATCTACATAAAATCTGATTTCTTTTTTGAGGAAAGAAAATGCTTTCCTCTTCTCCACAGATAAATGTGCAATAAATGTAAAATAAAGCAGGGCAGACGAGTGATATGAAGTCATGATGACGCTATAGCCAGCTTGATACTTAAAATATTTGATGACTGGTCTGGCACAGGAGCTAACCAACCGGAACAGAAGCTTCAACTGGAACAGAGCTTTGGGAGAACCCTGCCATGCTAGGTTTTATCCCTTTAGTTGCTGGGTCATAAAAAGATCTGGAGGCATCTTGAGGGTTCAGGATTGCTTTGGGTGTCTAGGGCAAAGGAATACCATTGGAAGTTTTGAATAGCAGCTGTTAATTAAACAGGACAGAAATATTTCAATATTTTGATAACTGGTACAAAGATACCAATGAATGATAGTTGAATATTCATCTTTGTTAGGACTATACTTTCATCTGTACAGCAGACCTCAACTCCAGGACTCTAGTTTTCTATGAACATTATTAGAATGGTGGCAAGCAAGACACTTTTAGTGAAATTAATGTACTTTGAGTATGGTTTATATCGTGAGGTTTAACATTAACAACCCCAAATAACACTGCTTTATGAGATTTGTGGAATAAGACAGACCATCAACTTTTTGGTATTTAAATCAATAGTCACAAAATTTTGTGTATATGCCCAGTAATCAGGGACTAGATATAGAGTTTGTGGATTACCTATGCTCTCTTTCTTCTTTTTGCATAGCTTTTACTCACTTAGCTATGCAACAATTCCCTTAAAGGGAAACAGGGAACAAAGGTGAGCAAAACTTGATCCAGTCAATTATTTTTTTATTTGTATCAGTTATACTCATGAAGAACTTTGGAGAGGTGGAGATTATAACATCAATCTAGCCACAAATTATCTGTGGCTATCAGAAACCTACCATTACCTAGGAAAATTTTAAATCTATGGTTATTTCTATTTAATATAAGCTTGATCATGAAAGTATTTATGATTCATTAGATGGCCAAAGGGAAGTTTAGTGTTATTATACATTTTGGCCATAGTTATGTTTGCTGATGATTTGTCTTTTCTGATTTGCCAGGGAGAAACTGAATAAAGCCAAGTCAAGCCAGGGAGAAACTGAGCTTAAAAAAGGAAAAGGTTCTTTCCAAATTCTTAACTATACTATTGAAAGTGAAACATTTCTTATTAAGCTGTTAAGAACTTTTACTTTTTCTTCGTAACATTGAGCTAAACTATCTACTGGTTAGCTTCATTCGCAATGTTATGAAAGCAGTAATGACTACCGTTATATGGATCATCCTGATAGAGCTAATTTAATCATGACATTTATTGGATTATAAAACAATATGCACAACAAAGATCACCCTTGATTGTCTCTTCTTCAGTTTAACTGGTCTACCTGTGTCAATGGCTTACTTGTCAGTGGCTTTGATTCCAAGTGGTCTCTAACATCACTTTCATTTTCATGCATTTCTATATCTTTTGCGACATTTACAGTTTCACTCTTTAGTTTAGTCAACTGTCTGACAAAGACATTGATACGAGAGGGCAAAGATAGCCGCTGGTGTTAAGCAGGGAGAGAGGTGTAAGTGTTAGTTTTATATGTGGTCAGTTTATTAGTGAACTTTATCATGTTATGTTGATTTTTGCATCCCTAGGAAATGTTATCACTACCTGGATTTGGAAATTAAATACTTGGATAACCAGGAGCTCTTGTACATAAAGCACTAAGTACAAAAATTCCTTAGCAAATGTTCTTTAATTATAGTTCCCTTTCACTGAGGATCAAAACTGGTCAGGACTTCCCAGGGCTATTGTAGACATCTGATTCTGAAAGCTAAAGCTAAGTCTAGGGACTCTAATACCTAGAGAAATTTTAGGCTAATTTCTCGTCTGCTAAAAATCTTTTATAAACTGGATTAGCTTTGGTTAAATAAGGTAAATTATTTGAAAAGGTCTAGTAATTGTGTTTGGCACTTATATTAAGCTTTGAGGGAAATCATAAATTTCATATTGTGAAAGATGAATAATATGACCATCCTTGGAATGTTAGAGTTTTATGATAGTAATAATACTTTGTGTAAATTTGTTATATTTCTGTTTTTATTGGTACAATCTTTCTTAAAAGCTCAAGAATAATTTATAACACAACGCTGAGCCTAAATGCATCTCTCAGTAGTTTCTGCCATAATGTGGTTGCTATTACCAGCAGGTATTGATGTAGAGGGAATAAGAAAGGAGTAGTTCAGTTGGTAGAATCACTGCCTCACAGCTTCCTATAGCAATGGTGGGTACATGTAACAGGTTCTAATATGTCAATAGGAATTCGTTGAGAATTTTCACCCTACTAACTTGGACTATAAGTATTATCACGGAAGGAGTTAACTTTGCTTCGTTAACAACACAGATTTGCTTTAAACACTGACATTTGTTAAAAGCTTTTGGCTTCTTTCTCAACATAAACTTACAGCAACAAAATAACTTTTTCCTGTTAGATAATGGAACTTGGACTCAACTTTGGCTTGTCTCTGAATATCATGAACAGGGCTCCTTATATGACTATTTGAATAGAAACATAGTGACAGTGGCTGGAATGATCAAACTGGCACTTTCAATAGCTAGTGGTCTGGCCCACCTTCATATGGAGATTGTTGGTACACAAGGTATGTATTTTCTTTCTAATTTTTTTTCTCCTTGAATATGAAGATAGAAACACTAAGTTGTATTTTAGTGTTCAGCTGTGTTTTAGTTTATTACAATTATCAAGTGTAAAGAAACACTAAAGGTATTTTATAAAGCTGAAGGTTTTGTCATGATATAGCCAACTCTCATCTACATACTTGTCATTTTGTATACTATCCATAATAATATTTTGATTCCTAGTGGCTCTATCTTTGCTATTTACAATATGTACCTGAGAGATCTTGCTTTGGTGGCAAATGCTCTATTTTCAGAGAATACAAATGATTTAACTGTTTACCTTTGATAATTAAAATAATTAGAAAGAGTTATTCTGACCTTAAAAAAATACTTATATATCATGCACTTGAACTCCAAATAATACACACTGTCTCGTCTGTTTATTGAGTTAATAGAGAATTGGCTCTAGAAAGTCAGTCTAGTCACCGTAGTGCTTCTCAGATTTGGATTCATGATCCCTTTAAACTCTTAAAGATTATTGAGGACCCCAAAAGTTTGTATATTTGGGTTATATCTATTAATATTTACTATATTAGAAACGAAAATTGAGAAATTTTAAAGTATTTATTAATTTACTTTAAGTATAATAATTAACCAATTAAATATTAAAATAAATAACATGATTTTTAAAAGTTACATAATTTTTGTAGTACAAAAGCCAATCTAGCTAAAATAATGCCATTTGACACTTTTGCAAATCTCCTTAATGTCTGGATTTTCATACCTGTTCTTCATTCAGTCTGTCCCAGTATGTTGTTTTTGGTTGAAGTATGTGAAGAAAATGTGACATCACACAGATATGTAGTTGGAAAAGAGCCTTAAGGACCCCCAGGGATCTTTGGGCCGCATTTGAGAACTGCTGGTGTAGGGTGGTAGAAGTTTGAAACTTGTTTTGTAAGAGAATATTTGCTATGTTCTTATGTGGACATAGCAATGCTAATACTTTCCCTACTTATTCAGCAAATATTTACCAGTGGTTACTAAATGTCACCTAGTGTTCTAAGCATTGGAGGCACGGTGATGAGTAAGACATAGCCACTGCCCTTAGGTAGCCTACAGTCTAGTTGGGAGGGACAGATAATGCATATGAATGAGTAAGATAATTTAGATAGTGATAAGGGCTATGAAGAAGGCAAAATGGGATAGTCTGATGGAGAATGACTTGGAATGTAGAATGGGGGTCAGGGAAGACCTTTCTTAGAAGATAACATTTGAGCCAAGTCTTCAAGATGACGCCTTTCAGAGAGGTTCAATCTCCAGTAATGAAAAAAGTGAATATGTTTACCTTATGCTTCATAGGTAAACCTGCTATTGCTCATCGAGATATAAAATCAAAGAATATCTTAGTGAAAAAATGTGAAACTTGTGCCATAGCAGACTTAGGGTTGGCTGTGAAGCATGATTCAATACTGAACACTATTGACATACCTCAGAATCCTAAAGTAGGAACCAAAAGGTAAGATAACTTACTTTGGTAGCATACTGAGACTTATGACTGCCCATAAACATGAATGCCTGGGATATGTGTATAGGGAGGTGGGTGGAAATCCAAAGTTGGAAACCATTAGGCCCAAGAAAGCAAGAAGTCTTCTCTGGGTCACCGAGAAATCAGTGGCACAATGGTTATAAAGCAAGAAGAGTTGGCATTTGGTCATATAGAAAGTAGCTATTTGTGTGGGGAGTCCAGTGGAAAGGAATGGTGGAAGTGATGGTGATATATTATTTTTAGCGTGCCACATCTGAGAATAGTTTTCCTACAGAGAGGAGGAAAAAAATGTTAGCAGTGTATAGCTCCTCCAAAGCCTTTATATCAATTCTTCAATACCTCGTAAATGAACTGAAACTCAGGGCTAGTTCTATACATTCAGGTCCTAACAACAGATATAGAATCAATACACTTAACTAGATAGGTGATATAATATATATATATCTATATAATATAGGTTATATAGATATATATCTATATAATATTCTCTCAATATTTAAAAATATTATGTAACATATTTACCTATAGTTGTACTTATCCATAAGTCTCCCCAGTTGATGTGTATTAAGGTAATATGAGTTGGACACAATTCCCACTTTCAAGGAACAGAATCTCTGAAAGTTAAGAACAAGCATGATTTATATAGAGCATACCACACGTATGTCAGGACAGACCCATTAGTAATGGGATTCCTGGTGTTTTCTTATTATAGCCAGACTGTGGCCATATGGCCAGCATACTTCTGTTTCCTTTCATTTGAATTTCAGGATCTGTGCTACTTTGGCATAATTCCAGGTTTCTTGACCTTGAAATCAGAAATAACCAAAACACTTTCCTGGAGTTGTTAAAGGCCCTTGAGAGTAGAGAATTTCTAAGCTGGTATAGTTAGCCTACAAGCCATATTTGAGATTCCAGGCCAGTCCCTCTGAGTCCTTCACTTTGTTCCCTGGGAGACTTTAATGGGGCCCCAGAAACACTTTAGGACAATTTATTCAGACTGGGCAGCCCTAAGGGACCTCTTCTTTTTTCCCTTTAAAAAGCAAGTTTTAACTTGTCTGTCAGGGAAGTCTGGGATGCTGGATTCCTTCAGAGAATCTAAAGCTTTTAAAATATTGGGGAGAGTGTTGCATCCTCACCTCAATATTCTGAGAAATCCTCGATATATCCCTAAGACAGCTAGGCTCTGTCAGGTCCCAGGGACTGTAGAAGTTTTGATTTAGTCCTATTCAAGCAAGGCTGTAATTTTATTGGAGCCAATATATAATATGAATATATGTCTTGGAGCCAATGTATAATAACATTGTTCATTCAGAGCAGGTATTTGTGGAATGATACTGAGCACTGTGTTGGAGTACTGGGCCCACCATGATGAATAGAACATACTCCTTGCCCTCAAGGAGCTTTCTTGGCTACAAACTACTGGAAATTGAGTTCCATCTTTCCTATTGAGTGCTTTCCAAGTACTTGGCTCCTGGCCCACAGGCTTTAACACTAGGATGATCTCTAGTTCTATTTAAAATGTTTTAAAAATTATCGTTCAATAATTAAATAAATTTATAAATAAATAAAACACACAATTATATCAATAGATGCAGTAAAAACATTTCACTAAATTTAATCTCCATTATTGATAAACACTCCCAACAAACTCGAAATGAAAGGAAACTTTCTTAATCTTATAAAGGACTCCTACAAAAAACTTACAGTTAGCATCACACTTAGTGAACCCTGGCCCCCTGCATTGGGAACGCGGAGTCTAAACCACTGCGCCACCAGGGAAGTCCAGTTAGCATCATACTTAATTTTATTCTATTATAGTGGCTCAGATCAACCTGTAAATTTGATGTAAACTGCCTTAACATATTGTATATCAGGATTTATTAACATTGTGTTTTACTGGACTGCTATAAGCTCATACACAGAATCTGAAGTGTGCATGTTTTTGAAGGTACATGGCTCCTGAAATGCTTGATGATACAATAAATGTGAATATCTTCGAGTCCTTCAAACGAGCTGACATCTATTCTGTTGGTCTGGTTTACTGGGAAATAGCCCGGAGGTGTTCAGTTGGAGGTAAGATTTTGGAAATATTCTTTGTGTCTGCCTTTCCTTGATGCTCTAATTCAATGCACTATGTTGAATCGTTTCTAAATATTTAAGAGATTACCTTTTGGCGATATCTTTCCAGTGGCAAAAGTGGAGCATTTTGAACAGAACGGAGATTTTAGGTTGTGATTACCACTTAGTTCTCCTGATAATTCTGATTTCCATAATAATACTTTGCAAAGCACTTGAAAATTTTCTTCTTTGAGCTGTATTCCTATTTTATATCAGAAATTAAACCCAAGGAAGCTAAATGACTTGCCAAGGCCGCAGGACTTAAATTGAAGTCTTCTGGTTCTCGGGCTTTTCTTGTTCATTTCTTTCCGGTGATGATGTATGTGTGGGGATTAAAGTGGAGGACAGAGGTAAGCAAAGACTAACTTCCTGACTCTACTGCTCCCAGCAGTTTAGAGATTAATAATGAGAGGAAGAATTTGGGAAGATGAAACCCTGTAAATGCAGTCTGATGAAGTTGTTTCATCAGTGGAGAAAAGTTAAATCCTGGTAGAAAATGATTTAGATTTTTCAGTTTCAAGTGAGACAGACTTAGTCCTAAACCTTGGTTTAGCAACTTCCTGAATGTCTGACTTTAGGTGAGTTATATGGTCTCACTTTCCTCATCTGTAAAACGAAGATAATAAAACTGACCTCTTGGGCTTTAAGGATTTAATGGACTAATTCAATTAATTCATGTGAAGCTTTTTGTATAGAGCCTGCTCATAGTAAACATTCAATGAAAGAACTGTCATTATTAAACCACTGTCAGTTTTTGCATTTTGTATTGATGTCATTTTGCCTTACATAAATCTCATATTTAAAAAAATGAAAAGCTTAAAATTTAAAATTATATTTGAATGAGAAAACATGCTTTCCCCCTTTTATTCCTAGGTTAGATAATAAAATATTCAGGAAGATGAAACTATTCACAGAAGCAATAGACTAGAGTGGTGCAGAAACAGTACATGGACACTGGAATCCCCAAGCCTGGGATCAAGTTCCAGATCTGCCACTTACTAGCTATGTGACCTTGAGAAAATTCATGACACTCTTTGTGCCTCAGTTTCCTGATTCTGTAAAAATGGGATACTATGTACTTTCTTTAGTCAGTGCTTTTGAGGAATAATTAGTTAAAACATGTAAAGGGCTTAGGAAGGTGCTTGGTAAATAGCAAGATTCAAACATGTTATTATTTTTTTTAATTTCATACTGATATTTGTCTAGATTTGCTTTTAGATTTTTGTCCTTAAATTTTCTTCAACAGTTGAAATGGTAATTTAGTTAGCATGATTTGAATTTCATTTTCTAAATTATGCCAATCTTAAATATTTAAATTAAAAGAACTATAGTTTAATTCAATTGATTCTGTAAGGAAATTCTTGAACTCAGGTAACATTCTGATAATTAAAGTCAAATCTTTGTCTATTATTTGAGACTCTTTAAATATTAACCTTCACGTTGAACTGTTCATCTTCAAATACCTTTGGCCATTTCTCTGGAACATTCTCAGATCTAGTAGCTGTAAAATCCAAATGTAAAAAACTCAGCTCTTAAAAGATTGCCTAACAATGTTCAAAAAGAGAAAGCTATTGTGTTTTGAAAAGGAGAAATATACTTCATTCACGGAGAAATATACGTCATTCACAGATCAGTGAGGCTTGCTGTAAATTTTGTAATTAGATATTACTTCTGAATTGCACAATGGCATTTTATGAAAATCAAAATTTACATAATTTTCATAATATGAAATTATATTTTTATAATTATTAAGTTATGTAAATGTAACATATTTTATATAAAATTATATATGTATAATTATATAAAATTATATATTTTATACAGTAATTACATATACTTTTGTCTCATATAACTTGTTTAATTATCAAACTTATATAAATTTTCATAGTATAAAATTTCATAAACTTATATAACTATTCAACTTAGTGCTTTAAACTTATATCTTTGGTTTTACAATGATACATAATTTTAATAAGCCTGATTTTCCGGTTTTCCAGGGTACCACTTGTGCCTAGAAAACTTAATTGGTATTATTTTGAAGTAAACATCTTTGTTTATTATTCACACTGGGAAATTTATTACGCAACTTTTTTATAGGAATTGTTGAGGAGTACCAGTTGCCTTATTATGACATGGTGCCTTCAGATCCCTCAATAGAGGAAATGAGGAAGGTTGTCTGTGACCAGAAGTTCCGACCAAGTATTCCGAACCAGTGGCAAAGCTGTGAAGTAAGGCTATGTTCTTATGTGTATTTTTCCCATTATAATTTTGAGGTAAGTATCAGGGTGGATTTTCAGAGGCCATAGTCCTGTTTATCTAGGCATCCAATTCATTTCATGTATGTAGGTATATGTCTTCATATAAGCTTCAGAAGGATTTTATTCCCTTTAGCTGTCAGTATCATAAGGCTAAGTTATGTGGCAGGAACAACCTTGACATCCCAGTGACTTCACACAAGACTTTATTTCTTGCTACGCCAAGTCCCCTGTAGGTTAGGCAGCTTTCATTGGAATCTGTGCTCCCTGTGGTGATTCAGTAATCCAGGTGACTTTGATCTTGTGATGCTGCTATCTAAACACATAGTTTCCAGAGGTCTAGGTCAGGAGAAGAGAGGAGCTGGAGGGTCACACACTGGCTCTCTAATACTTTGGCTCAAGTGACACATTTCATTTCCACTCATGGTTCATAGACCAGAACGAGTCACACAGTCCCATCCAGCTGGAAGGGAGCTGGGAATGTCGGGAACACAGGCATATTCGGTGGGTAGTCAATGTCTGTGCTACACAGAGTATTACAATTTCAGTCATCCTTAGAGTCAATAAATTATTCCTAATCCCTAACTTGCTGAAGTTTGAGTTTATTCTCTTCCATCAGAAAAGCTTCCCCATGGCAGGGACCATTGTTGTTTAGCTCCTCATCTTGTACCACACATGTAGTAACCATCATAGAGCAGACATATTGCAATGCTTGTTCTGCCTGTGTGAAGAGAGAGACTTCTCTAGCTCCCACAGGAAGTAAAAGGGAAGGTGGAGGAAAGACTATAAATCATCTAACTAGTTCCACAACTATTTTAATGCTTTAATCTCCCCCATCCCAATTATGACTGTTTGTCTTCTGCCATATTTAAATGTAATGCTTGAGGCGATTTTTTTGGTGACATCTTTTAGTTTTGGCTCTGTCATATCTTATACGGTTACGTTTTTCCTCATTTTTCCTCTCCTTCATGTTTCGCTCAACTCATTTCCTATTTAAGGCAAGATTTATGTCCTGATATTTCTATTTTGTGTAGATAGCTTACCTATATACTCATTTGAGAAGCAGAATTTGAGGCATTTATAAGCAAATTGAAATTAAATTAAAATTTTTTCTGATATTAACCATTTCATGCATATGAGAGGATATTAACATATATGTAAAGTTATATGTAAAGATAATAGAATTCATGACCAAGTTTAAAGAATAGGACACTTCCAATACCTTTGAAGATTCCTCACCCCTCTGAGAGGCTACTATTATAACTAATCATTTTATTATTGCCTTGCTTTGCTTTAAAATTTAGCCATACATATATATATATATATATATATATATATGTACGTGTATATGGCTAACTTTTGTTTATTTGTGAAATATATTGACACTTACTATAGATATTCTTCTTAATTTTTTTTACTTTACCTTATATATGTATAGCTATAATCTGTTTATTTTCATATCTGTGTAGTATTCCATTGTATGTATCTAATTTCTTTTTTTCACTCTACTGTTGATTGTCACATGTGTGATTTTTAGTTTCTTTTAAAACAATACTGCTGTGTGTGTGTGTAAAAATTATTTCTTTAGGGTATAAAACTATAGATTCTTTTGGGGTGCCTACATAGATGATCATATCCCCAAATAATGAGAGTCCGGGGACTCATACCTTTCTTATTGCAGTTTCTAGGATTTCCAGTATAATGTTGTGTGAAAGTTATGATAGTTTTGCCCCTTAAAACTTTTCATGTCTTACCTTTGACACCTTTTTTTATATTAGTTTTGTTTTTTATTGTTTGTTTTGGGGTTTTTGTTTTCTTTTTAAAATTTTCTTTGTTTTTTGTTCTGATTCTGTAAAAAATGCCATTTATTTGTTTTGTTTTGTTTTAAATATACTTTTGCTTTTTACTTATGTTTAGACTTTTCTCTTTGCTTTTTAAAATGTACTTTATTTTTTAAATATTTTATATCATTTAATTCTAGCATCTAATGTTTTGATAGGTTTGATTTTCCTGTTTGTTGTTTTGACTAACTCTTGCTTGTGATACTTTATTTCCTCATCTTCTTGTGAATTTTCACTATGAGCTCAGGCTTACTGCAACATTTTAAGGCTAAGGTTTGATTTTTTCTTTACCAAGATCAAAGATTTAGACAATTTTCTTCACAAAGTTCCTTCTAAGACCAATTCATGCTTACAGTCTGGACTTTGTAAATGTCTTGATCTGACACCTTCTGTGTGCTTTGGGCTGTATTTCCTGTCTTTCACATATGGTCCATCAATTCTGAAATTCTAGACTGTGAGATCAGCAAATGCCATCAGAGCAACGCCTTGCTTCAGTGATTTCTTATACCTCTCTGGATTCATGCATTCTCATTGTTTTCCCCTCTGAGTATTTATCTTATTTATTTACCAGTTCACTTATACTGATTTTTTTAATTCAAAAATTTTTTTTTTTTTTTTAATAAATTTATTTATTTGTTTGTTTTTATTTTTGGCTGTGTTGGGTTTTCTTTGCTGCGCGTGGGCTTTCTCTAGTTGCAGAGAGCGGGGGCTACTCTTCGTTGCGGTGTGCGGCCTTCTCATTGCGGTAGCTTCTCTTGTTGTGGAGCACGGGCTCTAGGTGCGCGGGCTTCAGTTGTTGTGGCGCACGGGCTTAGTTGCTCCGCGGCATGTGGGATCTTCCCGGACCAGGGCTCAAACCCATGTCCCCTGCATTGGCAGGCAGATTCTTAACCACTGCGCCACCAGGGAAGCCCCCTCAAAATTTTTGATATTAGTATTTAGATCATTATTTTATTGTGGCATAATTTACATATGATAAAATGAATAAATCTTAGTATGTAGTTTGATGACTTAAAGAAAAATGTATATGTGTGTACTTACCATCCAGAGCAACACAGGGAATTTCCAACCCATCCCTTATCCATTTTTGTCTTTCATGTCCTTTCTTAGAATATTTTAAAAGATAGTCATTCTACCATATTCCCAGAATTTTCAATTAAAAGAGGATTAATAGCCTCCCTCTATAGGATTAATATCTGTGTTTTGACAGGATTTTTAGAAATATTTTAATTCCACTACAAAGATTTTAAAGAAAGTTTACATATTCTGAAAGCCCAAGGGCAGAAATTGTTAGCTTTTTTATACATAACATATATAATTTCTTAATTGAAAGCATTTTATTTTCATGCAGCTTGAAAGAAGAGGAAAATTTTCATAAAATGCATACATAAAATGCATAAAAAGATTAATCGTTTCAAAGATTATTGATCATCTCAAGAAGATAAAGCTATTCAATTGATTTCACTTACTCTAAAAGGATGTTGTGTAAGGTGGCCATATTCTCTTTCCTAAAATTACATTCAACAGAGTAGGTGGAAGACAAATAAACAACTAATCACTAAACAGAAAAGACTAAAACAAATGAAACTGGTCCATCATTTCACATTATGCTAATCAAACATGACCTTAAAAATGATAGTGTAATTCCATAAACCAAAATGCCACTGAGCAAAGGCTCCCTATCATCTCCTATAGCTACCTTCAAGGTCCACAAATGATGGCTTCAAATCATCTAGCAGATCAGTGGGCCCTGTGCCTCTGCCTGAAGCCAGAGGAGATCGCCTGGCCGCTTTCTGAGAGGAGACACCTGGCCTGTCTGAGAGAAGACACCCTGGTCTCCCTAGGAGAGGAGGTGCCCTGATCTCTGTTTGAGGGGAGACAGCCTGGGCTCTGTCTGAGGGGAGAGCCCTGGTCTTTCTATGCTAGAAGTTGACCTGGTCTCTGTCTGAGGGGAGAAACTTTTTTCTCTGTTTGAGGGGAGAGCCTGGTCTTTTTCTGAGAGAAGTCACCTTTGTCTCTGTCCATGGGGAGACATTCTGGTCCCTCTCAGGGGAGATGCCTTAGTCCTTATCTGAGGGGAGACAGTCTGGTCCCTTTCTGAGAGGAAATGTCCTAGTCCTGGTCTGAGGGTAGATGTTCTGGTCTCTAAGAAGAGACACTCTAGTCTTTTTCTGAGAGAAGTCACCTTGGTCTCTTTCTGTGGGGAGATGCTCTGGTCCCTCTGAGGGGAGATGACCTGGTCTCTGTCAGTGGGGAAATACCCTGGTCCCTTTCTGAGAGAAGTCACCCTGGTCTCTGAGAGGAGACGCTCTGGTCTTTTTCTGAACGAAGTCACCCTTGTCTCTGTCTGGGAGGAGAAGCCACGGTCCTTGCCTGAGGGTTGATGCCCTGGTCCGCGTCTGAGGGGAGATGCTCTGGTCCTTGTCTGAGTGGAGACGCCCTGGTCTGTGTCTGGGGGGAGATGCCCTGTTCCTTGTCTTAGGGGAGACACCCTTGACAGGATTTTTGAAGTGATTTGGCCCTGATCTCCTTCTCATATTGATTTAAGTTTACTATTTCTGTATCAGAGCTTAGCATCGATTCCTGTGTTTGTGGCTTTTCTTCTCTCGTACTGTGTTTTGTGCTAAAGACTTTGATATTTTCTCTCTTAAAGGCACTCCGAGTCATGGGGAGAATAATGCGCGAGTGTTGGTATGCCAATGGGGCAGCCCGCCTAACCGCCCTCCGGATTAAGAAGACTATTTCTCAACTTTGTGTCAAAGAAGACTGCAAAGCCTGATGATGAGAATTGTGTTAAAAAGAAACCTCTCACATCTTTCTTTCTCATTTTTCCTTTTTATGTGAATTTTTTGGCCTTTGTTTTGTCATCGTTGCTGTTGTTCTACCTCAAAGATAATGCAGTGCAGTATTTAAGTGCCCAAAGGCACCATGAAAAAATAACTAAAGTCAAGTATGGGCTGGAGTTGACTTCATCCACTCCCCATGTTGTCTTTAATTTTATTTTGAAAAGCAACACATCAACTCATCTTTTTATTTAAGAAACATATTACAAAAGTGTAAAATAAGCTATATGAAATAATGAAAGTTATTAAGGTTTTATTTTACTTGAATCAGGAGCACATGAATGAATAGAAAAGAAAATATAAAAGCCCATTGTTTTTTCCTGAGATGAAAATACGTTTATTAAAAATGTGGCCTGGAGGATGTTATATCTAAACAAAACTTTAGATCATAGAATCTGTGGTTTTCTCTTTAAACAGGATCTTTTAAAAATTAAATATTGCTCTGAACTTTAGTATACAAAACATGTAAAAGTAGTGCTGCTCAGGTGGAAGATGGAAGGGAGATCAGATCACTTCCCTGGTTTCTCCTTCCCTGTTCTCCTCTTCATAATCCACCACCACAGCAGCCCCTGAGGCAAACAGTTGGGAAGTCACAAGGTTGTTACTTTCTCTTATTTTCAAATGAGACACCTGACACCTTGAGACATTGACAGATGTCCCAAAGTCACATAGCTAGTGATAGAGCTGGCACTAGGTCCAAATCTTATGATAATCCACATGATAGTTAGCTAGCTTCCTACTTTCCCTTTAATTCCTATAGTATTTTTTTCTCCCTATGTAGAAACAACATCTTTCATGACGGAATTTGTGGTTTAGTCAAACGGAAGACAAATTAAGTTATTTTGCAGAATCATAATGGATCTGTATGAACTCTCAGGACAATATCCACTGACATTTTCCTCATAGAAATTCCATAGTCACCCTATTTGTTAGATGAGTTTTAATGTTCTCTGAATACTTCCAGACATTAATCAGTCATAAGGTCATAAATTGTCAGAGATGTCTTTAAGATGTATTGCAGAGGTCCCTACCACTTTTGTACATATACATTTAGAAAGAGAAGAACAGAAAAGGAAGAGGCTACTAGGGGATATTTTGAGGAAAAATTAAGAAAACTCTTAAATGAAATATGATAACCAAACCCAAGCAAGGGTTATCAGTAAAGAGATATTCCCTTACCCTTTCAAAATGAGCAATGGGTACAGAAGGCTCATGATAACTTTGCTTTTATTCTATTTCCTGTGGAGACAAAAGTGATGCATTCTGAATAATACATGGAACATTAAATTTTTCCTTCAAATCTATAATTCTGCTTTGGTGAAGCAAGATTTAACATGGTATTGTTTATTGTTCTAAAACATTGTTTCCTAAACTCTGTTCCTTAGAATGCTCTTCTGAGATGATCAAAGACCAAAAGTGTTCTTTGATAGATTTTTAGAAAGTGATACCGCATATTAGTATATTATGTGCTTTGAGGAGTCTAGCAGTAAAAAAATGTTACTTGAATTTCTTTAACTGGATTTTCCAAATTATTTGACCAATGGAACTCTTTTATAAAAAACGGGAAACCTTTCACTAGCCCACATTTTAGTTTCTACAAAGCATGACTTGGGTAACAATGTTCTATAGGATATACCTGTGTATTATCACATAGAGTACAATCTAGTGATTACACTTCATTCCACTATGGAAATGTGTTACTAAACCCATCTTCATTTGACTAGGATGAGATATCAAAGGCAAAAATCTGACAGCTGTGGTTTACATATACCTTCATTCTCATTCATGCAATTATCCATTCATTACAAAATGTGGGGCACTGCATATCTTCCTTGCCACAATTTTGGGTTCAACAGGGAAATTAAAAGGTGGATAGGTTCTGCCCTCAGGGATTTTAAAGTCTAATTTGGGAATGGGAACAGGGATGTGGGTGTGTAGGGGAAGTAAATTGACAAATGTGAGGATGTCTTGAATTCTATATGACCGTGGGTTTCAAAAATTGCTCTCAATTTGCAGCACATGTAGGAAGTATCTTTACTGGTTATTCGAGACAATCTAAATTATGTAATCAATTTTTTAAAGTGCATATGGGAAGGAATTCTAAAAAGAGCTTCTGTAAAGGAGTAATCTTGCTTGTGCTTGTTACCTTGGTTTCTCATAGATTGTTTCTGCATATATGAGAATGAAATTATTTATTTACTATGATTGTACTATAGTTTCATAAAAACAAGAGTAATATTTCCTCTTTTATTCACATATGATGGGTGAATATACTTATTTAATTTTTGAGAGAAGGTGTTTTATAATCTCCCATTTTCCTTGACATTATGTTTTATAATCTATTTGAAGGTGTCCAAATATAATTCCATATTTTTATTGAGTCAACTTCCACTGTAGAGAAATCTGTACATTTTGAGATATTTTTCTTGTTTTTGTGTTTGTTAACTATAACTCCTAAATGAATAGTCTTATATTTCAATTTCCAAATGCATTTTTAAAGAAAGAGGGTAGGTTAACATAAACTATAAGAAAAAGTTAAAAGTTTTAATTTTTCCTTAACTTTCAGAATGATTATAAATAGAAAATGCTCATTTACAGAAATATGATCCAGTTTAGAGCATTAGGCAAATTTACTGTATATAACCTATGCTGTTAAACTTTACATTATTTCTTTTTAATGGAGTCATTGTGTAATATTTATTTCTTTTGAATTGTGTTACAAGCAAAAAATATTCTTCTTAGGCTCAAAGTGTCAGTGTTCTTTGCTCCTTTCAAATATTTTGGCTTTGGGTATAACGTGAAGCTTGGGAAAATGCTATTTATGAAATTTCAGTACTGTATAAAGTGGTGATGGGATTTATATGCAGCATCACTTCCTTAAACTAAGGGAAGCATCATTTGTTGTCAATATTTCAGCATGAACTTGTTGCCTTATAAGCTAAGCATTTAAGTGTGTAATTGGTACAGATTCTGTTGTGTGCTTTCTTCTGTCTAAAATATTTGGCATGTCACATCTAGAATTCTTAATTTATGTTCTGACTTGAAAGTTAAGTGAAACATGACTGTGTCGTGCACTATTTTAGGTATAGCACTTGCTTCTCATCTTTATACTTTCAATTAACTTTGCATTTTAAATTTCCATGATTATATGAAAATAGTAACCTGATTGCAGTGTCTGAAGACTTCAAAATCAGCTTTTATTTTAAAATGAAAATCTACAATAGATTCACTAGGTTAGACGTTCCATAAAAGTTTATTATTTGTAATATTTCTACCTTAGTAGAATTATTAAATAAAACAAAAGAAAACTACTTCTACTATGCTGGATTTTTGCCACCATGTGACTTATTGGGGCAGAGAAAACTCAGGGCTATCTTAGAATTTACGCAAAAGTACCAGGGAAACTACTTAGCAAATCATCTGAAGACAGGGAGCTCGCATTTGCCATTATATAAAGTTCAACTTAAAATTACTTAGCAGGGAATAGTTTCTGATTAATTATTTAAAATAAATACGGAAATGTAATTCATTTACAAAAATTTATTTAAAGTCTGGACATTTTATTTCCCACCAGGAAATTAAGAAAGTTAAAATAGCGAATGAGTGAAGGTGATGGTAGTTGATGTCTTCAATAATTGTTCCTTTAAATAAATTTACAAGTACAACATTTTAAGTTATTTGGAAATGTTTAAGAATTAGTATCTTAAAGTGGTGTCATTGTGGTTTCTGAAGAGATTCTAAATATTTTTTCTTTTGTGAAACATATTCTTCTGTGTTTGATAATGTTTTGTATTAGCTCCCTCCACAAGCTAATACCTACATGGACTTGATGCATTATTTAGTGAAGACAGTAATCCCTTTGCTCCTGAGGGCTTCTTCTAAACAGAAAAAATGTCAGTTGGAATACAAAAATTTCATTAAAATGTTAATATTAAATAGAATTTCTATAGTATAGACAATTTTTCAAAGTCTTTTAATACAAATTTTCAGATATTTGGCTTTCTTTTCTCCCTCTAGCTTTTCTTTTATGCTTCATTATTTTTCTCACCTCCTTTTAAAATATTCCCTCACTGTCTCCCAAAATTATCTTTAGTCTCTAATTAAAAAAAAAAACAAAAACTAGCTACTATTTACCTTAATCATTTTACTATTTAGCCTTCTAATAAAGGGAGAATCCCTTGGTGGTCTAAATTAGTTTAGTGGTGTCACAGACAAAAACCAAACCCAGTATTTGGGAACTGTAAAGGATGTAAGAAATTTTATAATTCAATTCCCATATTTTGTTAGATGAAGAAACTGAAGATCAGAGATTAAATGACCGCCAGTTATTAGCAGAACTAATGTGAGAAACCAGTGGTGACACCTACCACACTGCCCTGCCACATCCAACATTTAATAATTAAAAAATAATTAGCATCCATGTACACCTACGTTGAACGTAAACTAACATGCCATTTAATGGTGATGATCAAATCCCCCTTCTCTTTTTATTTCTGCTAAAATATTCTGCTCACTCATGGTGAGATCAGTGAGTAAAACTAAAATAATCTAAGGAAGAGTTGTAAAATAGTTGTCCAGCTAGGTAGGTGACCACTGGAGTGCTGAATAAAATTTAGAAATTGTGAGAATATAGAATTTCTTAGTGCAAGTAGTGATAAGAGATGCTTCATGACTTCTTTCTATAAGGATTGTTCTTTATATGCACTGGAGTGGGAGTGAAAGATGATTTGGTAGTTGAACGTGGGACCATGTGTAAGTAGCACATTACCTTACTTCTTCCTTAGTTTCTCATTAGTTCATCCTCGGCATTCACATTCTTTCAGTGCATTAAAAAATATCTTTGCTAGATTTCATCAATTCCAATCACTGTTCTTTTAGTATTCTAGCTCCTGTTCAGATTACTGCACACTGAACCTCTTAACAAGATTTTAATCTCCCGTATCCACATATGAGAGCTTTCATCTCATGCCTTCTGGTACTTTTTCATTAGCATTATGAAGAGTGTATTTGTTAACGGCAGAGAAGACTTTCTTTTAAATTTTAAAAAGACTAAGCAGTCTAGGTATATTCTAGCTTTTAGCTAACATACAAGGGATGTCTACTTTTGCCTTAATGATAAATTCCACCTAAGACGTAGATTGGACAGAGAATGTGAAATATATGTCCCATAATGTGATTGCTAAATTTCTTTCTGCTATATTTCATACTATTGCTTTGTTTTGCTTTGACTATCTTAAAATTAAGCCATTATGCTATATGGTTTGGAATATATTATATTGATGTTAGGTAATAATCCCCATTTAAAAAGTCCCTCTATTAATATAACTTCCAGGATACTTCTTTTTTTTTTTGCGGTACGCGGGCCTCTCACTGCTGTGGCCTCTCCCGTTGTGGAGCACAGGCTCTGGACGCGCAGGCTCAGCGGCCATGGCTCACGGGCCCAGCTGCTCCGCGGCATGTGGGATCTTCCCGGACCGGGGCACGAACCCGTGTCCGCTGCATCGGCAGGTGGACTCTCAACCACTGCGCCACCAGGGAAGCCCTAGGATACTTCTTAATTAAGTTGTAGATTAATACAACATTTGGGAGAATATGAGCTCTATCTAATCCTAGATTTTAATATTTTCAGATATGACTAATTTTTTTTTTTAATCATTGGTCAATGTTATCCTACAAGAAGTTTTTCTCTCCATAACTAACAGTTTTAACTGCTAGATTTTTACTCTGGGCTACATGAACATGAATACTAGCATAGCCACTAAGAATCCAACTGTATTAGGGAAATTAACCTTATGCTGAGTGTCACCAGATCCAGCTGGGCGTGTGCTTTGCTAGAATCCTCTCAGGTGAGGGGTAGGTAGGGGCTGAACTCCAACCTGCAATTGCAGAAATATTTTTATAGTTTGCAGAAAAGCACCGTATTAGCTTATATAGCTTTAGAAACGGGCCTGCTTACACATCTTCAGAAAATGAGAACTAAAACTTCAAAATGGTTCCTGATATCTGCAAGTTGAGAACTTGGAAAAAAAAATACTTTAGATTTTCATCCTACATTCCCAAGAGAGCAAAAGAGATTGCATGTTTATCTTGTTGATTTAATTTTTCAACCCAGACAATAGGTAGCAAGACACATGGACCCTAATTTTTATATCTCCATAGAGTTTTTAATTCCACACCCAAACCTATTTGCTGACTTTGCCTTTAAAAAGGCAATTATGTGCCTAAATTCTAACTAATGCAGGATTAGAGTGATATTTACCAATATCTCCATTTCCTCCAGTAGGCTAAATACAAGTAGTTAAATATTTTTGAAAATCCAACTCTTTTTTCTCTTTATATAAAGGAAGGTTATTTTAGCCAACATACTAAATTCTAGTTCATTTCCACAATGACTAGTGTTCAGCTTTTGTACTCTTCTGATCCTAGACTGGAGAAAATTATTCAAACTTAATCTGTGTTTCAGATTTTAAAATATCCTAAAAACAGAAAATTAGATTCAGATCTCGAAAAAAGTAATTTTGGATTGACTTTCAAAGTACTAATACTAATTATACTTTTCTTTTGGTAGTGTGACTTTTCTTATACCTAAGAACATATTACAAATGTCAAAACCATTGCATTTTGACATTGCAAAGCATGCCTTGAACTCTTGAACTACTGTGAAAAGAATCACTGTTGTAAAGACATTGTAAGCTAGCTGAAATTCTTAAGAATGTAAAAAGATATTACCTTTCAACAGACAGGCACAAATGAATGTATATAAGAAATATGAAGAAATAAATTAGGTTTTAAAATGAGAAATAGGCAATAAATTGTATAAAATATATGTAGTTGGAAATTTTAGTAGTTGCAATTTAATCATTGATGCTGAAGAGAATTCCAAATTCCAAAGAGAAATGAATGACATTCAGAGGTTTCATTAATTTCTAGCCGGTGGAAATATGCATTTTATAGTAATATATGTATACTTATTTTGTTTAAAAATAACAGTATTTTAGAATTTAGTATGAACTCAGTGATAGCCTTCATACCAAATGTTTAACTTTACCAAAAGCAAGTCATAAAAGTATTTATTTTAAAGCTTTTAAAAATATTATTGCATAACTTTCAGTTGCCTCCAGATGTAAATAGGTATCTGCCTGAATGTTATATTTTTATGTATGCATTTTCCAAAAAAGTATTGTTTTGTAAAGTGGCAAAAATAATAAATTAAGCACTCCTTGAACTTGTTTCTGTGAAGCATATAGAGCTCTATTTTAAATAAAAAGAAAAAGTGTCATATTCCAGTTTCTATACAATTATGTTCTATTATTTTAAAGTCGTATTTATATTTGCATGCAGTATATGGAGGGGGTTTTGGGAATTTAAATGCTGCCTCCATGGGCACTGGAATTTTCCTTCCTTCCTGGAAGTGACACTTGCTTCTTCAACAGCTGTTTCTCTACATGAGACTTAGGACAATAGCCTTTGTTTTACTTTTCCTGTAGAGTAACAGGAAAAATATTTGAGCTGGGTTGTCCTGCTTTCAAGCCTAAAATAGCTTCCTTCACACTTAAAATAAAAGCCTAACACTCACGAGGTCTACAAGCACCTTGGGGATATGGACTCTGACAACCTCTCTGCCTTTATTTCCGGTATCCTCTTATCTCCAGCCCCAGCTGTTCTGGAGATGCCTGATCTGGCTGTTCCTTGAACTTGCCCTACACATACCTGTCCAAGGGATTTGCTCTATTTCCTCTGCCTGTTCCTTCTCTAGACATTTGTATGGCTTAAGTTTCTGTGCGAAAACCATCACACCAAACAGACCTTTCTTGCCACCCTTTATAGAGCAGCACCCTTTGTCATTCTATCCACTCGGTCTGTCTTATTTTTCTTTATGGCATTCTGCATTAGCTGGCATTATATTATATCATGTGTCTTGTAGTATATAGAACCATGGTGACTAAATCCTTGAGCACTAGAATTAGGGGTAATTTCAGCTAAGTTTGAAGATGTAGGTTTTTAAAATTTATTTTGTATTTTAAAAATTTTTTATACAGCAGGTTCTTATTAGTTATCCATTTTATACATATTAGTGTATATATGTCAATCACAACCTCCCAATTCATCACATACTTTAGATGGACATTTAATTCCTGAGTGGTTACCTTAAGCTATCATTTTTCTCTCTCAAATTGTTTGATAGAGAACACTTGGTAGCACGTGTGACTCTTGGAAATAAGAACCTTAAAACATGAAATTTTGTATTACAGGTTTTTTTTTTTAACATCTTTATTGGAGTATAATTGCTTTACAATGGTGTGTTACTTTCTGCTTTATAACAAAGTGAATCAGTTATACGTATACATATGTTCCCATATCTCTTCCCTCTTGCATCTCCCTCCCTCCCACCCTCCCTATCCCACCCCTCCAGGCGGTCACATAGCACCGAGCTCACCTCCCTGTGCTATGTTGCTGCTTCCCACTAGCTGTATACCTTACATTTGGTAGTATATATATATCCATGCCTCTCTCTCGCTTTGTCACAGCTACCGTTCCCCCTCCCCATATCCTCAGGTCCATTCTCTAGTATGTCTGTGTCTTTATTCCTGTCTTACCCCTAGGTTCTTCATAACATTTTTTTTTCTTAAACTCCATATATATGTGTTAGCATACGGTATTTGTCTTTCCCTTTCTGACTTGCTTCACTCTGTATGACAGACTCTAGGTCTATCCACCTCATTACAAATAGCTCAATTTCGTTTCTTTTTATGGCTGAGTAATAATATTCCATTGTACATATGTGCCACATCTTCTTTATCCATTCATCCGATGATGGACACTTAGGTTGTTTTCATCTCTGGGCTATTGTAAACAGAGCTGCAATGAACATTTTGGTACATGACTCTTTTGGAATTATGGTTTTCTCAGGGTATATGCCCAGTAGTGGGATTGTTGGGTCATATGGTAGTTCTATTTGTAGTTTTTTAAGGAACCTCTATACTGTTCTCCATATGGCTGTACCAATTCACATTCCCACCAGCAGTGCAAGACTGTTCCCTTTTCTCCACACCCTCTCCAGCATTTATTGTTTCTAGATTTTTTGATGATGGCCATTCTGACTCGTGTGAGATGATATCTCATTGTAGTTTTGATTTGCATTTCTCTAATGATTAATGATGTTGAGCATTCTTTCATGTGTTTGTTAGCAGTCTGTATATCTTCTTTGGAGAAATGTCTATTTAGGTCTTCTGCCCATTTATGGATTGGGTTGTTTGTTTTTTTGTTATTAAGCTGCATGGGCTGCTTATAAATTTTGGAGATGAATCCTTTGTCAGTTGCTTCATTTGCAAATATTGTCTCGCATTCTGAGGGTTGTCTTTTCGTCTTGTTTATGGTTTCCTTTGCTGTGCAAAAGCTTTGAAGTTTCATTATGTCCCATTTGTTTATTTTTGTTTTTATTTCCATTTCTCTAGGAGGTGGGTCAAAAAGGATCTTGCTGTGATTTATGTCATAGAGTGTTCTGCCTATGTTTTCCTTTAAGAGTTTGATAGTTTCTGGCCTTACATTTAGGTCTTTAATCCATTTTGAACTTATTTTTGTGTATGGTGCTAAGGAGTGATCTAATCTCATACTTTTACATGTACCTGTCCAGTTTTCCCAGCACCAATTATTGAAGAGGCTGTCCTTTCTCCACTCTACATTCCTGCCTCCTTTATCAAAGATAAGGTGACCATATGTGCATGGGTTTATCTCTGGGCTTTCTATCCTGTTCCATTGATCTATTTTTCTGTTTTTGTGCCAGTACCATACTGTCTTGATTAATGTAGATTTGTGGTATAGTCTGAAGTTAGGGAGCCTGATTCCTTCAGCTCCATTTTTCATTCTCAAGATTGCTTTGGCTATTCGGGGTCTTTTGTGTTTCCATAAAAATTGTGAAATTTTTTGTTCTAGTTCTGTGAAAAAAGCCAGTGGTCATTTGATAGTGATTGCATTGAATCTGTAGATTGCTTTGGGTAGTAGAGTCATTTTCACAATGTTGATTCTTCCAATCCAAGAACATGGTATATCTCTCCATCTATTTGTATCATCTTTAATTTCTTTCATCAGTGTCTTATAATTTTCTGCATACACGTCTTTTGTCTCCTTAGGTAGGTTTATTCCTAGATATTTTATTCTTTTTGTTGCAGTGGTAAATGGGAGTGTTTACTTGATTTCACTTTCAGATTTTTCATCATTAGTGTATAGGAATGCCAGAGATCTCTGTGCATTAATTTTGAATCCTGCTACTTTACCAAATTCATTGATTAGCTCTAGCAGTTTTCTGGTAGCATCTTTAGGATTCTCTATGTATAGTATCATGTCATCTTCAAACAGTGACAGCTTTACTTCTTTTCCGATTTGGATTCCTTTTATTTCCTTTTCTTCTCTGATTGCTGTGGCTAAAACTTCCAAAACTATGTTGAATAAGAGTGGTGAGACTGGGCAAGTTTGTCTTGTTCCTGATCTTAGTGGAAATGCTTTCAGTTTTTCACCATTGAGGACAATGTTGGCTGTGGGTTTGTCATATATGGCCTTTATTATGTTGAGGAAAGTTCCCTCTATGCCTACTTTCTGCAGGGCTTTTATCAAGAATGGGTGTTGAATTTTGTCGAAAGCTTTCTCTGCATCTATTGAGATGATCCTATGGTTTTTCTCCTTCAATATGTTAATATGGTGTATCACATTGATTATTTTGCATATATTGAAGAATCCTTGCATTCCTGGAACAAACCCCACTTGATCATGGTGTATGATCCTTTTAATGTGCTGCTGGATTCTGTTTGCTAGTATTTTGTTTAGGATTTTTGCATCTATGTTCATCAGTGATATTGGCCTGTAGTTTTCTTTCTTGGTGACATCCTTGTCTGGTCTTGGTATCAAGTTGATGGTGGCCTTGTAGAATGAGTTTGGGAGTGTTCCTCCCTCTGCTATATTTTGGAAGAGTTTGAGAAGGATAGGTGTTAGCTCTTCTGTAAATGTTTGATAGAATTTACCTGTGAACCCAACTGGTCCTGGGCTTTTGTTTGTTGGAAGATTATTAACCACAGTTTCAATTTCAGAGCTTGTGATTGGTCTGTTCATATTTTCTATTTCTTCCTGATTCAGTCTCAGAAGGTTGTGCTTTTCTAAGAATTTGTCCATTTCTTCCAGGTTGTCCATTTTATTGGCATAGAGTTGCTTGTAGTAATCTCTCATGATCTTTCTTATTTCTGCAGTGTCAGTTGTTACTTCTCCTTTTTCATTTCTAGTTCTATTGATTTGAGTCTTCTCCCTTTTTTTCTTGATGAGTCTGGCTAATGGTTGATCAATTTTGTTTATCTTCTCAACCAGCTTTTAGTTTTATTGATCTTTGCTATTGTTTCCTTCATTTCTTTTTCATTTATTTCTGATCTGATTTTTATGACTTCTTTCCTTCTGCTAACTTCGGGGTTTTTTTGTTCATATTTCTCTAATTGCTTTAGGTGCAAGGTTAGGTTGTTTATTCGAGATGTTTCCTGTTTCTTAAGGTAGAATTGTATTGCTATAAACTTCCCTCTTAGAACTGTTTTTGCTGCATCCCATATGTTTTGGGTCGTCATGTCTCCATTGTCATTTGCTTCTAGGTATTTTTTAATTTCCTCTTTGATTTCTTCAGTGATCACTTCGTTATTAAGTAGTGTATTGTTTAGCCTCCATGTGTTTGTATTTTTTACAGATCTTTTCCTGTAATTGATACCTACTCTCATAGCGTTGTGGTCGGAAAACATACTTGATACAATTTCAATTTTCTTAAATTTACCAACGCTTGTTTTGTGACCCAAGATATGATTTATCCTGGAGAATGTTCCATTAGCACTTGAGAAAAATGTGTATTCTGTTGTTTTTGGATGGAATGTCCTACAAGTATCAATTAAGTCCATCTTGTTTAATGTATCATTTAAAGCTTGTGTTTCCTTATTTATTTTCATTTTGGATGATCTGTCCATTGGTGAAAGTGGGGTGTTAAAGTCCCCTACTATGAATGTGTTACTGTTGATTTCCGCTTTTACGGCTGTTAGTATTTGCCTTATGTATTGAGGTGCTCCTATGTTGGGTGCATAAATATTTACAATTGTTTTATCTTCCTCTTGGACTGACCCCTTGATCATTATGTAGTGTCCTTCTTTGTCTCTTCTAATAGTCTTTATTTTAAAGTCTATTTTGTCTGATATAAGAATTGCTACTCCAGCTTTCTTTTGGTTTCCATTTGCATGGAATATCTTTTTCCATCCCCTTACTTTCATTCTGTATGTGTCTCTAGGTCTGAAGTGGGTCTCTTGTAGACAGCATATATATGGGTCTTGTTTTTGTATCCATTCAGCCAATCTGTGTCTTTTGGTGGGAGCATTTAGTCCATTTACATTTAAGGTAATTATCGATATGTATGTTCCTATTCCCATTTTCTTAATTGTTTTGGGTTCGTTATTGTAGGTCTTTTCCTTCTCTTGTGTTTCTTGACTAGAGAAGTTCCTTTAGCAGTTGTTGTAAAGCTGGTTTGGTGGTGCTGAACTCTCTCAGCTTTTGCTTGTCTGTAAAGGTTTTAATTTCTCCATCAAATCTGAATGAGATCCTTGCTGTGTAGAGTAATCTTGGTTGCAGGTTTTTCTCCTTCATCACTTTAAATATGTCCTGCCAGTCCTTTCTGGCTTGCAGAGTTTCTGCTGAAAGATCAGCTGTTAACCTTATGGGGATTCCCTTGTGTGTTATTTGTCGTTTTTCCCGTGCTGCTTTTAATATGTTTTCTTTGTATTTAATTTTTGACAGTTTGATTAATATGTGTCTTGGCGTATTTATTCTTGGATTTATCCTGTATGGGACTCTCTGTGCTTCCTGGACTTGATTAACTATTTCCTTTCCCATATTAGGGAAGTTTTCAACTATAATCTCTTCACATATTTTCTCAGTCCCTTTCTTTTTCTCTTCTTCTTCTGGAACCCCTATAATTCGAATGTTGGTGCTTTAATGTTGTCCCAGAGGTCTCTGAGACTGTCCTCAGTTCTTTTCATTCTTTTTTCTTTATTCTGCTCTGCAGTAGTTATTTCCACTATTTTATCTTCCAGGTCACTTATCCGTTCTTCTGCCTCACTTATTCTGCTATTGATCCCATCTAGAGTATTTTTAATTTCATTTATTGTGTTGTTCATCATTGTTTGTTTCATCTTTAGTTCTTCTAGGTCCTTGTTAATGTTTCTTGCATTTTGTCTATTCTATTCCCAAGATTTTGGATCATCTTTACTATCATTATTCTGAATTCTTTTTCAGGTAGACTGCCTATTTCCTCTTCATTTGTTAGGTCTGGTGGGTTTTTATCTTGCTCCTTCATCTGCTGTGTGCTTTTCTGTCTTCTCATTTTGCTTATCTTACTGTGTTTGGGGTCTCCTTTTTGCAGGCTGCAGGTTCATAGTTCCCATTGTTTTTGGTGTCTATCCTCAGTGGCTAAGTTTGGTTCAGTGGGTTGTGTAGGCTTCCTGGTGGAGGGGACTAATGCCTGTGTTCTGGTGGATGAGGCTGGATCTTGTCTTTCTGGTGGGCAGGTCCATGTCTGCTGCTGTGTTTTGGGGTGTCTGTGGCCTTATTATGATTTTAGGCAGCCTCTCTGCTAATGGGTGTTGTTGTGTTCCTGTCTTGCTAGTTGTTTGGCATAGGGTGTCCAGCACTGTAGCTTGCTGGTCGTTGAGAGAAGCTGAGTGCTGGTGTTGAGATGGAGATCTCTGGGAGATTTTCGCCGTTTGATATTATGTGGAGCTGGGAGGTCTCTTGTGGACCAGTGTCCTGAAGTTGGCTCTCCCACCTCAGAGGCAGAGCCCTGACTCCTGGCTTTAGCACCAAGAGCCTTTCATCCACACAGCTCAGAATAAAAGGGAGAAAAAGTAGAAAGAATTAGTATAAGAAGAAAGAAAGAAAGGAAGAAAGAAAGAAAGAAAGAAGGAAGGAAGGAAAGGAAGAAGGGAGGGAGGGAGGAAGGAAGGAAGGAAAAAAAGAAAGAAGATAAAGTAAAATAAAATAAGATAAAATATATTAAAGTTATTAAAATAAAAAGTAATTATTAAGGAAAAAACAAAACAAAACAACCCGGATGGATAGAACCCTAGGACAAATGGTGGAAGCAAAGCTATACAGACAAAACCTCACACAGAAGCATACACATACACACTCACAGAAAGAGGAAAAGGGGAAAAAATCATAAATCTTGCTCTCAAAGTCCACCTCCTTAATTTGGGATGATGGTTGTCTATTCATGTATTCCACAGATGCAGGGTACATTAAGTTGATTGTGGAGCTTTAATCTGCTGCTTCTGTGGCTGCTGGGAGAGATTTCCCTTTCTCTTCTTCGTTCGCACAGCTCCCAGGGGCTCAGCTTTGGATTTGGCCCCGCCTCTGCGTGTAGGTCGCCGGAGGGCGTCTGTTTTTCGCTCAGACAGGACGGGGTTAAAGGAGCCGCTGATTCGGGGGCTGTGGCTCACTCAGGCCTGGGGGAGGGAGGGGCACGGCGTGCGGGGCGGGCCTGCGGCGGCAGAGGCTGGCGTGACGTTGCAGCAGCCTGAGGCGCGCCGTGCGTTCTCCCGGAGGAGTTGTCCCTGGATCCCGGGACCCTGGCAGTGGCGGGCTGCACAGGCTCCCCGGAAGGGGTGTGTGGAGAGTGACCTGTGCCCGCACACAGGCTTCTTGGGGGCGGCAGCAGCAGCCTTAGCGTCTCATGCCCGTCTCTGGGGTCCGCGCTTTTAGCCGCGGCTCGCGCCCGTCTCTGGAGCTCCTTTAAGCAGCACTCTTAATCCCCTCTCCTCGCGCACCAGGAAACAAAGAGGTAAGAAAAAGTCTCTTGCCTCTTCGGCAGGTCCAGACTTTTCCTGGACTCCCTCCCGGCTAGCCGTGGCGCACTAACCCCCTGCAGGCTGTGTTCACGCCGCCAACCCCAGTCCTCTCCCTGCGCTCCGACGGAAGCCCGAGCCTCAACTCCCAGCCCCGCCCGCCCCGCCGGGTGAGCAGACAAGCCTCTCGGGCTGCTGAGTGCCGGTCGGCCCTGACCCTCTGTGCAGGAATCTCTCTGCTTTGTCCTCCGCACCCCTGTTGCTGCGCTCTCCTCCGCGGCTCCGAAGCTTTCCCCTCCGCCACCCGCAGCCTCCGCCCGCGAAGGGGCTTCCTAGTGTATGGAAACTTTTCCTCCTTCACAGCTCCCTCCCACTGGTGCAGGTCCCGTTCCTATTCTTTTGTCTCCGTTTATTCTTTTTCTTTTGCCCTACCCAGGTACGTGGGGGTTTCTTGCCTTTTGGGAGGTCTGAGGTCTTCTGCCAGCGTTCAGTAGGTGTTCTGTAGAAGTTGTTCCACGTGTAGATGTATTTCTGGTGTATCTGTGGGGAGGAAGGTGATCTCCGCATCTTACTCTTCCGCCATCGGGTGTTTTTTGAAGATGTAGTTTTAAAACATTAAGACTAATATATTGTTTTGCACAGTGAGTAATACTTTATGGAATGCATTAACTCCCCCCTCCCCCAGAAATGTCTGTAGTAAAACCCAATCAAGAATAGTTTAGCCAAATTCATAGTGGCTGTTCCAGACTGACATTATGAGAAAATTAGGTTGTTTGGTTTATATTTCCAGCCCTACAAAGATTTTTCTAGGACTTAGCATAAGAGAAGCAGAACCCTGCGTGGGTTTTATTTTTGGTGTGGGTTCTGAAGTTTTTTGCTTCTTCATTTTTTTTCCATTTGGGGGGCAGTTTTGTTGATGTGTCCTCGTCTTGCATTAAGTGGGTACTAGCCAGATTTACAAGCCAAATATTCTTGCTCAACAATCATTAAATCAGGTTCTCATCTGGCTTCATCATTAGCTTCTTCTTGGAGTTGAGGAGAAAGGCAGAATATATTTATTTTACATCAACCTAGGTTGTGAAACCTATGCAATAAATAAAACAAGTGGTTTAGTTTCAGCAGCACTAGTGTTAGTATTTTATCCTCAGCTCTAATTTTGTAATAACTTTTTAGCATTTGATTTTTTAGCACTAATGTGTGCAAAAGTTGAACATTCATGCTGATGAAATGATTTACCTAATGAGTGAACTTAACAAATGAAGAGTTACCTTCCTTCCCTTAGGATGGATTCCTGGAGATCAGGGAATTACTAAATCAAGGCTGTTTTATGGGATGTTTTGGAAGAGATTGATGACTTTTATGACTTTTAGAGGAAATAAATGTATGTTCAGTTAAGGAGGGTTATGAAAACTTTAATTTGAATAGTTTCTTTAAAATTATTTAATGAGAAACATTTTTCTATAGTTTTTTTAATGCTATATCTAACAGTGTTGTAATTACAAGTTCTATAATTAAAAGTTAAAATTATTTTCCTCTCATATATTAGTCAACAAATCTTTATCAAATGTTGCTGCTGCATAGTATCATAAGAGTCATTGTAGGTGGTGCTAAGAAACCAGTAAGCTCCTGCGCTTAAGAAGATAATCTATTAAGGAAGACAAAGCATGTACATGAATTGCTATCTAGCCTTAGAAGCTAGTAATACAGAGATGTCATAAGGAAGAAAATTATTAAGGCTGAGTGTGGGTACAGGTAAAAAATGATAACAAAGACAAAGAAATGAAGTATGAGTTAAGCTGTAAGAGGCAAGAAAATTACTGAGTTGATACTGTAAGATGGGAAGGATCTGTATAAGTGGAATAAACAGAGAAGTCCTTGGTAGGAAAAAATATCTGAAAGTCAGGAATGCTCATGGCAGTGAGTAACCACGGAACTAGAATGGAGGGTCTGATGAGGTTCAACATTTAAACTTGATTCTGCCTTTGAGGAAGACTGAAGGGTTTAAAGCAGCAAAGATAATGGGACGTTGGTATTTAATAAAGGCAGTAAAAGAGTTATCTTCTTAGGAGATTTATCACAGTAACCTGAAAATCCTGCCATTACCTTTCTTCCCTAATTGGTCAATATTTAGAGAGAGCAGACAGGTGAAGAATTTCAAGATAAGCTGTACGGTTGGTGTCATGTAGGTGTCTTTATATGGTACTTTTTTCTTACTTTTTACTGTGCCTTAAAAGAAAAGCAAATTTTATTCACAAGGAAGAGAAAAATTAAATGAAAAATTATTAAAGATAATTAAAGATTTCAACTTTAGTAATTTAGTTTTATCACAAATATGACCCAGGGTATTTTAAAACACAAATATGACCCAGGGTATTTTAAAACACACACACACACACACACACACACACACACACACAAACAATCATCTTAAATAGTCTTTCTTGTAATTTTATCTATGCATGAAGAAATTTCCAGGTGCCACTGAACTGTGTGCAGTAAATTTCAAATATAATCAAATTCGGTTTAGAAATACTAATGGTGATTTCATAGAAGAACACTTGCTTCAACAACTTAGGAAATTACACTTGATTTTCTTTTGAGTGTTACTCAGTTGTGCTTGAAATTGTTCATTTGAACTCTTCTAAACAAGAAGCAGGTGGTTAAATGTGGGCGCTGTTTAACATTTACACAAAACATTCCAAGCACAATGCACTTTTGCCATTTGAATCTCAACCAGCTCTCGCTTCTCTCTCACAACCTGTCCTTCCTAGGCCATTTGATTTGACCTCATTACATCCCTGAAAGGAGAGTTTGTTCAAAAGTAGTTACCTGCTAGGAAGCATTAGACTATTTTTACAATCTTCCAGCTAAAGCTTTTAATGTGGCAACTGCTGGTTACTGAAGCAGTTTAGGAAAAAAGGAACTGCTGAGTTTGCCTTTTATTTTCAAATGGAGAAACACAAGGTGACACAATCACGAGATACAAGTGAACCAGAAACAAGGAAATACAGCCTAGTTTTCTTCACAGGCAAAAACAAGACTTTCAATTCTATACCGCAATCTGGATCTTTGCTTTTATATAATATGTGAACTAGTTTATAAAATGTGTTTTTTCTCTAAGTCAGCTTTTCCTTTATCAGAAAATGCATGGGTGATATCATGAACCTCTTACTGAGAAGCCATTTGCTGAAGAGTACTTATTAAATAGCCCAAATTTATAATCAGGTAGGAAGATTACATTCACAGAAATTCATAGAAATACATAGACGTAGCTATTTCTTTATGTCTTCTTTCCTTTCTGAAACAAACTTCTGTAGGATATATTCTCTGTCCCCATCTCCCCTCTCATCCATTCCTCAGTCCACTGTAATAGACCTTTTTTCTCATTGCTCCTCTAAAATATCCTTCTCTATGCTCAGGAATGACCGTATATAGCCTAGTGCAGAAAACACTTTACCCTTTTCTTTCTTAGTCCTTCTAGGATCTTTGACACAGAATGTCCTCTCCCAGAATTATTTTTCCTTATTTTCTGAAATATCATTTTCTTCTGGTTCTCCTCCTACTACCTCTTTCTCTCTTTTTCAGTGTTCTCCACAAAGTTTTTTTTCTCTGTGTATCCCTAAAATGCTAATATTTACCCAGGATTCTGGCTTTGGTTCTTCTCAGCCTAAAAATTCCCTTTTGGTGATCTCATCTGCTCTTTTTCTTTAACAAACCTACATGTTTGTTCCAGACTTCTCTTCTAAGATCCAGTCCTAATTTTTAGTTGCTTCCTGATGTAGCCACTCTGATGTGCTACAGTTACTTGACTCAAATGTCCTTTTTGTATCTGACTTCCTCTGCTTAGCATAATGTATTTGAGAATTGTTCATGTCGTTAGATGTATCTGCAGCTTGTTCTTTTGTATTGCTGGATACAATTCTGTTGTATTAACATATCACAATTTGTTTATCCAGTTACCTTTGGGCATTTGGGTTTTCCAGTTTGGAGCTATTATGAATAAGTCTGCTATGAACATTCATGCAAAAGTTTTATTGTGGATATGTATTTTCATTTCTCTTGGGTAAATACCTAGGAGTGTAATTTCTGGATCAAATGATAAGTGAAAACCATTGTCCAAAGTATTTGTACCATTTTATACTCTCACTGTCAATGTATGAGGTAATAGTTGCTCCCAACTTTTTCATTTTAGCCTTTCTAGTGACAATGCAGTAGTATCTCCTTGTTATTTTTTAAAATTTAATTATTTTATTTTTGGCTGCATTGGGTCTTCATTGCTGGGCACGGGCTTTCTCTAGTTGCGGTGAGCGGGGGCTACTCTTCGTTGTGGTGCGCGGGCTTCTCATTGCAGTGGCTTCTCTTGTTGCGGAGCACGGGCTCTAGGCACACGGGCTTCAGTAGTTGTGGCACACGGGCTTAGTTGTTCTGCAGCATGTGGGATCTTCCCCGGCCAGGGTTTGAACCCGTAACCCTTGCATTGGCAGGCGGATTCTTAACCACTGCACCACCAGGGAAGCCCTCTTTGTTATTTTAAATTGCAATTTTGTGATGGCTAATGATATTTAGCTTCATTTCCTGTGAGTATTGACTCCTATATTGGGAGGTATGTTAAAATAGTTTGCCCATTTTAAAATCGGTTGTTTGTTTTCTTATTGTTGAGTTGTGAATGTTCTTTATATAGACTAGATACAAATATTTTGTCAAAATGAACTCATTTTCTTCATGACAAACCTGTGCTCTTGACTATGATTCTCTTGTTCCACCCAGTAACCAAGTCCTATTGTTTCTAGTTCCTTAGTGTGACTATTCCTCCTCTTCATCTTTATGCCACTACTGTTTTAGCTCATTTCTACTCTTTATGTTTCCCCCTTTACAGATAACATTAGCAATAGTTCTAAAACATAAGTATGATGGCTCTAAGTCATAAAAAATAGGGGGCAAAATCTCATTCTCCTTCTTTCTACTTATCAAATAGGAATAAGCAAGTTCTATATACTTTGACCAACAGATTCTTGGAAAAAAGAACATCTTTCCAGAAGTTGGCAGTATTCCCCCTTTGCAGATGACATGTTGTCCTTGCTAGTGGAATCAGTCTTCTGAGCCCAAATCTAGTTTACTGATAGTTTTGTCCTGAGTTGTCCATACTCCAAATGGTTTCTATCCTTTTTAACTTATTATTCAGTGTATTGTTTTATGGTCTGGAATATGGTTTATCTTGGTGAGTACTCTGTGTGCACTTGAAAACAATATGAATTCTGTAGTTTTGTGTATAGCGTTCTATAATAGTAAATAAAGACACATTACTTGATAGAGTTTTCAAGTCTTTTTAAACTATCTGATTTCTATTTTCTGTCAGTTACTGAAAGAAAGATGTTGAAAACTCCAAATATAATTGTGGATTTGTTGGTTTCTGCTTTCACTCAGTCAGTTTTTGTTTATGTATCTTGAAGCTGGTTTTAGGTGCATTCATATTTAGTTTTATGTCTTCTTGTTAATGAATCCCTTTATTATTATGAGATATCTCTTTTGAAATCTCATAATATTCTTATTCTGAAATATGCTTTATATGATATTAATATAGCCAATGCAGCTTTCCTGTAGATTGTATTTAAAGTGGATTTCTTGTAGACAGCATATAGTTGGGTCTTACATTTTTAGCCAGTCTGATAACCTCTGACTTTACAAAATTGGAGTGTGTAGACCATTTATATTTAATATAATTATCAATATATTTAATTTTAATTTATTACCTTGCTATTTTTTTGTAGTTTTCTCATCTGTATTTTTTATTTTACTTTTATTCTTCTTATTTTATTTTGAACTAGTTCACTACTTTTACTGTTCTAATTTATTTCCTCTATAACTTAGTGACATCTCTTTTTTTTTAAGGGATCACTGTAGGTTTTACAATATGCAACTTTAATTAATTTATCCTAATCTTCCTTCAAATACTGTCATATCAGTTTATGTATAATGTAAGAATTTTACAAAATATATTTCCATTTTCTTCCTCCTTTGTGTTTTTACTGTTGTACAATTTACTTCTCTGTATGTTATAATTTCACAATTTATTGACTTAATTTTCACTTTAAATGGTCAGTTTTGTTTTAAATAAATGAAAAATCCTTAAATGAGCACTATTTTTTCATCATATTTACTATATCTGATGCTCTTGATTTCTTTGTGTAGATTTGAGTTTTAATCTGAGGTTATTTTCTTCAGTCAGAAGATTTTCCTTTAACATTTCTTATATAGCACCAAGTTCTCTCAGCTTTTGTTAATCTGAAAATACCTTTCATTTTTGAAGAATGTTTTCACTGGACATAGAAATCTAAATTGCTTTGTTTTGTTTGTCAGCACTTTAAAGATGTTGTGTTATCTTGTAGTTTGCATTATTTCTGATACAAAGGTCAGTGGTAATTCTTGTCTTCTTCTGTATTATGATCTTTTTTTGCTTTTTTCTTCAAATAGGAGGCTTCAAGTATGTTTATATTAGACAACCTCATGTTGTTCCATTGGTAGCTGAGGTTCTAATCATCTTTTTTCTGCTGCTGCTTTTCTGTGCTTCAGTTTGATTCATTTCTATTGCTTATGATTTAAAGTTTATTGTCTCTTTCTTTTGCATTTTCCAATCTGCTTATATACCTTTCTAGTGAAATTTTCATTTCTGATATTATGCTTGTTTCAGCTCTAGAAGTATTGTTTGGATTTTTTATACACCTTTTCTTTTCTCACTATTTTCATATGTACTTTTATGTGTCCTTGAGCATATTTATAGTAGCTGTTTTAAAATCTTTGTCTTCCTTTGGGTCTATTTCTTTTAACTGCTTTTTCTCTTGTTTGTAGATTATATTTTTCTTCCTCTTTGCATGTCTAATAATTTTTTATTAGAAGCTGAACATTGTAAAGGCTACATTTAGTGAGTGTCTGGATTTTACTGTCATCCTTTTAGGAGAGTTGAAGTTTGATTTAGAAGACATTTTAGGGGCTTGGAGAATAGTTTTATCCTTTCAAATCTTGTTTTCAAGATTGTTTTGTTAATCTAGCTACTTTTGTTAAAGTAGCCTAACTCTAGGGCTAGTTTAACACTATTACAAAGGTGTGACCCTCCTGGGGTTTCAACTGAACGCCCCAGGTTTCAGTAAGCTCTCTATACACTGCCTGGTCAGTACTCAGACATTTCCCAGTCCTGTGTGAGCTCTGGGAATTGTTCAGTTTACAACTTCTTGATAATTGTTCTTTGCCTTTTCTCATTAAGATTCATCTAAGCATGCACTGTACTCTATTTGGCAAAAGACTCAAGGGTACCTTACTGCAGACATTTGAAGCTATTTCTCTGTGAAGCTCCCTCCTGTTCTGCCAGTATGAGTTATCTTAGCCTTCTCAAACTCCAAACTCCATCTCCTCAATTTAATGAGCTTGGTTCCTCCTCTCTCCTCACAATCCTCCGGGAAGTGCCTCTAGGAATATATCCTGGGCAATGGTGGGGCTGCCTGTTTCATGTGTTTCCCTCATTTTAGCAATTATAATCCTGTGCTTCCTATTGTTGGATGTCTGAAATATATATATGTAAATATATTATATATAATATAAAATATATAATACTGCATGTATAGTTGACCCTTGAGCAATGTTGGGGTTAGGGGTGCCAACTTTTCATGCAGTTGAAAATCCACATATAACTTATAATCAGTCCTTCATATATGCAGTTCCTCCCTATCTGCTGTTTTCCTCCCTATCTGCTGTTTGGCATTCAGGGATTCCAACAACCACAGATGGTGTAGTCCTGTAATATTTACTAGTGAAAAAAATCCTCATCTAATGAAGCCACACAGTTCAAACCAGTGTTGTTCAAGGGTCAACTGTATATTACACAAGTATATTTGCATATCTATTTCACATATATATTGTGCATATATTTCATTCATTTCAGATTTTTAACTCTTTATGGCAGGGAGGCAATTATAGCACCAGATGGTCTGTCATGGATGGAAGCAGAAGTATCTACTTTTATTTTTTAAGCTTTTGATGTATTAAATGTGTTTTTCAAATTACTTATCAATAAGCTTGTCTATCCTGTGGACTAGGTCTTTTGAAACTGAATCAAGTAGAGGAACTACAATAAAATTTTGGACAGGTACAATTCATTAAGCCGTGTTTATACTAAAGGGGACAGGAACAGGGAATGAGAGAGACAGAGAAAGATCACAAAGGCTTCACAATCATTTGTTCATATTGAGGAGTTAGTATAGACAGATGGTGGGAGGTGGTGAATAATAACTTTGAGGTACAGACTACTTGTAAGCAGGCAAGCATTTCCAAAATTGTCTCTGCAATGTTCAATTTCGTTGTAGAAATAGCTTGAAAATAATATTTTCTAGCATGCCTATGTTACTTGGATCTTTAGTTTTAGATCGCTATGAAATTTGCAGTTTTTACAGAATGCTAGAACAAAACTATTGATTATTATTCTAAATGAATGTAGGTAATTATATATACTTTTGACACTTCCATCTTATTTCTGACAGTTACAAGTTTTTCTTCTCTGGAATTGGGGGTTGGAGTGGCAAGTGCCTGACGTCCTTCCTAATATAACACTTATATTCCTCTTTCTTACTACCACTTTTTCTCCTTTTCCTTTCTGATTATGTGTATTTTTCCATTTCCCGCTCTAGTTACTCAAGAAGCAGTAGATAATAGGAATTATAGTGGTGAGGACTGGTTTAGAAGGGGAAAAGAATTTTGCTTAATTACTTCCTCCTTCACATGGCTTGGTCACCTTTGAATCATGACCCATGTGAATCTAACTTAATGTCTTTTGAGGCTAGATTCATGAAACCAGAGCTTGTTATCGAAATTTGAGAACACACAACTCTAGGGGCAGGTTGACACAGTCCCCAGTGACTTTCAGTACTATCATGATGTATGTTCTTTGATGCCCGCTCTAAAGAAATAGTAATGCTGAATTACTGCAAATTGATTCTGGTTTCAGTTGAGAGAGCTTATTTAACACATAAAGAGATAATATGTGTTTGCTTAAGACTATATAATACATATCATTTAGATTAAAAAAATGATAGGAAATTTAACTTTTTTGTACCAATGCTCCTTTTTCCTTCTGTTAATTTCTCTGAATGAAACACCTGTAAAACTGACTTCAGCATTACAGGAAATAGGTCCCTTTTCCAAAAATGCAATTTAAAAATATTGTACTCTATAATACAGATCATAGCAATAGTTCTTAATTGTATTTGTTTCTGGTCAATGATATTTTAAGAATGTGATGTGTTCTCCCCATATAAAAATTTTTACACACACAAACACTCACAAGATTGTGCATTCAATCCAAGGTGTCTTTAAAGACCATGAATATATCCCATGTTAAGGCAGTATTCTGCATGAAGGTAGAAGAGAAATGTAGGTTTTGCTTGAGACAGAGAATTGATATGTGTTGAACATTTACTTTTTTAATGTAAATTATTTCATTTATCTCCTTTGAGGCAGACGGTATTTTCCGAAAATGGCAATAATATTTTTTTTGGTCTCACGTACCCTTCCAGAACATTGCTACTGTCCCTTCTATGGAAGCTATTTCTCTTCCACTTGAAGAGTGGGGCCTGTGTGACTGTCTCAATGAAAAGAATGTAGCAGAAGTGACATCCATGACATCCATCTGTGTCATACAAGGTAATACATCTTCTTATTGGCTTACTATTTCTCTAAAAATGTTCACTCTTGCAATCCAACCACCTTGTTGTAATGAAGCTCAGGACACATGGAAAGATTACATGTAGGTGTTCTGGCTAACAGCCCCAGTAAAGATTTAAGCCAACAGTCAATATCAACCAGCAGGCATGTGAGTTAACAAGCCTTAAGGTTATTCCAGGCCCCAGCCTACAAATCATTTGCAAGATTTTAGTCTACCAGCTGACGTCCCAAACGTCATGGAGCAGAGATAAAATGTGAATTCAGTCATCAGCCTTTAAGCTGCCCCTGCTAAGGCTGAGTTGAGCAGAGATGAGCAATCCCCACAGAGTTTTTCTCTAATTGCAGATTCCTGAGCAAAATAAATGTCATTCTTTTAGGTCATTGAGTTTTAGGGTGGTTTTATAGGCAGGAGTAAACAGTTGGAACACATTTGAGTTTCAGGAAGTAACATACAGCCAAAACTAAAGCAAATATGTGTGGAAATAGATTTAAGACTAGGACTCAGGCAGAAATGAGAAGCATCCTTATGACAGTGTTAGTGCAATCTTAAAGGGGTCAAGGAAATGAGTAAAGGAAGCCTCATGGATCTTAAAAAGGCTTTCAGTGAAGACTTAAAGGAAGAGGAAAATGCTGGAAGCTGGAGGAAAAGATACTCTTGTTATGTAGTGAAAGAAAGTTTAGCAACAATGTCTCCTGCAATAAGGTGGAAAATAAGAAGTATACCTATTTTCTAGCTAAGAAGAATTGCTGAAAGAGGGTTGAATGTACTTTGCCTCTTGTCTGCTTCTAGCTGCCTGCAGTAAAATGCAAGGAAGAAAGATGAGCTAAAGAAAGAACTGTTATATATAAAGTCTCTAGGACTTGCTGGGTTGGAAAAGAAAACTGTTTCTCATTCCCAGCCTCTCCAGATGGCAAATGATGCTAAAATTAAGATGTGGCTTCTGAGCAGAGATCAAATCCAGGGTGCTGTCAGGAAAATGTGGTCTAAATATAAAACCTTTTGTTAAAGCCTCATAAAGGTTTTAGATAGTGCCTTACAGACCATTTCAAACAGACAAAAGGCCCTCTAGGGATCTTGGTAGGTGCTTCACAGATTCATTCTATAAAAACAATAAGCTTTTTAAGAATCTTAAAGGAGGTGGCCTTAAAGAGAGCTCAAGTCAGAAAAAGGCTTATCCCAGTGAGATTTGGACATATTTCTATTCTCTAATGGGGTGGATTATAAATTGATTCATAAGAAACCCACAGAGTGTTTAAAGGAATTTTATCTCCTTGTACTGAAAATGATAGAGATAGTACAACATGAAAAGATATATTTGGACCCCTCAAAATCTATGGACAGGAAGCAGATTAAAAAACCACTCAACTGTAAAGGTAACCTATATTTTAGGGAATAGAAAGATGAGTCAGTGTTTGGAAAGAGCCCAAAAAGCAGAGCAAAGAGTCATGGAGAATTCCTGGTAGTAGGACTGAGCACTAATTAGGGAACTGGTAACATGTACCTGGCTGTATTTCAGAATTGTTATGAACCAGTGACTACTGTGTTTCATCTATTTTACCTTTTTTGACTATGAGTACATTTAATGGTTTTCCTCTGTCTAACACATCATTGTGTCTCAGGTGTACGTGGAGTTGATGAATCATGTGTTTAGTTCACAGATCTGCAGATCAAGAGGAATGGCACTCAAGGTGCTTAACCCAAGGAACCACACCCAAAACACTTGATCAAATTTAGATGACAAGATCCTAAACCTCAAGTCTAAGCTTGATGAGCTTGGGAGAGAGGTCTTGGGGAAGAAAGTGAGTGTATTTTGCTTGTGGAAGAGATGTGAATTGGTATGGCCTGAAAGTTAATCATGGCATATTTTAGTTTTCAAGAGTAGCCTCTACTCTATTTTTGGCCCCAAGTGATCTTCCAGAACATTGCCACTCCCCCATTAATGGACTGTATATCCCATTCCCTAAAACCTGGCAGACCTTAGTGGCTACCTCAAAGAATAGATTGCTATAAAAAGTATTGCTGTGTGGCTTCTGAGGCTAGCGCACAAAAAGAAATAGAGCTTCCACCTAACAGCTCTTTCTCTTGGAATGCTTATCTTTGGAACCCCACGTTGTGAGGAAGCCCAAGCTACCGGGAGATGTAGATGTTCTGACTGACTGCGCCAGCTAAGGGATCAGACCACAGCCAGAATCAATTTCCAGACTTGTGAGTAACGAAGCCTTTTCATGATTCTAGCCCTAGCCTTCAAGCTGCCCCAGCTGATGCTAAGTAGAGCAGAGATGAGCTATCCCTACCAGACTCTGATCATATCACAGAATTATTAACAGAATAAATATCATTTTTAAGCCACTAAATTGTGAGGTGGTTTGTTATGCAGCAATAGGTAACTCAAATAACCACCAAGAATACTGTAAACTAGGTATGATCATCAATTTTTACAGACAAGGAAATACGCTGACAGCCACATAGCACATAAATGGAAGAGCTGAGTTGTGGATCCCAGGGTGCCTAAATCCACAGTTTGAGTTCCTTCCACTCTTTGAAACCCTTCTGTAAAAGGGCATAGGTTGACCAGAAAGACATTGAGTTGAACTTGATTGAGCTCTAGACTGAGAAGATTGAGCCCAGCGGAAGGAAGATGAGATTTGTAGCCTGCTAAATGTAGAGGCCTTCCTTGAAGACAGGATACATTTTGCTGTCAAAAAATTTAGAGTCAAATTCTGTTCTTGCATTTATGAGTTTTTGTGTGACCGCAAACATGCTATATAACTTCCCTGTGTGCAAGTTTCCTCAATCAGGAAAAGGTGATATAATATCTGTCTTGTAAAATTGTTCTAAGAATTATTATTTTTATATGAAAATAAGAGAAACTATTATTATTAGTCTGACTATCTTACTGTAGTCATCTGAAAGTCCTGTGGGAATATGAGTGTCATACATCCACTGCTCATTGACCTTTGATCAAAATGTCAGCACTGAACCTGGCCATTGTCCCTTTCTCTTTGGAAACACTGCCATCTCTTTCCCTAGTTTCAGATACTCACTGCCCTCTGGGGCTCTAGCTATCAGAAGTCTGCCACTTCCCCTAATCCTCAGAAAGTTTCTTCATATCTCCTTCCCCTACCACAAACTTTTCTGCCTTGAATTTTAGCTAAAATAGATTATTTATTTAATGACATTCAGGTGCAAGTGAGGCTTAACCCTATAAGACCTTTGCACTTTAAAAGAACAGCTCATTAACTACTATGAGTCTCTACTTGGTAGAATTAGTGGGAGAAACAACTTTTGTTCCCAGAGCTCTTGGCCTACTCTCTCTTTCCTCCCACAATAAGCAAAAAATATTCCTGAAAGTTACTTTGTAACCTCTCTGCACTCCTTTTGTAAAACACTTTATATCCCAACAGGGCCCAATAGAAATGAATTTGTTGCCAACAGGGCCCAAGAGAAATAAATCTGTTGCCTGAGGAGGGAATTGAGGTTGGCAGTAAGAACACAAATGAACTTTATTTTAAAATTACAGTTTCTTTACTACCTTTCACCCTCCTCACACAGTGGATGGAGTTGGTTGGGGGAGGAGGCTACCATTTATTGACCGCCTTGAAGTACTTGATGTCGCTCTCAGTTTATTCCATTGTTTGCTTGTGTATTTACTGTCTGGATTAGCCAAACCTTATTTTCTTAAAAATATGTTCATTATTAGTGATTATTTGAATCCTATGGGGGGGCAGGAGAAAGGGAGATTTATGTTGTTCCTACGACTCTGGAAAGGTGACTTCACTCCATTTTGTTTGACACTGAACACAAAGCACTACTGTATGCGATGCTGTAGAGGCTCATGGGGTAGACATTACAGAGAACAAAGTGTATAATTAGAAGTTCTTTGGAACAGGCATTTGGTTCATTCTTTAGGAAATATGCAAGAGAGGTTTTTACAGTTCAGGCCAATGAGGGAGATGAAGAAGGAGAATAAGAGTAGATAGAGCTTGTATTATACATATTTTTATCGATTCATACTCTCCCCAGTATACATAAAATGAAACTTGTAATTCATTATAATTTAATCAAGATATAAAAAAATTTGTCCTAAACAGTATTGAACAGTCCCCATCCAAATCTCTAGCTTCATTTCTAGTCAGTGTAAAGTTGTCCACTTCATTACATTCCCTTTGGATTTATTACTTTGAGGTTTCATTTTGTTCAAGTGCTCTGTCTTATAATAATTAAACCCACAATTTTATTATGGTAACCTTCCACTTTCTTTAGCATCACTCTTGTTCCCTTTGATCATGGATCCCTCTGTCCAGGGCTCTTGCTCCATTAATGCCACTATATGGTGCTGGTACCTCTTCTAGTCTCGAAGGCTGGCTGTGTATCAGACTTTCCTGAGGAGTTTTGAAAATTATAGATTTCTAAGGCCCATCCAGAGCTACTGCATCATAATGCTTTTCATATCTGTTCCTTCTTTTTCATTCTCATTACCACCCAAGTCCAAATCTTCATTTGCTGGGTTGTTGCAATTATTTATGAATTGTTGCCTCCAACTAGTCTCTTGTCTCCCCAAGAATGCCTTTGCCAGATTAATCTTCCTAAAATAGTGCATCACACATATTGTCCCAGTGTTCAGTAATTGTTAATGTATCCCTCAGGAATATAATCAATTATCTTTAGGGTGGCATTGAAAACTGATACAATTTAGCTTCTACATACCTTTTCAATGTACTTCAGTCCTTATCTGACTTGACTTCCCACCAGTACATGTCTGATGAATCTTTCTGTCTTAGTTTAGACTCCTATAACACAATACCATAGAGTGAGTAGCTTCTTAAAAAACAAATATGTATTTTTCACAGTTCTGGATGCTGGGGAGTCTAATATCAAGGTGCTGGCAGATTCAGTGTCTGGCGGGATCACTCTTCCTTGTTTGTAGGTGGCTGCCTTCTTGCTGTATCCTCACATGGCAGAGAAGGGAGCTCTGGTTTCCCTTCCTCTTCTTATAATTGTGCTGATCCCATCATTGGAACTCTACTCTCATGACCTTATCTAAACCTTCCCAAAGGCCCCACCTCCTAAGACCATCACATTGGGTGTTAGGGCTTCAACATATGAATTTTGGGAACATAAAAAGATTCAGTCCAGGAATTCCCCGGTGGTCCAGTGGTTAGGACTCAGTGCTTTCACTGTCATGGCCTTAGGTTTGATTCTTGGTCAGGGAACTAAGACCTTGCAAGTCATGTGGCATGGCCAAAAAACATTCAGTCCATAACACCTTCCTTCTTACTAAAAGACTTTCTTCCTATGATTTCTTTCATATCATAAATTCTTTCTTAAATTTTATGTTGAAATAATTTCAGACTTTCAGAAAAGTTGCTAGTATAAACACTTCCTTATTACCCTTCACTCAGATTCTCCGTGTTAACATTTTACTATATTTGCTATAACATTTTCTGTCTCTCTTTCATCCATATATATATAGCAGACATGATGCTACTTTACTTCTACCTGCTTCAGTATGTATCTCCTAAACACAAGGGCATTCTCTTAGATAACCACAGTAGTATAATGATCAAAATAGGAAATTAACATTGATACACTATTATTATCTGATCTACAGAAAATGTGGATTAAGCAAGGCACAAATGAAAGAACATTTTTCAAAATATACGTATATGAAAAAGTCTTACCTTGAGAATATAAAAAGAACTCTTATAATTCAATTATAAAAAGATAAATGCTCCCTTCCCCACTGGGACAAAGACTGGGACCTCCCAAAAGAAGACTGACAAATGGTCAAAAAGCACATGAGGAGGCGCTCAGTATTAGAATGCAAGTTAAAACCACAATGAGAGACTACCGCACACTGAGTAAAATGCCTAAAAACATAAAGACAATAGAAAGCCCCAAATGTTATGAAAACATGGAGCAACTGGAGCCATCATGCATTACTTTTGGATATAAAATTATTCAATCACTTTGAAAAACTGGCAATTTCTTATAAAGGTAAACAGGTTTTCCTTATGACTCATCACTTCCACTCCTCTTTAATTATCTAAGAAAAATGAAAACATATGCCCACAAAAATACTGTAGAGGAATACTCATAATATCTTTATGTATAAAAACCAATAATTAGAAACCACTTAAATGTCTATGACTAGAAGAAGAGATCATTAATAGTATATTTATGCAATGGAATAACATTCACAGTAAAAGGAGACATACCACAGATAAAACTATGTGATGAATCTCATAGATGTGATGTTGAGAGCAAAAAGCAAGAATAAAAATTAAAAATTTAATTTACGGAAGTTCAAAATATATGGTGACAGAAATCAGAACAGTGTCTGCTGTGGCAGAGAATGTACCGACTGGAAGGGGTCATGAGAAAACGTTCTGATGTGATGGAAATGTTGTATGTTTTAATTCGAATGTGGGATTTTTAGGAGTATACATTTGTCAAAGTTGATTGGCTCATGTACATTTCACTGTGTCTCACTTATATTTTAATAATAAATGTAAAACAACTTGTGAGTGGGGTGCAGTCGAACTACAGGGATATGCTGGAACACAGGTCTGCTAGCAGTGGAGCTACTAACATCTCTAGATGGAAGGCCTGGGTGAAAGCAGAGATTTCCAAAATTCAGAAGAAGAGTGAATTCCCTACAACAGGCCAGTGAACTGACTTCAGTTAGGGACATGGACAAACTTCGGTGAGTTGCAGGGATGGAACCAGTGAAATAAATAATCAGAACTCTATTATCCTCTATCCCTTCTATTTCTGCTAGGTCTTGCCATTGGTTGTACATCTGAAAGCAGAGGGCATGAGAACACTGTAGATATAGTACTTACAGGTCAGCTTCCCAGGGGATCGAGTGGGGAGGAGAAGGAAAGAGATTAAATCTTAAGGGAAAAACAAGATACCTGGCGTATGGCTTATTTTTACACAACTTCAAAGGGCATCATTTAATTATCGTAATGGTGGCTTGGCCAAGAGATTCTACAGACTGAGAGACATCTGAGTGAGTTGAGAGTATATGAAAGAAAGTAATTGCAACAATTGATTCTGGAATTTAATCTTTTTAGTAATAATGAAAGTGAGCATACGATGGGATGAGGGACAGTGCAACCATGGTAGAATCAATGGAATACGGGACCATGTAGGGTAAAAAAATTATTGGAGTTGTAGTACTACGAGGAGTTTTTGCTAATGAGACTATGGAGGGATTTCAGTTAATAGTGGTGAAAGGTCAGGTATATGTCTATGGAAATCTGTGGCTAAGGTAACAGAATACAAAATGATTGAAGGAGAGGAAATCAAGGAACTAAGCCACCAGGAAAATGGAAGGATTTTCTGCACATATATTGAAATAATCAAGAATTATCACAGGATGGAGAAAACGACAGAGAACTAGGAGCTAAAAGTTTAGAAAGAATGATGAGGACCAGAGATGATTGCAATAAGGAGAAGTGGGTGGTTTGGTCTGTTAGCCTGAGTCATCCTCAATGCTTTTCTCTCAGCCCCCAGAGTCAACCAGTCATTAAATCCTGTCAGTCTATTGCTTTTCTCAATATTAGCACCACTCCAGTCACCCACTGGGTTTTTTAAAAAATCATTTCTCCCTGTTTCAAAGCATTAGTTTTCTAAATGAGGTTCCACTAGCTACTTTGGCCAGTCTGTTTTCTTTGCTGCAATCAGTGAACTTTTCTTAGTAAATATTGTCATGTCATGCAATTCCCCCCTATCTTCCTCTAATCCAGCACGTATATTTTTTTCAGTGGGACTCCACTGCTTTTAAGATTAGGAGCAAATTCTTTCAGGTTTCTAATGAGCCCAGATGATCTGGCTCCAGGTCTATTTGTCTAGTCTTATCTAGCAACATATTCCCCCATCATCTCTCTGTGCACCAGTCACACTAGCCTTCCTGTTCTATCCCCCTGCAGGGTCTTTGCATATATATGCATCTTGCTTTGCCTGGGGTGTGTCCTCCTTCACCTCCCTGTGTTTCACCAGGTTAATTAGCAGTCTTCAGTTAAAGCTCTGTTCGAATATCACCTACCTAAGGAAACCATTTCAACATCTCCCAGACTGAGTCTGTAGCTACACCCTTTATATAAGGAACAGTATGAGTGCTTCTTAAGGGAGACGTTCAAAGGAGTACCTCATATGGGAGACATTTAAAATTTATGTTGGCTTCTCCTTTGTTAGGGTTGTACTCAGCTAGTTGCCGAGATAGAAGGAACCGATTGACGTGAAAAAGAGAATATCCTTAAAGAAGTCACAAATGAAGTCTAGTTTAATGACATGGTTTCAGCATATGAGTCTAGTGGAGAACTGGTTTGGACAAGTGTGTAACTTTTGCTGGAAACTCCCTCAAATGCAGCCTTTGTAGCTTAGGGATTTTGATTCCACTTTGAAGAAGGAAAACGGATTTTGAGCTGCAGTTTGTTCAATGTGAAACAGGTTCCATTGGATCTAAACCAGCAGGGACACTAGTGTAGGAAAAGCCTGTGCCTCCAAGTAACAGATGGGTCTTTAATAGCGACACTCTGTGGTAGCAAAAACACCAACAGTAGTGGGCCTGTTTAGTGGTCTTAAATTCTTGATTGTCATTAGAATCATTAGGAAGCTTTGAAAAGATACCAACAGTGGTGATGTTTGAACAAATCTATAAATTTACTTTAAAAATTATTTAATTGTGCACTTAGAGTATGTGGATTTATAGTGTAAATTATGCCTTGATAAAGTGGTAGAAAGTATTAAAAAATGATACTGTTGCTTGGCTGCACTCTTCAGTTATACAAGAACCTCTGGGGGTAGGGCTTGGACATTAATAGGTATTAAAACCCCCCAGGAAAATTTAGCAATCTTTAACAAAGGTACATATGCTTTTACTTTTTGACTCAGTTCTGTTTCTAGGAATTTATTTTGGAGACCTATCTCTAGCAATACAATGCACAATATTATTCATTTGAGCATTGTGTATAAAGGCAAAATATGGGAAACCATCTAAATGTACTATGATACATCCACACAATAGAGAGCATTATGCAGCTATAAAAAAAGAATGAGGAATACCACTTCGAACCAACACGTAGTGATATCCAGGATATGCTTTCATATGAAAAAAAGCAAAGTGCCAAAATATATCTAGAGTATGATACCGTTCAAGTAAACATGAAGGAGACGGAAGAAATTATACATATATCTGCTTATTTGTGCAAAAAGGAATACGGCAAGGATAAATTAAAAACTTTAGGGCTTCCCTGGTGGCGCAGTGGTTGAGAGTCCGCCTGCCGATGCAGGGGACGCAGGTTCGTGCCCCGGTCTGGGAGGATCCCACGTGCCGCGGAGCGCCTGGGCCCGTGAGCCATGGCCGCTGAGCCTGCGTGTCCGGAGCCTGTGCTCCGCAACGGGAGAGGCCACAAGAGTGAGAGGCCCGCGTACCGCAAAACAAAAACAACAACAACAAAAAAACTTTAATGTGATTGATTACCTACAGAGGTGACTGGGAATGGAGCAGGAAGAATGCGGGAGAGGGAATGGGTAGAAGGGATGAGCGGGGACACTTCTGTAAACACACCTTGTACAGTTCTGACTTTGAGAACCAAGTAGTGGTTCACATATTAACAAACAGATAATTAATATTAACCAGGATGTGTGAGAATCCAAACAGAATACAAATGATTACTAATGTACTAGAAATGAATACCACAACCATAACAAATGGGATAAAAAAGAAAATAACAAACCTAAGTAATATTGAAAAACAGTATTTTGAATATATTCTACAAGGCCAAAGTCAAAAGCGCTGCACACAAATACTGTACTCTTTTCAGTAAATTTGTTTTTCACAGAGGTATATATATTAGTAATTCTGAAACTATGTGTATTCTGAAAGTGAGTAAATAAGTAAATAAATTTTGTAGAATGAGAGCCGAATTATCACTGTCAGAGAAAGGGGTTACAACTGAGGAAAGGGAGAAGACTAGAGTGAACTTCAGGTATTAGCATCGTAGGTATCCGTTTCACTACTAGTTATATATATATACATAATATATTATGTAATATAGATATATTTATAATAATTTTCTATAATAATTATGTATATATAATATATATAGGGGGAGAGAGAGAGAAAAAGGCAGGTATAAAAATAGATACAGATGTACATGTAGTTGTGTGTGTATACATGTATGTACTTCCTTGCTCTGTTCACTTAGAAAACCTAGAAGCAATGACACCTCAGCAGTAATGAGTATACCTAGTACCCAGAACTTGGTTTTTAAGTGCCATTTTTCAATAAAATGACTGAATCCAGGGTTGGGTGCAGAAAGCATACGGTAATCCTTGATCATCTTGTGGTACCAGAAAGTAAGTGTTCAATAAATGATGGGAGCATATTGAAAAGCTTGGACACCAACCTGAAGTAGCTCAGTTGCCAAAGCTGGGATAATTTGGGTAACAAAATAAATAATGATAATATTGGATTATAACACACTGAATAAAATAAATATCTGTGCGTCTGTTGATTAGTACAGATGATTGACTACATAAATAAATACAGCAGAAAAGACTGCTCTTCATTACAGTAAAATTCCAATCAGTAAATGTAGAAGGAATGGTGGAAATGTAAAAATCACCATTTCGCAAATGCCCAGTAATAGTTGTCATAAGGAAGACTCAATGGATGCTAAAATCAGTAGGCAGAAACATAATTAGAAACAAGATATTTGCATAATCTCAGAATATCTCTCTACAAGATACTAATTACAAAGATAAAGTAGTATCTCTACAATGGAGAAACTTGGCAGACACCAATGTAAGTGACCAAAGTTAACATCACCAATAATGTGATATGCTGACATCATGGATGTCAGGTACTGATAGGAGGTACTGAAAAGTGCACAACATCATTTCTTGGTGTTCTTCCAAAACCACGTAACTTTCATGTAATTATGAGGAAACATCAGACAAACCCAAATTGAAGAACATTTTATGAACTGTTCTGTACTGACCAGTATTCTTCAAAAGTGTCAAGGTCATGAAAGACAAAGAAAATATAAGGCTGAGGAACAGTCCCAGATTGGAGGAGACTGGGTGGGATTAGAGCCTGTCTTGGGGGTGGGGAAGCTCTCTGGAGAGCCAGGTAGGATTTTATGCTATTAGAATATAGGTGATTTCTTGCATAATTAAAGAGATGGGGTCAAATGAATAATCCAGGAAGTGGTGCTGGTCATAGAGTTTAAGAATGCTCTTGTAGCACCCTGAACTTCTCCAATGCAGCATTTATCAAGTTACAATCCTGTCTGTCTCCCCTATTAGAATGTAAGCTCTATGCACACAGAGAGGTGCCACCTCTATCTCATTCACCGCTCTGTCCCACACATTGCCTTACACATAGTCAGTGTTCAATAAGTGTGCTGAAAAGTATAACCTTAATCTTCTTTTGCTGGTCAAGCCCATGCAAACACATTTTGTCTTTCACTTTGCTCCGAGTAGCTGCACTGGTTGGAATGCTCTATCCGCTGGTGGCTGAGGGCTTCATTCCTTTATTTAATGCTTCCTCTTCCTTCAGGCTCAATGCAAGCCCCATCTTTTAGTGGAGAGCATCTTGGGCTTTATAATTTATTTATTTATTTAAAATGTGGGATCTTAGTTCCCTGACCAGAGGTCAAACATACACCCCCCTGTACTGGAAACGTGGAGTTTTAACCACTGGACAGCCAGGGAAGTCCCCATCTTGGGCTTTAGAGACTAAATATAAGGATTCAGATCTTACTTCTCTCACCCTCCAGCCAGAAGCCCACCTCAGTCTTTCCCCCTCTCCAGGCTTGGTTACTTCAAGAGTAAAGAAAGGTCTTTGGATTTTTTTTTTTTTTTTTTCAGTACGCGGGCCTCTCACTGCTGTGGCCTCTCCCGTTGCGGAGCACAGGCTCCGGACGCGCAGGCTCAGCGGCCATGGCTCACGGGCCCAGCCGCTCCACGGCATGTGGGATCCTCCCAGACCGGGGCACGAACCTGCGTCCCCTGCATCGGCAAGCAAACTCTCAACCACTGCGCCACCAGGGAAGCTGGCCAGGTCTTTGGATTTTTAAGCAATGATTTTCAAACTTTTAAACATTTGTTTTGCTGTTGTTGTGATTATTGACGAAGGGATTGTTTATTTGCTTATTTTCTAAGGCCCCTTTTCTTTAAAAGAAATCTGTATGTAGTGTCCAGAGGTGTACATAAATAATACAAGGAAAAAAGGAATTGCTCCATCAGGGGACATGTGGAGGGAGGAGTGTGTGGTAGAGTGATGGAAAGCCTGCCCAAACAACATCCCTTCCCCAGCCACCACCCAACTCTGGAAACCTTTGAGGTACCAATGACAAACTTCCAGTCCATAGTTTGAAAACTCTAGCAGATTGTTGCAATTTTTCTACCACCTTCAGAAGCCCTGGTTTATCCCTACTGTGAGCTGTGGTTTTTATCCTTGCTCCCTTCCATTTTGCATTGACCATGCCACTACCTGCACGAGGAGGAACGGGCAATATATTTTTAGATTCAAGACCTGGTATAAAACCTTCACCTAGTATTTCATTTGGTGAAAATTTCTTGGTGATGATCGTTGGGGCTGGGATCTCCAGAAACTTCTTAGAGGAGGTGATCCCTGAGTTGGGCCTGGGGAGAGAGAGAGGATTTGAATTAGCAAGCAGGAGGTCATTAGCCCCTATCATTGGGGACTGTGCAGTAATGACAGGCAGAGGAGGGCAAGCAGTGGGAAGTCACGAGAAGTTTTGAAAGAGAGAGCTGGTAGGTGCAGGGTGGGCTGAGGTGGGTGACCTGAGACAGGACATGTGAGTGTAATAGCCCAGCTGTGACCTCAGACAGCCTAAAACCAGAAACAGAAATTATCATGCCACATTTTAAATTAATTCCCTAGTGTAGCCTCTTCAGAAAGATATTTCAGGAAGATAATTGGAATTGGCTGGTTTCCAGGTATCTTAATTTCAAGTCCCAAACAAAACATGGGCAACCTCCAAAGCAAAACTTTTCCTGACATTTCCGAGGCCACATCCCATAGCCGCTATTCGCAGCTCAAGCCTACACCCTTTTTCAGATCCAGGTGAGAAAATGATGATTGCTCTAAAGGTAGAACTCTCTCTACGAAGCAGTTGCTCTGGTTTGGCTGTTGGCACCAGCTAGCTGGCTGTTGGTGGGAGCATCCTGCCCTCTGCTGGATTTGGCAGGAAAAATGAATTTGCATTGCCTGCTAAAGAATTAATGAAGGTTGAAAGTTTGGGGTTTTATCTGAAAATAAATATTTGCTTGCATGTCGATGAGGTCTAATTAATCAAGGAGTGCATCCCCTGATGACATGTGGCTTTCTTAGAAGACTTCCAGGTATCCAGGAAAAAAAATAAATCTTTGTGTATCATATGTATACATCTTGCTCAGTAAATAGGAGTGCAATGTTGGCAGTTTTAAAGAAATGTAAAGAATCAAAGCTGCATCTCTAATAATTTTTAAAGTATTCACATCGTATATGACAGGAAGAACTTTGGGAGAACCGTCAGACTGCCCGGATTTATATATTAATTCTGCAAGTTACTAAATCTATCTGAGACTCAATTTCTTCTGTAAGGTACATATCCACCTTAAAACGTTGTTGTGAGGATCAGATGAGCTAACGAGGAATGAGAAAGCACTTTGCTGTGCCCACTGAAATTATGAGGTCTTAAATATACGTGCTTTGCACAGGTTCACACAAGAGTACACACACACACGCACACACACACACACACACACACACACACACACACAAAGTAGAGGCACACCGCAGTGATATTGCAGGTTTGGTTCCAGACCACTGCAATAAAGCAAATATCACAATCAGTTGAGTCACACAGACTTTTTGGTTTCCCAGTGCATATAAAAGTTATGTTTATACTGTAGTCTATTAACTATGCAATAGCATTATGTCCAAAAAAATGTACATACCTAAATTATAAACTATTGCTAAAAAATGCTAACCATTGTCTGAGCCTTCAGCGAGTCAATCTTTTTGCTGGTGGGGGGTCTTGTCTTGATGTTGACGGCTGCTGACTGATCAGGGTGGGTGGTGGCTGAAGGTTGTGGTGACTGTGTCAATTTCTTAAAATAGGGCAACAATGAGGTTTGCTTCCTCGGTTGATTCTTCCTTCCATGAACGATTTCTCTGTAGCCTGCAATGCTGTTTAATAACATTTTACCCACAGTAGAACTTATTTCAAAATTAGAGTCAATCCTCTCAAACCCTGCCAACCGCTTTATCAACTAAGTTTACGTAAAACAGAACACACAAGAGTTCACACAAACGTACAAACCAACATTGTTCAATTATTGACTTCCTGAAATGTATTTGGGTAAAACTAGAAAAGAGATCATCGATATTTCAAATCCAGAGAGTGAAAAGAAAGCAGGATGCCCTGCAAATAATTTTTATAAAAAGCTCTAGAGACAGAACTTTTTTACTAAGTAGTATTTATCTTCAACTGCCTATCACTATGTTCTGTACAACCTATAAGAACATCTGCTTTTCTCACTTTCATAAAGAGAAAAATGGCAAAAATGAATTTGAAGAATAATCTTTTACAGAAATATAATCCCTCCCTTTTCTCCTTTCCTCTTTTTTTCTTGGGCCCTTCCCTATCCTTCTCTTCCATTTGTTTGATTTGAAACCAGAAATAAGTAGCTTCAGCTAGTATTGTCACTGCTGTCAATGGTTAGCTATTTCTCATCCCCTGTAGAGATTCCTTCAGTATGTCGTTTTCTCTTCAGTGTTATGATTATAATTGGAGTAGAGTATGGTCCTGGCTCATTTAAAGGGTAAAAAGCTGAATGACAATGGTGTTGATGTTACTGTAGTAGTTTTTTTTTTTTTTTTTTTTTGCGGTATGCGGGCCTCTCACTGTTGTGGCCTCTCCCGTTGTGGAGCACAGGCTCCGGACGCGCAGGCTCAGCGGCCATGGCTCACGGGCCCAGCCGCTCCGCGGCATGTGGGATCTTCCCGGACAGGGGCACGAACCCCGGTCCCCTGCATCGGCAGGCGGACTCTCAACCACTGCACCACCAGGGAAGCCCTGTAGTAGCTTTTTAGTAAAAAAATAATTGTTTTTTATTTAATTGATGTTATTCTCTTTATTAGCAGCTCTGCATGATAAAGGGTTTTTAAACATCCCATTTGTGCTTTCACTTGAAGAGTAAACCCAAATTTAACTGATCACCTTGCCAGCCTCAGTAAGTGCTATTTTGATGTTCTGTAGGAAATTCTACTTCAACAACGATTTAGTACTATTTGCTGAACATATGCAGAAATATCTCTATATATGAGATATTCATGAGATATGCAGGCTTTAGTTACATACTTATATAACTAAATACGTGATAAGCTAGTGGTGTGGAAAATGGGGAAGAAATAACTAGAAGATATCACTGGATCTTAAAATTGAACAATTTTCCAGGTGGGCAGAGTGAATATATGCATGTGTTAGAGTGGGTGAAGCCTTCAAGAGAGAGAGTTCCAGGTAAGTAAGATATAGCGAAAATTATGAAAATCTGTGCAAATAATGGGGAGATGAGGCTGAGGCGTGACTGGTGGTTTGGGGCGCAATGCAGAGGCTATTAAACTAATAAGATATAGAGTTTGAATTTCACTGGGTATGTGTGTAAACTAATACACTTGAGTGACGAATTAATATTATACCCCTGTGATATTCTGTTTAGTCAGGGAAGTGTTTATGAGGGAGGGTTGGGTTTGAAGTTGGGTTTTAAGTAGTGTTATAATTCCCTCTGCCTTTCAAACTACCTGTAAGTTGCTGAATGAGGACTGCAACAACCTCTAAATTGGGTTAGTGAGTGAGTCTCAGAACAGATTATAATCCTTATATTGGATCTTTAAAACACAACAGCTTAAATCCCTTTTGAATCATCAGAAAGTCACACATTTTTAAAAAGCAGCCTCTGTGGTCCAGTTAGTCTTAGATAACCATATACCTTAAAATATCGAGTCCATTGCCTAAGGAGAAGTATTTACAAATGTCATAAGTCACTTTCTATGTCTGACCTGCTGTTTTGTCACATAAAATAAAAAAGAGATCAGAAAAAGTCCCATGGATAAGGGCTCTCCACTTCACCAAATATGCTCGCTCATCTGATTAATCATTTTTAAAAGTCAAATTATTTATATAAGCTGCTTGGAATGATATTACTGATATTAAACTTTCTTGTCTGCCTACAGTAATTCCACAAACATTGCAAGAGACACGTTGCTCACAATAAAGCTTTGTTTATGGCATCTTAAAGAAAGCACTTTGAACTGATATTCCCCGATCCCTATCATCATAATGAGATTTACATTTAAGTTAAGAAATTTTTCTTTTGTGTGTTTGCTCAGCACTTAGCACATTATAGGCATTCTGAAGGATGGCACACTCCATTCAACAATTTGGGCAAAAATAAAGTGTAAATAAGTGTGATAAGAAGTGTAGCCAGGTTCTTAGTGCCCTCATCGTACAAACAAGAGGCCATAGACTAGCATAAGAGCCTGGAGGAGCACAGATGTTGGCTGTCTTGCTTGTTTCTCTACCGCCAGTGCCCTGCACATAGTAGGTACTCATTAAATATCTGTGGTCTAATGAAACAATGAATAGACTCTCTTTCCTCATGACCTTGCTTGCAGTCGTTACCTTAAGGGCATAATAAAGTAGTAATTGCTCCATGACTGCTTGGTCTTATGAGTTAATGTTTGCAAAGCACTTTGAACTTCTTGGGAAAAAGAATGGTGTTTTTTTTGGCACCATTTCATGTTTGCAGTGGCACACAAATTATTCCTCCTCCTCTTCCTCCAGCTGCCCACACTGTGCCCTCCCCCAGCTCTGTGCTGCACCAGGATCTCCCAGAAGGCAGCCACACCGCTCTCACTGCCTTCTCGCAGCTGTTACCTCCAGCCCTGCAGGACAGGTAGGGACAGAGCAAATGCCAGAAGGATTTCTTTAAGACCTTGCAAGAGACTCTGGAAATATGGAATTTGGGTTGATTTTAATAACACTTAGAGCAACTGGTGTATAGAGGGATGCAGATTCTTGGTCGGCCATGGAAGAAGCTATTGGGACAGGCAGGTTGATCTGTGACGATACATCAAACTAGATCCTGAAGGGGAGATAGAGGGTGTCACAGAGGCAACTGGGAGCATGTGCCAAAGCAGCTGGTTTCTAAAGTGTATATGATTTTAGACACACAATACAGAACCTTGACTAGTAACTGGCAGAAAGTACTAGAGTTGTTTTAAAAGGGACTCCATAAGACAAGATGTGTTTCTTTTACATGGGTAAAAATTTCAACTGTTATGATTACTTTCCCTATAATTTAAAAAAATATTTGATGATGAAAGAAAGAGATTCTATCTCACAATAGATAATCATAGGCTGAATGTTTTCCAATGTGTTTATTGCTATAAAAATTGCCTTGATTTTTAGAAACTCAATAATTAAACAGTTCAAATGTGATTTGGGAAACAAAAGCTGTTTTCTATTAAGAATGGTTGTCCTTTATGAAGAAATTCTAGAAGAAGAGTTTTTTTTTCTTTTTCAGGTTACAATATATGAACTTTCAACTGATCACACACAATACATATCTCAAGGTAATTCCGGGAAAGCCGGTTACAGGTGCAGAATAACTAGAATGACTATATCAGGAGCAGATCTTGCCTTAAAGGCAGGAACAGATCCTATTTTCCACAACTTTAAAATGACTTGTTTTCCAAACCAAATCATGATGTTTTCTCTGTGTGTGGAAGATTTTCCATGATGCATATTTATATGTTAGCTGCTGTATGCGTGAAAATTTGCTCTCTCTAGAAATTGTTTCTAGGGACTGGAAATGAATGTTATGGGGATAAAAGCTAACATGGTTTTCTATTGAAAAAATAGACCGTGTAAATGATGTCTGCTTTGCTTTAAAGGGAAAACTCAGGTAAGCATGGTTTAGTTGAACAGCATGAAGTCAACCAAAAGTCTCAAATTTTGTTCAGAATAAATTATGGAAGTACCTTCCAATTAAATTGCAATCATTATTAATCTGAAAACAAAAGCAAGGGGAATAAAATTTGTAGTTAGTTTACAGTAAGTAGTATTTGAAACTCTGAAAGTTTAGCATCCCCATAAAAGCCACATGTGAAACATTGAGATGGGAGTGACTCCAGATAAGAAATGGTTTCTTTCTCCACTTAATTCATTATAGAATGAAGAACCCTGATTTTCCATTTGTACAGGGCTAAAGGATCACATAGGCATTACTGAATTTTTGTTGTTTCCCTCTGTCTTTTTTTTTTTTTTACATCTTTATTGGAGTATAATTGCTTTACGATGGTGTGTTACTTTCTGCTTTATAACAAAGTGAATCAGTTATACATATATATATGTTCCCATATCTCTTCCCTCTTGCGTCTCCCTCCCTCCCACCCTCCCTATCCCACCCCTCTAGGTGGTCACAAAGCACCAAGCTGATCTCCCTGTGCTATGCGGCTGCTTCCCACTAGCTATTTACCTTACGTTTGGTAGTGTATATATGTCCATGCCTCTCTCTCGCTTTGTCACAGCTCACCCTTCCCCCTCCCCAAATGGAGTCCATTCTCTAGGAGGTCTGTGTCTTTATTCCTGTCTTACCCCTAGGTTCTTCTTGACATTTTTTTTCTTAAATTCCATATATATGTGTTAGCATGACGGTATTTGTCTTTCTCTTTCTGACTTACTTCACTCTGTATGACAGACTCTAGGTCTATCCACCTCATTACAAATAGCTCAATTTCGTTTCTTTTTATGGCTGAGTAATATTCCATTGTATATATGTTCCACATCTTTATCCATTCATCTGATGATGGACACTTAGGTTGTTTCCATCTCCGGGCTATTGTAAATAGAACTGCAATGAACATTTTGGTACATGACTCTTTTTGAATTATGGTTTTCTCAGGGCATATGCCCAGTAGTGGGATTGCTGGTCATATGGTAGTTCTATTTGTAGTTTTTCAAGGAACCTCCATACTGTTCTCCACAGTGGCTGTATCAATTTACATTCCCACCAACAGTGCAAGAGGGTTCCCTTTTCTCCACACTCTCTCCAGCATTTATTGTTTCTAGATTTTTTGATGATGGCCATTCTGACTGGTGTGAGATAATATCTCATTGTAGTTTTGATTTGCATTTCTCTAATGATTAATGAAGTTGAGCATTCTTTCATGTGTTTGTTGGCAGTCTGTATATCTTCTTTGGAGAAATGTCTATTTAGGTCTTCTGCCCATTTTTGGATTGGGTTGTTTGTTTTTTGGTTATTGAGCTGCATGAGCTGCTTATAAATTCTGGAGATTAATCCTTTGTCAGTTGCTTCATTTGCAAATATTTTCTCCCATTCTGAGGGTTGTCTTTTGGTCTTGTTTATGGTTTCCTTTGCTGTGCAAAAGCTTTGAAGTTTCATTAGGTCCCATTTGTTTATTTTTGTTTTTATTTCCATTTCTCTAGGAGGTGGGTCAAAAAGGATCTTGCTGTGACTTATGTCATAGAGTGTTCTGCCTATGTTTTCCTCTAAGAGTTTGAAAGTTTCTGGCTTACATTTAGGTCTTTAATCCATTTTGAACTTATTTTTGTGTATGGTGTTAGGGAGTGATCTAATCTCATACTTTTACATGTACCTGTCCAGTTTTCCCAGCACCACTTATTGAAGAGGCTGTACTTTCTCCACTCTACATGCCTGCCTCCTTTATCAAAGATAAGGTGACCATATGTGCATGGGTTTATCTCTGGGCTTTCTATCCTGTTCCATTGATCTATCTTTCTGTTTTTGTGCCAGTACCATACTGTCTTGATTACTGTAGCTTTGTAGTATAGTCTGAAGTCAGGGAGCCTGATTCCTCCAGCTCCATTTTTCATTCTCAACATTGCTTTGGCTATACGGGGTCTTTTGTGTTTCCATACAAATTGTGAAATTTTTTGTTCCAGTTCTGTGAAAAATACCAATGGTAGTTTGTTAGGGATTGCATTGAATCTGTAGATTGCTTGGGTTGTAGAGTCACTTTCACAATGTTGATTCTTCCAATCCAAGAACATGGTATACCTCTCCATCTATTTGTATCATCTTTAATTTCTTTCATCAGTGTCTTATAATTTTCTGTATACAGGTCTTTTGTCTCCTTAGGTAGGTTTATTCCTAGATATTTTGTTCTTTTTGTTGCAGTGGTAAATGGGAGTGTTTTCTTGATTTCACTTTCAGATTTTTCATCATTAGTGTATAGGAATGCCAGAGATCTCTGTGCATTAATTTTGAATCCTGCTACTTTACCAAATTCATTGATTAGCTCTAGCAGTTTTCTGGTAGCATCTTTAGGATTCTCTATGTATAGTATCATGTCATCTTCAAACAGTGACAGCTTTACTTCTTCTTTTCCGATTTGGATTCCTTTTATTTCCTTTTCTTCTCTGATTTCTGTGGCTAAAACTTCCAAAACTATGTTGAATAAGAGTGGTGAGAGTGGGCAAGCTTGTCTTGTTCCTGATCTTAGTGGAAATGCTTTCAGTTTTTCACCATTGAGGACAATGTTGGCTGTGGGTTTGTCATATATGGCCTTTATTATGTTGAGGAAAGTTCCCTCTATGCCTACTTTCTGCAGGGCTTTTATCATAAATAGGTGTTGAATTTTGTCGAAAGCTTTCTCTGCATCTATTGAGATGATCATATGGTTTTTATCCTTCAATTTGTTAATAGGGTTTATCACATTGATTTTTTTGCGTATATTGAAGAATCCTTGCATTCCTGGAATAAACCCCATTTGATCATGGTGTATGATCCATTTAATATGCTGTTGGATTCTGTTTGCTAGTTTTTTTTTTTTTTTTTTTTTGGCGGTACGCGGGCCTCTCACTGTTGTGGCCTCTCCCATTGAGGAGCACACACTCCGGACGCACAGGCTCAGCGGCCATTGCTCACGGGCCCAGCTGCTCTGCGGCATGTGGGATCTTCCTGGACTGGGGCATGAACTCGTGTCCCCTGCATCGGCAGGCGGACTCTCAACCACTGTGCCACCAGGGAAGCCTGTTTGCTAGTATTTTGTTGAGGATTTTTGCATCTATGTTCATCAGTGATATTGGCCTGTAGTTTTCTTTCTTTGTGACATCCTTGTCTGGTCTTGGTATCAAGCTGATGGTGGCCTCATAGAATGAGTTTGGGAGTGTTCCTCCCTCTGCTATATTTTGGAAGAGTTTGAGAAGGATAGGTGTTAGCTGTTCTTTAAATGTTTGATAGAATTCGCCTGTGAACCCATCTGGTCCTGGGCTTTTGTTTGTTGGAAGATTTTTAATCACAATTTCAATTTCAGTGCTTGTGATTGGTCTGTTCATATTTTCTATTTCTTCCTGATTGAGTCTTGGCAGGTTGTGCATTTCTAAGAATTTGTCCATTTCTTCCAGGTTGTCCATTTTATTGGCATAGAGTTGCTTGTAGTAATCTCTCATGATCTTTTGTATTTCTGCAATGTCAGTTGTTACTTCTCCTTTTCCATTTCTAGTTCTATTGATTTGAGTCTTCTACCTTTTTTTCTTGATGAGCCTGGCTAATAGTTTATCAATTTTGTTTATCTTCTCAAAGAACCAGCTTTTAGTTTTATTGATCTTTGCTATCATTTCCTTCATTTCTTTTCCATTTATTTCTGATCTGATTTTTATGATTTCTTTCCTTTGCTAACTTTGAGGTATTTTTGTTCTTCTTTCTCTAATTGCTTTAGGTGCAAGGTTAGGTTGTTTATTCGAGATGTTTCCTGTTTCTTAAGGTAGGATTGTATTGCCATAAACTTCCCTCTTAGAACTGCTTTTGCTGCATCCCATAGATTTTGGGTCGTCGTGTCTCCATTGTCATTTGTTTCTAGGTATTTTTTTTAATTTCCTCTTTGATTTCTTCAGTGATCACTTCATTATTAAGTAGTGTATTGTTTAGCCTCCATGTGTTTGTATTTTTTACAGATCTTTTCCTGTAATTGATATCTAGTCTCATAGCGTTGTGGTCAGAAAAGATACCTGAAGCAATTTCAATTTTCTTAAATTTACCAAGGCTTGACTTGTGACCCAAGATATGATCTATCCTGGAGAATGTTCCATGAGCACTTGAGAAAAATGTGTATTCTGTTGTTTTTGGATGGAATGTCCTATAAATATCAATTAAGTGCATCTTGTTTAATGTATCATCTAAGGCTTGTGTTTCCTTATTTATTTTCATTTTGGATGATCTGTCCATTGGTGAAAGTGGGTTGTTAAAGTCCCCTACTATGATTGTGTTGCTGTCAGTTTCCCCTTTTACGGCTGTTAGTATTTGCCTTATGTATTGAGGTGCTCCTATGTTGGGTGCATAAATATTTACAATTGTTATATCTTCTTCTTGGATTGATCCCTTGATCATTATGTAGTGACCTTCTTTGTCTCTTCTAATAGTCTTTATTTTAAAGTCTATTTTGTCTAATATGAGAATTGCTACTCCAGCTTTCTTTTGGTTTCCATTTGCATGAAATATCTTTTTCCATCCCCTTACTTTCATTCTGTATGTGTCTCTAGGTCTGAAGTGGGTCTCTTGTAGACAGCAAATATATGGGTCTTGTTTTTGTATCCATTCAGCCAATCTGTGTCTTTTGGTGGGAGCATTTAGTCCATTTACATTTAAGGTAATTATCGATATGTATGTTCCTATTCCCATTTTCTTAATTGTTTTGGGTTCGTTATTGTAGGTCTTTTCCTTCTCTTGTGTTTCTTGACTAGAGAAGTTCCTTTAGCAGTTGTTGTAAAGCTGGTTTGGTGGTGCTGAACTCTCTCAGCTTTTGCTTGTCTGTAAAGGTTTTAATTTCTCCATCAAATCTGAATGAGATCCTTGCTGGGTAGAGTAATCTTGGTTGCAGGTTTTTCTCCTTCATCACTTTAAATATGTCCTGCCAGTCCTTTCTGGCTTGCAGAGTTTCTGCTGAAAGATCAGCTGTTAACCTTATGGGGATTTCCTTGTGTGTTATTTGTCATTTTTCCCTTGCTGCTTTTAATATGTTTTCTTTGTATTTAATTTTTGACAGTTTGATTAATATGTGTCTTGGCATATTTATCCTTGGATTTATCCTGTATGGGACTCTCTGTGCTTCCTGGACTTGATTAACTATTTCCTTTCCCATATTAGGGAAGTTTTCAACTATAATCTCTTCAAATATTTTCTCAGTCCCTTTCTTTTTCTCTTCTTCTTCTGGAACCCCTATAATTCGAATGTTGGTGCGTTTAATGTTGTCCCAGAGCTCTCTGAGACTGTCCTCAGTTCTTTTCATTCTTTTTTCTTTATTCTGCTCTGCAGTAGTTATTTCCACTATTTTATCTTCCAGGTCACTTATCCGTTCTTCTGCCTCACTTATTCTGCTATTGATCCCATCTAGAGTATTTTTAATTTCATTTATTGTGTTGTTCATCATTGTTTGTTTCATCTTTAGTTCTTCTAGGTCCTTGTTAAATGTTTCTTGCATTTTGTCTATTCTATTCCCAAGATTTTGGATCATCTTTACTATCATTATTCTGAATTCTTTTTCAGGTAGACTCCCTATTTCCTCTTCATTTGTTAGGTCTGGTGGGTTTTTACCTTGCTCCTTCATCTGCTGTGTGTTTTTCTGTCTTCTCATTTTGCTTATCTTACTGTGTTTGGGGTCTCCTTTTTGCAGGCTGCAGGTTCGTAGTTCCCGTTGTGGTTGGTGTCTGTCCCCAGTGGCTAAGGTTGGTTCAGTGGGTTGTGTAGGCTTCCTGGTGGAGGGGCTAGTGCCTGTGTTCTGATGGATGAGGCTGGATCTTGTCTTTCTGGTGGGCAGGTCCATGTCTGGTGGTGTGTTTTGGGGTGTCTGTGGACTTACTATGATTTTAGGCAGCCTCTCTGCTAATGGGTGTTGTTGTGTTCCTGTCTTGCTAGTTGTTTGGCATAGGGTGTCCAGCACTGTAGCTTGCTGTTCGTTGAGTGAAGCTGGGTGTTGGTGTTGAGATGGAGATCTCTGGGAGATTTTCGCCGTTTGATATTATGTGGAGCTGGGAGGTCTCTTGTGGACCAGTGTCCTGAAGTTGGCTCTCCCACCTCAGAGGCACAGCACTCACTCCTGGCTGTAGCACCAAGAGCCTTTCATCCACACAGCTCAGAATAAAAGGGAGAAAAAATAGAAAGAAAGAATTAGTAGAAGTATAAAGAAAGAAAGAAAGAAAGAACGAAAGAAAGAAGGAAGGAAAGAAAGAAGGGAGAGAGGGAGGAAGGAAGGAAGGAAGGTAGGAGGGAAGGAAGAAAAAGAAAGAAGATAAAGTAAAATAAAATAAAGATAAAATATAATAAAGTTATTAAAATAAAAAAGTAATTATTTAGAAAAAAATTTAAAAAAAAAACTAAAAACGGACGGATAGAACCGTAGGACAAATGGTGGAAGCAAAGCTATACAGACAAAATCTCACACAGAAGCATACACATACACACTCACAAAAAGAGGAAAAGGGGAAAAAAATCATAAATCATGCTCTCAAAGTCCACCTCCTCAATTTGGGATGACTCGTTGTCTATTCATGTATTCCACAGATGCAGGGTACATCAAGTTGTTGTGGAGCTTTAATCCGCTGCTTCTGAGGCTGCTGGGAGAGCTTTCCCTTTCTCTTCTTTGTTCTCACAGCTCCCAGGGCTCAGCTTTGGATTTGGCCCTGCCTCTGCGTGTAGGTCGCCGGAGGGCGTCTGTTCTTTGCTGAAACAGGCCGGGGTTAAAGGAGTTGCTGATTCGGGGGCTGTGGCTCACTCAGGCCGGGAGGAGGGAGCCCCACTCAGGCCGGGAGGAGGGAGGGGCACGGAGTGCGGGGCGGGTCTGCGGTGGCAGAGGCCTGTGACGTTGCAGCAGCCTGAGGCGCGCCGTGCGTTCTCCCGCGGAAGTTGTTTCTGGATCCCGGGACCCTGGCAGTGTCGGGCTGCACAGGCTCCCCGGAAGGGGTGTGTGGAGAGTGACCTGTGCTCGGACACAGGCTTCTTGGTGGCGGCAGCAGCTGCCTTAGCGTCTCATGCCCGCCTCTGGGGTCCGCGCTTTTAGCCGCGGCTCGCACCCATCTCTGGAGCTCCTTTAAGCAGCGCTCTTAATCCCCTCTACTCGCTCACCAGGAAACAAAGAGGGAAGAAAAAGTCTCTTGCCTCTTCGGCAAGTCCAGACTTTTCCCCGACTCCCTCCCGGCTAGCCGTGGCGCACTAACACCCTGCAGGCTGTGTTCACACCGCCAACCCCAGTCCTCTCCCTGCCTCTGACCGAATCCCGAGCCTTAACTCCCAGCCCCGCCCGCCCCGGCGGGTGAGCAGACAAGCCTCTCTGGGCTGCTGAGTGCCGGTCGGCCCTGATCCTCTGTGCGGGAATCTCCCTGCTTTGTCCTCTGCACCCCCGTTGCTGTGCTCTCCTCCGCAGCTCCGAAGCTTTCCCCCTCCGCCACCCGCAGTCTCCGCCCGCGAAGGGGCTTCCTACCTTTTTTCCTCCATAGCTCCGTCCCACTGGTGCAGGTCCCGTCCCTATCCTTTTGTTTCTGTTTATTCTTTTTTCTTTTGCTCTACCCACGTACGTGGGGGGTTTCTTGCCTTTTGGGAGGTCTGAGGTCTTCTGCCAGCGTTCAGTAGGTGTTCTGTAGGAGTTGTTCCACGTGTAGATGTATTTCTGGTGTATCTGTGGGGAGGAAGGTGATCTCCGCGTCTTACTCTTCCGCCATCTTCCCAGAACGCTCCCTCTGTCTTTGTAAGGTATTTGATACTAAGCAGTTTGTCCATGTCCTGGAATAAATAGATGGGAACCCCCTTCAGGAAAGATGAGGAGGTTAGCATGAGTTAGGGTGAGATCAAATTTCCTTTTCAGAATGTCAGTGTCTTGTTGCATTGCAGGGGGCTGTAAATTCATCTGCAGCCGACTAGAGGACACCTCATATGCTCTGGTGTTGAGACCAGGAGGGATCTCTGACTGAGATTTGCCAACTAAACTTCTATGGTAAGTTTGACTTTGAAATATGCGGTTGATTCTCATTATGTTCTTGTCTTTGATATGGGGGAGGGGAGGAAGCAAACGAGTTTTAATGAAGTGTTTTTTAATAAGATAAATAAAATATTGACGGAATTATTATTGGGAATTCCTTATTCAAGTGTTTAATGAATAAGCTGGTTGGCTCTTTCTGGTTTATTTCCTAAATATTTTGGACATCTTGTTTTTACTAGGTCTCTCGTTTTTGTTGATATTCTCGTTACTATGTCTCTGCTACTTTTTCTGATAGCATATGGTCAGCAGATTTGATGACAGGGTGTCTTCTATCAAGGCAAAGGTTGAATTTGTAATATCCAGACAACTTTTGGTAATAGAAAGGTCCAATAAAAACAGGAGTGTGACATTACTGCAAGAAGGGAAAAATAGAAGAGGCTGATTTAGAAAGTTGAAGGTTCTTATTAAGAGAAAAGAAAAGAGGGAATTGGTAAGAAGCCAGGTTTAAATTGGCTGAGTGCTAGAGCTCAAACACAATATTCTAATGATGAAGACAGGGTAAGGCAGCTAATGGAAATTTACGGTGTGTGTGCGTGTGTGTGTGTGTGTGAGTGTGTGTGTGTAAGAGACAGAGAGAAGACTTGCTTATTTTCTTATCTATATCCACACTAGCCTTTCTGAGGAGAGGGACTCTGTTCTGAGCTCTGTACAATCTGCAAAGAATGACAATTAAAAAACATTTATTGATCACAAAAGGTATTTCTTTTTGTAGCTGCTACAAAAAAAAGGTCCATAAACTAGTTGCTTTTATGTGCTTTCTGTGAGACAGGGCTGAAGAAGGTAATCAGAGCTCAGGCAGAGGCAGCTGGAACTTAATCAAATAAGTTGCATCCAAAAGGCGAGCTGTGAGCAGCAGATCACAGAGTATTCCCTCAAATCCCCGTCAGGGTGGTCACGCTTTTAGGTTAGACCACCACAGGTCAGGACATTGTCTCCAAGAAAGCTTTGTTAAAGGACACTTTTGGTGTCAAAGAAGAAAGACACAGGGCAGTGGATCTCAAACTTTTAAAAATGAAAAGTGTTCAAGGACTAGTTCCGGGTTGTCACTTCTAGTGATTCAGATTCAGGAAGTCATCAGTTGGAGTGGGACAGATATCCCTGGGAATCTTTACTCTGTAAAAGATGTAGGTGTTGGAGGACGTCACTTTTGAGAAAAAAGTGTCAGGCTTCTCTAGCTTGTTGATCTCTTCGCAGGACTGTTGGTTCAGAACCCACCAGCTGCCTGGCTCTGAGAGGGACTGAGCAGCTTGGATGAAGAAGTAATTCATGCCTGTGCCCCGCAGACCAGGGTTTGAATCCCCTGTGGCTTTGCGCAAAGTGTTTTCCGTCTCTGAAATTCAGGTTCCTCCTTTTAGAAAGACGAGAACCCTATTGTCTACCTCATGGATTTAAAGAAATAATGCAAAAAAGCACTTAGCAGAGTGACTGGCACATAACAAAGCAATCAGTAAACGTTACTTCTTGTGGTGGGGAGAGAAAGAGATGTCAATAAGTCCTCTGAGGCCAGGAAAATGGTGTGCAGCAGACAGAGCAAGGCAGGACCAACCAGGAGGCTAGTTCTAAAGATAGATGAGATCCTAGACCGGAAGATGAATAAACATGAGCTTGGGAGACAAAATTTCTCACTATTACAAATGTTTCCCAAGAATGGTAATGAACATCCCAGATGGCACAGTTAATTGGAATTATAATTGATCCCCAAAAAGTATTTAAGTCAATAGTTTAATTGATTGTCCTCGGGAAAACCATTATAAGAACGTCTAAAAGGGAACAGAATGAAATGCATCAAATTCAGTGATTTGTTCATCTCTGCCGCCCACCCTACATAGAAGGATTAATGAATGAAGAGAAAAATGGTCAAAGGGAGGAAGGGAACAGGGACCGCAAATCAAATAGACTGTCATTAAATGAAATCCTTTTCTGGTAATTCATTGGTACATCAGGTGGTACCGAACCGGCTGGCTTGCTTGCATGTGGCTGCTGCCAGGTACTCTCCCAAGATGACACATGAAGAATAGAGGAAAGGGGACTGATACCTTCCTTAAAAGACAAAGATGAGATTTATCAGCACTTGAATGTATGCTATGGCCGAACCAGCCAACAAGTTAGTAGATGAGGGATATGGACAGGTGGGGGTGAGGCAGGATCAGACTGTGTGTAGGCAAATCTTTTAGCTCTTTGGGCCTTACTTTCCTCTCTAAATGCCCTTCTAGGCCTGATACACTGTGATAAGGCATAGATGGTGGGTCAGATCCCAACACTTTAAACATTTTATTTTACATTTTTCACACCTGGAAAGTAGTCCCTAACTAAGGTACCTAAGTTATCACCAAATGCTAGCTATTTTGAGGAATTTTGTTTACCCTGAACTATGAATTTTTTAGTGCTTTTTCCCCCATAAATCCAAATTTCAACTTAAATATGTTTTTACCAATGCTGTTAGTTCTCTGGATAAATAACTATGATAATACAGACTAATGATAAATAGTGAAGAAAAAAATAACAGAAGCCACTATATTTTGAACACCTATCATCTGCCAGTTACTGTGCTCATCACATTTCATCTTTCGTCCTTATACTAACCTTGTTAAGTTGGCGTTATTGTGGCCATCTTCCATGAGAATTCTGAGAGGTCACAGAGACAGCAAATAGCAGAGTCAGGATTTGAATCTAGGTCTTTCTAATTCCAAAACCCATGTTTCTACTCCTTTAATATACCATAAATCTGCTGTACTGAGTGCATTCATAATAATCCTGTATAGTTTCTCCTTGATTCAGAGTCTCCTAATTTTTATTCAGAAAGACGCAGACATAGAGAATGGACTTGAGGACACGGGGAGGGGGAAGGTTAAGCTGGGACGAAGTGAGAGAGTGGCATGGACATACATACACTACCAAATGTAAAATAGACAGCTAGTGGGAAGCAGCTGCATAGCACAGGGTGATCAGTTCAGTGCTTTGTTACCACATAGAGGGGTGGTATAGGGAGGGTGGGAGGGAGACGCAAGAGGGAGGAGATATGGAGATTTATGTATATGTATAGCTGATTCACTTTGTTATAAAGCAGAAACTAACAAAACAAATATTTGGAGGCTTGGAAAAATTATATATGTATTTGAAATTTAAAAAAAAAGAAATACAATGCAAAGTGTGTTAGTGTCCTACTCCTTCACTTTTCACTTATGATCACTTTAGTGGAGCATTTCTGTTCTTAACGGCAATATTATATTATTTTGTTTACTTTGAATAAAGAGTTTACTGATGAATCTGAACTTGCCTGAGGAGTCTGAACTTGAAGGAGATAGTGGCTCCAGTCATTACTTATCCAACGTCTTTATCCCAATATTGGGGCCTTACAGGCCATATCTAGGGTAAGAGGAAGACTTGCCCTCAATAGCCTGTTACATTTGTGCAATCTTGGGGGCAAAAATTAATTGATATAAAATATAAGGCTTCTTATCTGTGAAAGACATTGTCAGTAGAATGAAGAGGCAAGACACAGACTGGGAGAAAATACTTATAAAAGACATATCTGGTAAAAGACTGTTATCCAAAATATACAAAGAACACTTAAAACTCAACAATAAGAAAATGATCAATCTGATTAGTAAATGTGCAAAAGATCCGAAACAGACACCTCATCAAAGAAGGTATACAGATGGCAAATAAACATTGTAAAGATGCCCAACATCATCTCATTAAGGAATTACAAATTGAAACAACAGTGAGATACCACTACACGCCTATTTGAATGGTGAAAATACAAAACACTGACAACAGTAAGTGCTGGCCAGGATGTGGAGCAACAGGAACTCTTATTCATTGCTAATGGGAATACAAAATGATACAGTCACTCTGAAAGACAGTTTGACAGTTTCTTACAAAACTGAATATATTCTTACCATAGGATCCAATTGCACTCCTTGGTATTTACCCAAATGAGTTGAAAAATTGTATCCACGTTATAACCTACATATGAATGTTTAAGCAGCTTTATTCATAATCACCAAAACTTGAAAGCAACCAAGATGTCCTTCAGTAGGTAAATAGATAAACTGTGGTATGTCCAGACAATGCAATATTATTCAGTACTAAAAAAATGAGCTAGCTATCAAGCTATGAAAAGACACGGAAGAATCTTAACTATATATTACTAAGTGAAAGAAAGCAATCTGAAAAGGCTACAAAATGTATGATTCCAAATTTCAACTATATGATATCCTGGAAAAGGCAAAACTATGGAGACATTAAAAAGATCAGTGGTTGCCAAGGACTGGAGGGACAGACATGAACCAGTGGAGAACAAAGGATTTTAGAGCAGTGAAATTTGTCTGTGTGATATTACAATGGTGAATACATGTCATTGTATACTTACCAAAACCCATAGAATGTACAACACCCAAAATGAACCCTAATGTGAACTCTGGACTTTGGGTGATAATGAGGTGTTAGTGTAGGTTCATCAGTGGTAATAAATACGCTGGTGTGGAATGTTGATGGGGGAGGAGGCTGTGTGTGTATGAGGACAAGGGGTACATGAGAACTCTCTGCACTTTCTGTTCCATTTTGCTGTGAACCTAACACTACTGTAAAAGATAGTCTACTTAAGCATTAATTTGTATTGAAATAGTATTATAAAAAGTCATAGGTAGCTAAAGTAGAGAAGTCTGCTTTCTAAATGGATAACAGATTTTCCACTTTTGTGTGGGACTGAGTGATGTTTTGTTATATGACTCCTTCCCTTGGACAGTGAATGTCTAGCAAATGATAGATGCATTAACTCTTCTGCCTCCTCTGTATTTTATGGTCATCGATACTGATCCTGAAATGACTAGGCAGCAGCACAGGTGGGTGAGTAGAGACGCCTCTTCCTGGAAGCCTTCTCTTTGATAGCGCAGCTGCTTTCAAGGCCACAGAAAACTGCATGACACTTACTGTTCTGAATGATGTAACTCTACAGTGACTCATTATTACCTAAAAAAACCAGCAGTTCCTCAAATTTGGGATTCTGTTTTCCTAGAACATTCATTTCTGTGTTCACAATTTTAGTTGATCTTTGAACCAGTTTAAAAGAAGCAGAGAAAGACAAAATTGAAGCTGGCAAACTTGACATGGTATAGCAGCTCTGAGAAATGTGGCCCCTTGGGCAAACCTCGCATTTGCCTATTATGTTACTTTTTCACATTTAGCTATAGACACCCATTCTGTGCCTCAGTATCTCAGACTACCTTCTATCAAAATAAGAGGTCGTGCCCAACTAATAAAGAGTTAATATTTGGAAATCTTCTAGCTAGGTATTAAGAACGTGTATTTCTTGGTGCTGGTATGAAAGGTGATTTAAAATTATATTTATGCATTTTCTGAAAAATGTTCTTATAATAGACATGCATTTTTTATTATCAGAAAAAATTAATCTATTTTCATTTGAAAATAAAGGTTATCTAAAAGAAAAACAGATAAAGGAGGTACGACAATTTTTTTTTTTAATTTTATTTATTTTATTTATTTATTTTTGGCTGTGTTGAGTCTTCGTTTCTGTGCGAGGGCTTTCTCCACTTGCGGCGAGCGGGGGCCACTCCTCATCGCGGTGCGCGGGCCTCTCACTGTCGCGGCCTCTCTTGTTGCGGAGCACAAGCTCCAGACGCGCAGGCTCAGTAGTTGTGGCTCACGGGCCTTGTGGCTCACGGGCCTAGTTGCTCCGTGGCATGTGGGATCTTCCCAGACCAGGGCTCGAACCCATGTCCCCTGCATTGACAGGCAGATTCTCAACCACTGCACCACCAGGGAAGCCCGGTACGACAGTTTTGAAAGATGAGGGTTACAAGAAGGACTTGCACTGCTAACACAGAACACTGACAACAATAATAGCCAATACTTCTGTGGCACTTTCTACGTGCCAAGCACTGTTCTAAGTTCTTTATTCTATTAATCACTTTACTCTTCATGACAGTCTCACGATGGAAGTAATATTGGTATGCCTATTTTACAGATAAGGAAACTGAGTCACACAGAGGCCATAACTAGTCTATTGTTAGATAGCTAGTAAGGGGTAGAGCTGAAATCTGAGAACAAGCACCAGTACCAGCTAAAGATCAGAGCTACTAATGTAATAAAGATAAATAAGATAGAATAAAAGAAAAGCTTAACAGGATAAATGAAGCACCATATATCAGTGAGACAGGGGATGGGTAATTTAAAATGCTATTTTGGGGAAACTGATTATTTAGATTAAATAAATTCATTTTAGCAAATCCCCCTAAAAATAATAACCCATTTTATTCTAAATAGATTAAAAAGTTAAGTCTAAATAGCTAAACCAAAATAACTTAGAAGAAATATACTTTAATATTTACCTGATCTTTAGATGGAAAATGATTTTCTAAACTTAAAAGCAATTAAGGAAATCACAGAGGAAGAGATTGATGGATAAAATAAAAAAGTTTCTGTATGTTATAAACCAAATGAAAAGATAAACAACAACTAACACATTAAAGAAATTGTGGTTTTTCATACACATCTGTAAGAAAATCACAAAAGAGGAAACAGAAATTGTTAACAAAATATGAAAAATACCTTCTTTTGTAATATAAGAAAGGCAAATTTTTCAGAAATTCAAATTAAAACAAAAATTAGGTAGCAGTTTTCACAGAGCACATTTTACCAAAGATTTTTAACTGATAATAATCAGGTTGTCAGGAGTTCTACAGGATGGATGGACGATTTCATGTTGAAGCTTTCTGACAATAATTTAGCAACTTCTGGCAAGAGCCTTAAAGACAGCCATATTTTTCAAACCAATATTTTTTCATATAAGGATTTGTCCTAAGAAAATGGTTATGTGGACAAAGATTTATGTTCACATTTTTATAACATCATTAATTTCTAATAGGGCAATATTAGAAACAATGTTTAATAAAATTGAATTTGTTGGTAATAAGTGGAAAGTATGGTACAGCTATAGGATGGACCATCACACCACAAATAAAATCATGTTATGAGCAGTTCTTAGTGAGAAAAGAAAACAGTTATTAGATAATGCTTTGTGTAATAAAAGAGGATATATAATTATTTATGCATAATTGTCTTATCTAGTTAAAGTTAATAACAATAAAAAAAGGAATTGAAAAGTCATGATAAATGTCCATGATGATAATTGGTGACAGAAAGGATTTTTTTTTAAAATTTATTTTATTTTATTTTTTGGCTGTGTTGGGTCTTCGTTGCTGCGCGCGGGCTTCCTCTAATGGTGGCGAACGGGGGCTACTCTTCCTTGCGGTGCGCAGGCTTCTCATTGCGGTGCCTCCTCTTGTTGTGGAGCACGGGCTCTAGGTGCACGGGCTTCAGTAGTTGTGGCTTGCGGACTGTAGAGCACAGGCTCACTAGTTGTGGCACAAGGGCTTAGTTGCTCTGCGGCATGTGGGATCTTCCCAGACCAGGGCTCGAACCCGTGTCTCCTGCATTGGCAGGTGGATTCTTAACCGCTGAGCCACCAGGGAAGCCCCAGAAAGGATTTTTATATTTTACAAACTGCCTAAAACAAACAGACATAATAATGGGGAAAATTATTTTAAGTAAGAAAAAAGAAATACAGAGTGCAATACAGAGACAAAGGAAAAAAGGGCAGATCGTTGAAAATGGTGAAAGGCACATGGATATTATCTCAGATCTGATATCCTGGCAGAGCTGGAATGGAGCAGAGAGCAAATAAATGTATTGGAACAATTAATGCTTTTGGCCAGCTCCTTCAGAGCGCCAGAGTCAATATAACAATTGCAGGGACAGACATCTGCTTCTCGCTCAACCATTGGAAAGCCAGTCCATCCTCTGGGATATGTCGATGAAAGTGTTTTCTTAAAACAAACTAGTTTTCTGCCCAAACTCATGTTTTTACAGATGTCATGTAGGTTTTCAAATTTACCTCTAAAATGTCTGGTTAAAATGTTTTCAAAGAAATGAGTCTTGGAATTCAGTCTCTAGCATTTTCTCTATATTTTGTTTAAGTCCAGGAACATGCTTTCCAATTCATGCTATATTATAAATTTTGAGGGGTTCAGGAAGCAGCAGCAAATGTAGATGCAATTTGTCTATTAACTGTTGCTTTTATTTCTCTATAGTCTAAAAATACAGAAGTTTCCAACTTTTCCTTTGCTCACATCAATTGGCCTCCTCTGTCTTGGAGGCGTTTGAAGGTCTAAGTATTTTCTTAAATGCTTTTCTCTTCTGAAGTTGGATGTGTTTATATCTTGGCTGTAGGCTCTGCACCATGGCCAAGGGAATCTCTTCCCTGCATTCTCAGTTCTCAACTGGACCTCTTGGTTCTAATCAAACCCTTCCAGAGTCAGGCTCTTATGTGCTTGCTCTCAGCATATTGGATCCCTGATCCACACACTCAGGTTTATAAGTTCAGCTTCTGTCTCCTCAGATTACTCTGGGATCTCATCCTGTCCTCTCTTGCACTAAGTAGCCTGCCCACCACCACCTAACCCCATATTCCAACAGTGAGTGACCATTTAGGTAGGCATGATAGAAAGGAATGTGTTTTTTTTAAAATTCCTTTTTAAGAGGTATCAATGTTTCTTTGGTTAAAGCATGAACGTAATTATTTATGTCTAAAGAACTTGACTAGAAACAAAGTGTATTTAGAGTCGTGTTTTCCATTGAGTCATCGTTGAACTATATTATGTAGAGAGGAGAATTTTCTTTCCCCTCAGACTCAGTAAGATTCCACGGGGTTCTCCATCAACCCAGGATGTGACATTCTGGTTGGTGGATCTCCAAAGAGTGATGTCACCGAGTCCCAGGGCATTAATCATCAGAGCATATGTAATGTTTTGCTGCTTTGCTCTGCTGAGCCAAGGAGATGATGCCTGTGAATTCATACTCCTCCACCCTCACTTTCTTTCATCTCCTCTCTCCTCTTTCTCTCTGAAGGCAGTTTTGCCTGCCACCAAATACTGTACCCCAACTGCCAAATTTTTTAACGCAAGTGGTGTTGTGCCTATTTACAGGAACATCTCATCGCTTGAGCCAGTTCATCTTTCAGTGGGGACACACCTACTTGTAATTCAGCTGTGATTTTGGCTGCTGCTTCGTAAATATAAAAGTCGCAAACAATTGTAAAATGCTAGTTTAAAGTCGGAATGTCTATAGGTAGGCTCAGATGCCTCTCGAGTCACTAAGTCTCTAGAAGTGTGGAGCTGCGTTAGCCTGCGGTTTTACTTCATATCACGTAAGTCCCTCTGTTCCCTCTTGGAATTCTTGTTGCTATTAACCTCTGATGTAAACCCTTCCACCATGGCTTCTACCTCTAGCATTCAATCATTCTTTTAGCAAATACAGAGAGAGCACCTACCATTGCCTAATTACCTCATCTTCAGATAACATCACATTGGGTATTAGGGTTTCAATATGTGAATTTGGAGGGGACACAAACATGCAGTCCGTAACACAAGGCAAGCAAAGGGTCTTCTTGAGGCCAAGTGGGCCCCATTGGTGGAGAAACAATGTCAGACTCCAGAATCAGCAATCAGTGGGGAGGCCTGAATACTCCATCCTGGGGCAGGGGTGTCATTAGGCATTAATTTTCTGTTCTGTTTTGTTTTATTTTTTGTTTTCGTTTGTACTGTTTACTGAGTGTTGGTTGTTATGGGCTTAGAGTTGTTAATTCTTGGCCAGAAAAAATGATCTGAAGTATTGTAGTTGAAACCACCCTGGTTGGGGACAGGGAGACAGGTGCTTTGATTATCAGATCAACACCATTTACATCAGCAGTTCCTATGTAACCCTGCAAATATACTGATGCTTTGGCGCTGCTATAAAAGTTTTATTAGTAAAAAAACACGTTTTTATGAAAATAATTTTTTACTTATTGTAAGAATACATAAAATAAGAAAGAACACAAAAACAAATTTTAATTTTTACTCTCTGTGCTATGTGGATAGATAAAAAAGATTATAGAGATTCCTTACTTCAAGGGGATGAAGTTAGAGCAAGGGTCAAATTGGTTCTAACCAGGTCGCTGAAGAGGCACTTTCAGTGATGGAGGAAGAGGTATGGCCTGGGAAGCTAAGAATAGAAGGTGTATTTAGCTATAGGCCATGGATTAATGGGGCTCTATTTCTTGTTTTGAAGTACTGTCAACCTCCATAGACTTCTTTTTTTTCCTCCAGCTTTACTGAAGTATAATTGACAAAGCTGTAAGATATTGAAATTGTAACATGTGATGATTTGTTATATGTATACATCATGAAAGGATTCCCCACATTGAGTTAATTAACACATCCATCACCCCACAAGTTTACCTTTTTTGTGCGTGTGTGAGAACATTCAAGTTCTACACTCTTGCAAATTTCAATTGTACAATACAGTGTTATCCACTATAGTCTCAATGTTATACATTAGATACTCAGACCTTATTCATCTTATACTGAGTAGCCTTCTTGTTGAAGAACCACTAGTGCTAAAGGCTTGTGATAAAAGGGTACTTAGAAGATATCAAAGAGAATCACTTCTACTTCTTTTTTCAGAACGTTGCCGTAGACAGAGACATGACATGGAAGGGGAAATTGCCTGGAAAAGGGCTGTGGCTGACTGTCGTATCACATAAATCTTGTTTACATTTCTTTTTGTTCTTGGCTTGGACAAGCTTTCAGAAGTCCCAGCTAAGTGTCGTCACAAAATCTTTATAGGTAAATTTTCCCCCTTCAAGAACTTCACATAGAGCTAATTAGGGATGCTTCCTGCCCCTATACAATTCTACCCAATGTATCAGCAAGAGTTTTGAGCATTCAAAACTACACTCCGGTCTACACTCCATATTCATTACAATTCACATACACACATTTGTTCATATGCACTACACAGTGATGGAATCAGCCAGATTTTGTTTGTTATTTAGCCAATCTCGTGGTTTATTTAATCTCATCCCTGTTTATATCAAAAGGGATTTAAATGGTTAAATTTTAGTAAAATGCAACCAGTTGGCTCAACCGGTTGACATTTAGCATGGTTTCTCTTTTCTTTGGAAAGTTTTACTTTTTTGGGGAGAGGGTTACTTCATTGTGAGTATAGAGGATTTGCAGTTGAGAAGCTGGAATCATCTTTAAGTTAACGAAAGGAAAATTGAGATAAAAGAATTTTTCTGAAATGCCAGAAATTTGAATGAGGTAAAGCACCTAGTTCATAAGAAAAAACATTAAGTCCAGCCATCTTTAAGGAGCTGAAATAATATTTTATCTGTTTCTAAGATACTTAGATAAGTTAAACCAAACAGGAAGCAACAGAAGTCCTTGAGTCAGAGAGGAACTGCTCATTACTCATGTGACTTAGCAAGCAGAGAGATGATGCCACTACCCTGAAATCTACAAAACTTAAGACAACTCATTGTCGATTATGAAATACTATGGTTATGCTCTCACACCATGTAATCTCATGGAAAACTTCACCTTCTCCATTTCCTTTAGACAACTCCAGCCCTTCAGAACTAGATCATATTTTAACAAACTTTTTAGAACATGGGACATTTTGGGGAGGAAGAAGATGACTTACAACACTCCGTCTTTTGGGTGACCTACTCCATACTGTGTATTGGTAATTTGAATGGGAAAACTATATATGAGAACAAATGGAAAGATTGGTGTTCCTTTGACATAGTTGAGATAATAACTGGTTTCTCAAAAATCCAGGGAGAAGCTAAACGTTAGATGCAAAATTGTTGTAAACACCTGGTCTCCTTGGCCTCCTATGGAAGGCAGTCATCTGTAATATACAGACAGCTTGTCACACCCAATGAAAACCGTGAAGGGGAAGCAGAATGGGGAAGTGGGATGGAAAGTTTTAAGTTAGTGGTCTTTTAACATGTTGGAAAATGTAAGTCAATGTGGCATTTGCAGAAGTTCTAACATTGTTATCAAAATCATCTTATATTCTCTTTTGTAATTGCACCTGAGAATGCTGGTCCCTTTTTATCCTTTAATGAGGAGAGAGAATGTCTTTCTTCCTAAAGCAACTGTCTGATTTTGCCACTTGGGACCCTGTGTCCACGTGCCGTGCCAGTGCTCAGCCACTCAGGATATCTTATTTTTATTAATATTTATTGAGTGCTTGCTACTGTGTCAGGTACTTCTACAGCACTTCAATTTTCACAAAAACCATATGAGGTTGGTACTGTTTTTATATAGATGTGAAAACTGGGACACAGAGAGAAAATGCAGTGATTCCCAGCAGCTTGGTTGCCTCCTGTCCTCATGGGGTCCCTAGTACAGTCCTCATGGGGTACCAGCAGCACTTGTTTAGCTCTTTTCCTCTTTATTTCATCTTTATTTTACAAATTAAACTGTTTTTGAAGCTACAAAATAAGTGCATGTATAAGGTAAGGACTAAAACATACAAAGAGATAGGGAAACAAAAGGAAGACTTCCATCCCTTACACCTAAGGACTACTCCATAGAGGTAAATATTATTAATTTTTTATGTATTTCAAAATTGTCTATGCATAAATCAAGATATACACACATATGCATACATATTCATTTTAGTTTTTGGATCTGTTAAGGTACTTGTGTCATACCTTGACATATTATAGTTATCTGTGAACATATTTACTTCCCTGAATTGACTGTAAGCTCTCTGAGGTCATGCTGTGTGTGCTGTCCTGGTTATCTATTGTTAAATAACAAATAATCCCAAGATTTAGTGGCTTAAACTAAAGACAACATTTATTTTGCTCACAGATCTGCCATTTGGGCAGGGCTCACTGGGAAAATCTCACCTTTGCTGCACTCAGCATCAGCTGGGGTGGCTGAGGCTGGAGGCTAGAATTACCTGAAGTCTCAATTGTTCACATGTGTGGTGTTTGATGCTGGCTGTCAGTGAGACCTCAGATGAGGTGGTGGCTGGGACGCCTACACATGGTTTTTCCATGTAGCCGCTTGGCTTCCCCGAGTGTGGTGGTTGGGTTCCAAGCATCCCAAGAGAACTATGAAGAAGCTGTATTTTCTTTTATAACTTACCCTTGGATGCCACATAGCATCATTGTTGCAGTAGCCATGGGCTTACCCAGATTCAAGGGGAAAGAATGTATACCCTGCCTCTCAAAAATCACATTGTAAGTAGATTGTGTGGGATAAGCTATATGGATGAGGCCATCTTTGGAAAATACAACTTGTTACAAGTATCTTTTTATTTTAGATCCATCACTCTACTGTACAGACGTTTATTTCCTATATTTGTATACAGCAGATGCTCAATTAACATCTAGGAGATAGAATTGTTGACTCCAGATTGGGAGGAGGCAGCTCTTTGCACTGCTCTGGGCTAACAAGGGAGGGGAGGTGGTGGCTCATGCTTGTGACTATGCTGTCCATTATCTCAAAAGGGTATAAAATCTCACAAGGGACAATTGCTAGGGGTTAGTAGAAAAGGTGCTTATGAAATGATTCCCTTGAGGTAACTAGTAGATGCCTTTGAGCTGTCTTCTTTGTCCAGGAGGTTTCTGAGAAGTGCCCTTTTGATTGTGAAGGGGAAAGAGGGGCCAGTGCTAGGCTCAGTTTCATGTGAGCAGGTGCACTGAAACTGTGCATCCTCTAGGAACCACGGTCAGCGCATAAAGCCCTGCCCCTTTCTAGTGAAGCTCACCTGCACTGCTCAAAAGTTTTGCATGTTTGGCAGTGGTTAAATTAGTATGAAGGTGAAACTCTGGGTAGGAAAGATGAGAGCCAAGTGTGAAGGCTGTGTCTTATTTAGCCTTGGGGGGGATAAATATTATAGGTGCCTATCAGAGCACTGACAGTATCTATGTTGGCCTTCTGGTACTGAAACTAGTCTGTAACACCAGCTGAGGTCTGGTTTTGAAGAACACGTTTCTTGACCAAGCCAAGCAAAGTAAGCTGTGCAAAAGAGAGAGGTGGAGATAGGATGGATGCCCTTGTTCACAGAATTTGTCTCAGAACCCATTCCTGTTACGTGTTATTTTGTCTTCTTTGTTTCTCCGTCATCTCCTCTGAACTACCCTTCATCGTCTCACACTTGGTTTCCTCACTCAGCTCTCAACCTCCCCTGTTCACTGGAAATTGACATATTAGTTCTCTCTTGGTGTCACTTGAACTGACACCTGGCTCAGACCAACCTGGCCCCTAGGAATAATCTCTGACCCCCACCACATGCACATGTACAACTGTAATGCACATACTTGTGGTCTTCCCTCAGAGGAGTCTTAACTGGGGCATGCAAGCTCCAAGGGCTCTTCTTTTCTTCCCATTTTGGCTTCGATAGAGTTGGAACAAGCAGTCATTAAGGTTCAGTGAAGATGCAAGGGCTTAGAACCAGAGATACAATGGAAAAAAAGCTTGTTGTACTCACAATTAAGTGTATTTGGAAAACTGTCAGACAGACAAGGTCAACGTCTTTGGCTAAATACGTCTGGGCTACCTGTAGAAGCTTTCTGTCATGTTGCCTACTGACATCTCCACCCAAGTGGATATCCTGAGTATTGCTCGACTCCATCCTCCCTTTAATTTAGTGCTAACAGGAGAGGTCAGGTGTTGGCTTATGCTTTATTATTATTTTTAATATTTAAACTACTTTAAACCATTGCTTTTGAATAGGTCATTAAAGGCCAACCTCCAAGCTGCCTACCTATCACAGACCAAGTTCTTCCCCTCTGATAAAATTCTTTGGTAGAGTATAACCTCTTAGTAATCATTGGGGGTTGCCCGATATAGGAAGAGAAAGCAACTGAAATATGAATTTCACGACAGCCTCTTGATACTCAAGTCAGATTCTCTGATTGGACATCGGTCTAAAGGGACGGTCAGACACAATTATCTTGTCGAGTTCAAGGTGTACATTTCGTGTGGCTTTCAGAATTACTGTTTTGGAAAGCTACAGAATCTTGACACTTGTTGACTTGCCATTGAAAATGGCTTCTGTAGTGTGGGATAAAGAGAGAATTAGATTTCCCGGTGTGATTTTAATTTTTGGACCTCAGAGGTTGAGCACAGTTTGCTGGGTCTTGACTGGAGTGGTGGCAGTGAAATTAGGATCTAAAGATGGAGCAAAATCATTAGGCTCCTTGTCATCACGGTCCATCATCCTTCCTATTCCCCAGGGTGGTTCAGTCATCATCTCCCTTTATTGCTCCTCATATCCAGGAGGCACAAAATTCTATTGCTTATTCCTCTCCAGTGCTTCTGGCTTCTACTCTTTCCCGTTTTCCCCCACTGGCACTGATCTAGTTCAAGCCTTTATTGCCTGTTTCTAAGATTATGACATTAACTGAACTGGTCTTTAGCTTTCTCCCTTCAATTCTCTTATAATCCAATGCCAAGTCAATTTTCCTAAAATTCCTATTTAGTTCACTTACGCCTCTCCTCAAACAATGAGTGATTCCCTTCGGCGTTCCCTGGCGGTCCAGTGGTTAGGACTCGGAGCTTTCATTGCTGTGGCCCAGGGTTCAATCCCTGGTCAGAGAACTAAGATCCCACAAGCCACGTGGAGAGGCCAAAAAAAAAAAAGTGATTCCCCTTTGATTTTTTTTAAAATTTTTATTTGAGTATAGTTGGTTTATAATGTTGTGTTAGTTTCAGGTGTACAGCAAAGTGAATCATTTATGCATATACATATATCTACTCTTTTTTAGATTATTTTCCCATATAGGCCATTACAGAGTATTGAGTAGAGTTCCCTGTGCTCTACAGTAGGTCCTTATTAGTTATCTATTTTATATATAGCAGTGTGTATATGTCAATCCCAATTTCCCAATTTGTCCCTCCCCCCGCCCCATCCCCTGGTAACCATAAGTTTGTTTTCTACATCTATAACTCTATTTCTTCCCCTTTGATTGTTGAATCAAGTTCAAATTATTTGATATAATAGACAAGGGGCCTTACCCATCCAGCCCTAATAAAGTGCATGTTAGTTATCCCTTACTAAGCATCCCACAGTCCTGAAACACCAGTCTCATTACCAATCTCTGATCAGTTCTCTCTCTGTGTTCTCTCTTCATGGCTCTCCTTAATAAGCTCATTTCACATGGGAAATGTTGATTCTTTCCTGGCCACCACATCTTACTATTGGAATTACACTGATTCTTTAAATTTCTCTTTGTCCTTCAATGGCAACTCCTACGCCACCTCAAGAAGAAATTACTCTTTCTCTTCTGTCTTCTTGAAGTGCTTTGTATCGTTTTCTGTCTTGTAAGCTATGGAAGTGGGCGTGTTGATTTCTTACCAGACTGTAGGCTCATGCAGGGCTGAGATGAGGTTTTAATAACTTCAGCATCGCCTTCCCTTAGCTTAGAGCCAGGTAGGTAGTAGACCTTTGCTAAAATTTGTTGTTTTGAATCGAATTTTCACAGGTTCTCTCTGGGTAAAAGTTACATCTAATTCAGACCATTAACTCCAGTTTTTCTGTATGTAAAGAGTGTAAAGCAAGGGGTATGTAAAGAAATTGTATGATTGGTTTTGGTGCCTAATTACCATGATTATATTTGCTAAGCCAAAAATTTTAAGTGTGATTTATTAAAGGATATCACAGAGATATAATTGCCCAAGGACAATAGGATTGTTTCCTCAAAAATTGGATGTACAGTGGTTATTCTTTTGTGTTAAAGCTTATCAACTCTAACAACTCTCGTAGACAGTAACTCCAATTATAAGTAACCCAATATGCTGACATGGGAAGTCTTTAAATACTTTGCTATATATGCCTTATGCCTTTGTTTTCTTCATCTGTTTTTTAGAGGTGAACTCTGTCGTGTGGTAAGTTTATGAGAAGAGAGAACCTCCGACGTGTCTTTCCATCTTCAACTATACTAACAACAGCCAACTGATGTGTAGGCTAGTTTGAGAATTAGGGTCACAGAAAATTGCATATTAAAGTCTTAAAAACTGCTATTTTTAAAGAAATGCTCTTTCTTGTGATTTTTTGTTTCAAATCTTTTTTCTGTTATATTAAATGTTATAATGTTCAGAATTGATTCTCTTTGCACCTCAACAATATTTAGTTATCCTGTTTTCAGTTTTGAAGTGTGTCATTTTTCCATCATACCTTCAGGTAATACATACATATATATTTTGGTAATGTTATTCATAATGGATCTGATTTTCAGTCCCCTACATATTCAACTATTTCTTTTGGGCACAGAGCTTCCTTTGAGGTCAGTCAGAGCTTTGTTCATAGATGAAATGTGTGGCAGGATGGGGGACGTTTCCCAACTTCCTTTCTCTCTGACTCTTTCATCGTGTGTAACAAAGTTTTCCATTCTTCTATAGATAAGAATCTTTTTGTGAATTTTCTATATTTAATACCAAGTGCTGTTAAGCAACATCAGCCCTTCTCACCACACCCACTCAGATGAAAAGTGAGTTAAAGACAATTAGGTTAGTCTGGCAGGAAATGTGACCCCATAAACTGATAATTTTTGATAGTATCTTTCAGTCCTTGTAGATGCAAACAGCGTGTTCTCTTCTGCAAATGCTAGTTATCCTGTTTTCAGGATAGGAAAACAGGAGACAGACTAAGGCAATTTCCTTTTTACCTCCTGTTTTTGTTTGCTTTTTGTTGTTGTCGTTTTATGGTTTTTTGTTTTAGAGAATAGGATATATTTTCTTTTCTCCACATTCTTGGTCATTTGCTTGATTTCTTAGGGCTAGATGGGTGCTTGATGATACTCACTCCTTACATGCTCAGTTCTTTTTTTTTACAGCCATGCCACACAGCATGCAGGATCTTAGTTTCCCGACCAGGGACTGAACCCGGGCCACGGCAGTGAAAGCACCGAATCATAACCACTGGACCACGAGGGAAGTCCCACATACTCAGTTCTTATATATAGTCACTGAGTTTCATCCAACCCTCTTCCCCAGATGTCTTGCTTAACTTTGTAGAACTTAGGAAAAAGATACTTCACAAATTCCCTTGACAGTACATGCTGATGTCAAATGGTTTTCTTTTCTGGAAAGTACCACCTCAAGTAATCATCTGAAGAGTAATAACCAGGTTGTTCTTATCGGGATATCTGAGGACGTCAGTCATGTCCTCTTTTAGATAATCAGAAGACTGGTATCAAGTTATTTATCTATCATGCTTTATCCAAACCCTGTCATTAGGGTCTTAGCTTCTTCCTGATTTCTTCTCTGAATCACCTCCCAGATATCCACAACCTATGAAAGACCAAATTTGGGGCTTTCTTTATTCTAAAGTTATTTTCCATATTGAAGTTTCTTCTACATGAAATAAACTCAGTGAAAGAAGTTTGCTTTTTCACCAACTAGTTCAGCTCCAACTCTTCTGGTTAAGAACCTCAAGGACCAGGAAGATATACTCCTGTGACAACTTTTAGTAAAAGGTCATTCTGAGTCCTTCAACTTAGTGTCTTTATATACATGGGATTGAACACTTGAGGAGAGACAATATATCTTTTCTAAATATTCAGTTATAAGTTTTTGGTAAACTGATCTAAAGGACCATCCCACCACCTCCTGCCCAGAGTAGTTCTGTTTTGGAATTAATTTATTTCTTCTAACTTATTTAGAATAAGTTTCTATGTGTTCTTGGGCAAACTGAATACCCTGTTTCTACCTAAGTTTCTTTGTCTATAAATGAAGCAGAGGAACGGGATTATGCCAAGGATGTTTCATACTCCAATCATACTTGTTGATTTTGAGATTGTAGGTGAACTTCATTGTGGATAGAAAGGTGATGTGAAGGGACAGTTGGACAAAAAGACATGAATTTTGAAGTTAAAAAAGAGTTTCGGAGTCAAATAGGATCATCTTTCTCCTGCTGAGAGAGTCTTCACCATAACTCAGGAAGAGTCTTCAACCTTCTACTTCCCCTGCTGATTTTCTTTCTTCTTCTCCTTTTTATTTACTCCTCCTTCCCCTATGCTCTTCTTTCTTCTTCTTTCTTCCCATTTTATTCTTCCAGAGGAAAACAGGCATACTTTTTCTAGGCAGCACACTTAGGATGCTTTTGCAATGACTACCCCAGATTCTCATTCTTACGTAGACTGATATTGAACAAAAAGTCTGTGACAGTGTCCACGTGTGTTTTAAAAACTTTATTATGTGTATATTAAATTAACTTTGCATCTCCTTAGCTTTCCACCTGAGACAGAAAGGGCTCAGTGGATAGAATATTTATTAGAGAGTGAGATTCCTTATATCCATGATATTTTTCCTTCCCATGAAAAAAGGTCATGCTAATTCAGGGTGCATATTTTAGTATGACGGATTTTTTTGCTTTAACATATTAATTTTATTTTCTAATGAAATTCCAGTTACCATGATTGAATCTGTATTCTACCTCCTTTCCTTTCTACCTTAAATAATCAAGGACAGAAAAAAGTCTTAGATTTATTTAATTTAGAAGAATAAGTAATAAGAAAAGCAGTTTCATTTAGAGTTGTTTTATCTCAGACTTTTTTCCAGGTTTTTTTTTTTTTTTTTTTTTTTGCTTTCCTATAATTATGTTTTAGTATTGAGAGTTATTTTTTGTCAGAGTATATTTCTAGCAATTTAGTATAATGTTGTAAATCAGTAAGAGTCTTTAAAAAATTTGTCCTGCCAAGACTGTGAAATACATTCCTACATATTCATTTTTGAATTGATGGATGGATGACAGGCAGTAGGCAGCAGGATTGAGTACTAAACGATTCTTGTGTCAGGCTTCAGAAATCTTAGCAATCTGATCTGTAGCACATGAAAAAGAGTAGGAAAAGAGCAAAAACAGAAATATGTATGAGAATTTGGTCTAAAGTCAGAAAATAGCAGCAAGGAATTATTTTTACTAGGAGGAATAGAAACATAGTAAGTTTAGAGAGCTGGAACTTTTGATACCATTACAACAAAATGAACTGATTATTTTTTATTGAAAAATTACTTGTGCCATGTTGAAATTTTACAGATTAGTTGAAAGACCATAAACATGATTGAAAATGTGGATTTATGAAGAAAGGTGAGAAAACGGCAAAGTGGGTTCTCATGATGATCTTCCAGTAAAAGGTAGTATGGTTTGGCAGGAAGAGCATTGCTCTGTGAGGTAGGAGACCTTTGCCTTGTTCTACAGCTGCTGCCAATGACCCAAGTCGGTTTACCTCTTTGTATCGAATTGTCCATATTAGTCAGTGAGAGCATTGGTTAATTTTTAAGGTCTCTCCAGCTCAAACTTTATCATGGCTTATCATCTATCAGAAATGTGGAACAAGAAGAAATGTACAGAGTGTATGGTGTTAACCTTGGTAAGAAAAAAATACTGCATTTTTAAAGCTAGGGATGAAACATTCATAGAATTGGGGGAAATTTTATTTAATCTATGATGTTGGCGTTTGGGTTCAATGTTTATCTTCTTTCCTTCCCTTTGTAAAGCCCATTGTGTCTTGCTTATTCTTAGCAGTTCAAATACCAGCTGTAAAAAAGAAAAAAAAAATGTAAATAGAAAAATTAATGCCAAGTACAATTTCTTCTGGGGAGTCTACTTGTTTCCTTCCAGCCTGCCCTACTTTTTTTCAAACCTGGTTTGCATGCCAGTTTTGTGTGTGTCTTTGCAAACTGTGTTAGAGTTTTGGCAAAAAAAAAAAAAAAAAGTGGGGCTAAAAAAGGAAATAAAAAGAAAGGCAATCACAAAATTAAATAAAACTAACAGACTTTCAGTACTTAAAAGCAAAATAGCGGAACTGCATTCCTCTCCACACCTAAAACCTTCACAAGCCCATGGAATCGAGTAAATAACTAACTACTCCTCCCTTGGAGAATGACAAAGAGGGGTTCAAGGTTTGTTGAGCAAGGACTAGACAATCTTCAAAGTCCCATGCAGTCTAAAGTTTCCATGACATGATTCCTGCCTCTAGGGAAATCGCATTCCAAAAGTGGAGGAAAGGGGAAATCACACTAGGGCAAGGCGGTTCACTTGAAAATGACAAAGCCTGTTTTACTTCCTAGTGTGTCCCTACCCAACCCCCCTACCCAGCATTGCAGATAAGTATACTCTTTTTCCTGGGGAGTTCACTAATTTAGGGGGTTTTTGTTTTCCAGTTGCTTGAAAGAGTGAGCCATGTTTCAAAAGCCAAACCATTAAGCAAAGGATAGCAAACAGCAAGCAACGGGTCCAGTGGAGAGTGACAAATCAATATTACTATGCACTTGTGAACTCTTTACTATTTTAGGGAATTTCTACCCTTTAAAAAATAAAGTCATCGGTTAGCAGTAATTGGAAAACAAATCAGTTAATCGTAGTGAACACCATTACTCATGTTATCCCTGCATTTTATTTTATCTTTTTAAAGGTTCCTGGCTAATTCTTTTTTAATTTAAAAAATTTATTTATTTATTTTATTTTTATTTTTGCCTGCATTGGGTCTTCATTGCTGCTCGCGGGCTTTCTCTAGTTGCGGCGAGCGGGGGCTACTCTTCATTGCAGTGCACGGGCTTCTCATTGTGGTGGCTTCTCTTGTTGTGGAGCACGGGCTCTAGGCACGTGGGCTTCAGTAGTTGTGGCACGTGGGCTCAGTAGTTGTGTCTTGCGAGCTCTAGAACGCAGGCTCAGTAGTTGTGGTACACAGGCTTAGTTGCTCCACGGCACGTGGGATCTTCCTGGACCAGGACTTGAACCCGTGTCCCCTGCATTGGCAGGCGGATTCTTAACCACTGAAGCATGAAGGAAGTCCCTATCCCTGCATTTTAGAAAGAATATTTCAAAAACATCTATTTTGAAAATCTACTTTAAAATCTAGTTAGTAAATTGACTCTCAAAGCCAGGGAAAGATGGGAGTCAGTAGCCTGGCAAAAAAACACCTTACAACCCTTGGTTCTGGGAGTGAAATCTTGGGTCTGTTTTCCGGAGTCAAGAGGGAAGGAGACATTCCCTATTTGGTTCTGTATTGGTATGTAATATGTAGAGAATTTTTGCCAGGTGTGTAAGACAAAATAATGTGACACAAACACACTTGGCCCTTATGATAGGTATTATTTAGGGAGAGGAAATGCAGCAGCATGAGAAAGACTAGGAAATGTTAACAATATTCTTACCAGGGAGGGGAAGTACATCTTATACACCTATGGTGGAGTTGAATATCACATCATGGATAGGAGTGACAGATCGATACAATCTGGCTTTTCCTTCATTCAGTTTTTAGCTTGTAGCTGGAAGCCAGGGTTATATTTTCCTCTCTTTGTTCCTCCTCCAAGCAGTTGCTATGCTTTCCTTCCGTTGCTCAGCCATGTTCAGTGTGTTTCTTTGAGGTCCTACTGAGAATTTTAAACAGTCCTGGCCAGTAATTACTGTCTCTCTCCAGATGCATCTCTTACACAGACTTCATTTTTATTCCTCTCCAGTCTTATGGAGAAGGGTGGTGCTGAAATTCTCTGTGTTACAGAGCTTATCTGCTGAATTCATACCACTAGCGAGAAAGACATAAAGTGCTTCCTTTTCTCTTCCTGCAAAATGGCATTATTTTTCCTTGCTTCTCTCTTTCCTGTAAAATGGTGATGATACATTTTTCCTGACACTGCTAGTGCAAAATACTGATATTTTGTAGATTACTTACACCCTGGTTTGCCCCCTCTCTGACTCTGAAACTAACGTTTTATAATTTCCACTTTGCACTTGTTCTGCTTGGTCTAAAAAACAAAAATTGGTTGGGACAATGGCTATTTCACCTTTTAGTGCATTCTAAACATGTCTGGCGTGTTCCTCTACCACGCTTCTGAGTGTCCCGAGTGAGCGTGCGAAATAGCTTGAAATAAAATTCTTAATTTCAGTAATTTTTATTCGGTCTGACTCCCTCCGTGTCATCTCAGAAACCACCATGTGACATCTAATCAACGAAATTACCTGTTTCAGAAATCTTACTTATTTGACATATGTTAATCCAATTTTTACTAAACCAAGATGTTCAAATCTACGAGGGTCACAAATAGATATAAATTGGGGTTCCTGTCCTAATAGGAGAATGGCCATGCAAATAAATAACTGGGTTATATGGTGATGTACCAAGGGTTATGTGAATGGGACAGATACTAAATTTTATGGGAGTTCAGTAGTGGTAATGAGATATTTTGGCTGCTGTCCAAAGGGAATACTTCACAGGGGAGGTGGAATTTGAACTCAGCTCTTAATAGCAGAGGGGATTTCAATGAATAGAAGGGAGTTTTAGGAAGAGGGAATAGTTTAAAAAAAGATGCAGAGGTGTGACAATGCTAGGTATGTTCTCAGGAGGAAGGCTATTATATCTTGGCACCTCTAAGTCAATTTATTTAGATTAAAACTTAAGACTGGAACATTAGGTAAGAATTAGACGGTGGGTAACTTTTAATGCAAGGCTAAGAAGTCTAAACTTAATTCAGTAGGCATGGGGTAGGACATGATTAGGTAGTAATAGTTAGGTTTGGGAGACTCTATTGGGAGACCCGTTGCCTGCTATTGTATGTGTTGAGGAGTGAACCCAGGGCCTCAGCTTGGAAGCAGCAGGTGGTCATGGAAAGGAGGAGACAGATGTTAGACATTCTAGAGGCAGAAGTGACAAAACGTGAGGTCCAATCAATAGAAAAAGAAAAGTCTGAGATAAATGAGATGCTAGGCTGTGTTCTGCTCTACAGGACTGACTGGGTGAGTCTAGTTTAATGTGTGTACATCTTGGGGTATGGAGGGGAATATGTATTGGGAGAAAAGAGCCCTGACTGCACTTCTTCATGTTGTTGCACCTCTACTTTACCCTTTACATTTCTGAAATTAAGATGCTTCTTACCATCTATGGACACATTTAATGTGAAAGTTTTCCTTGAAAGGTTGTTAGTAAATCAATGGTGAATACTGTCATTGATGGCAACTTATCATAATAGAAATAAAGTTTAAAATATATATTGTTACTGTAATGGATTTTCATTCAAACTGCCAAATTATTTCATTCTCATTATAATTAAGCCAAACTACCCAGTAAATATAAATTACATTAAGTATTAAGCACACAGTAAATACTATTCATCAAATACCTACATTGCCCAAAGAAAAGAATCACTAGGAGAATAAATCAGCTGCCAGAGCTTTGGGGAGATTATGGATGTATTCATCAAATGCGTACCGAGCAGCTCTTATGAGAAAGTCACTCTTCTAAGGGCAGGAGGGATACAAAGATGAATGAGAAAGAATCTCTGTCTTGGGGTAGGACTGGGGGCTTACAAGTTATTACAGAAGAAAGGCAGGTGCACATAATTTTCACAGGGCAAAGTGTGATTTATCATAAGAGAGGTCCTTTAGATGTACTTTGGATGCTCTGGGGAGGTGATGCTCATATCTGCTCGGGGATATCAGTCAAGGCTTCATGAAGGATGTAGCATTTAAACTTGGCCTGGGAGAATGGGTAGGATTTCTACAGATAGAGGTGAAGTAAGTGAATCCAGGTGAACCATGTGTTATGAACAAAGGTTAAGTTGGAAAGAACCATGCATATTCAGGGAGCACAGCAGTCCAGGGTAGTTGCAGGGAAAAGTGTGAATAATAATAATAACAATGATTACAGGAAACATTTATTGAGCAGTTACTATGTGCTAGGTCCTGTTACACTTTATTTGGTGATATGTAGAATGATTGGTCCCATTTTATAGGTGAGGACAGTGAGACCAGGTCAGTTAATTAACTTGCCCAGGGGTCTAAGAGCTCAAGCTGAACCATTGGCCTTATTCCTTTCATAAGCAGTGTGCTTGTAAGGGCACACACAGGAATATACAGCTGTGAAAGAATGCTGGACATGGGTTAGGGAAGGTGCTGCAAACCATGTGATGGAGTCTGAAGTTGACTCTGTAGCTAATGTTATGGCATTCTCTGGATGTGGAACACTCTGCCACCCGCCTTTTGGTATGTGTAATAGAATCAGTGTGTGTAATGGTCTTTAGAAATACGGTACCAGAGGAGGGTAGGTTGTGTGTCAAATTCTAGCAGCCTCCAGGGAACATTTAAAACCCTTAAATTGTTATAGGACTTTACATTCTCAAAGATCTTTTTCATTTCCTATGTCATTTATTTTGATCCACAGATTGATGCGGCATTTCTCCCTGCATTGGGTATATGGGGAAACGTACCCTACATTGGTACTAACTTTGCCTAAGCAAGCCCCGGGACTGATAGATGGTGGAGCTAGAGAAGGAAGCAAGATCTTCTGGAGCTTAAATCATTGCTACTGCTTTTTCCTCAGACCTCTTTTCCTTTTACTGGTTTTACATCAACAATCCCCTCTTTACATTCAGAGGTGTAAATGGGTCTACATACTGTAATTGATGGGTTTGCTCAACACTGGAAATAAGTATTCCTAAGTAGAAGATAGTATCCTTGCCCACCAAGAAAAATGGACCAGTTTCTGGCTGACACAGGCAGGACCACACAGTCAGGTGCTTGGTCAGGAGACTTCTGTACTTTTCCACTGCTGAGGAGGGAGCTGTCCTAGCTGCTGCCTCTTAAAACAGTGTCAGGATTTCATGGAAAATTTCTCAGACTTCTCTTTTGGGAACTAGGCCAGCTGTCCAACTATCTTAGGTTAAATCATTCATTTCACAACCTTTCTGACCCCCACTCTGCAGCTTATTAGTGAAATAGAATGTCCACAGTGCTTGGCTAAAGAGAAGGTGTCACTATTTCTGAATTCAGCACAATTCTTTGTCATATATTTGTATATTAAATTTCAATACTGGTTATTTCAAAGAACTTCCACTGTGTTTTGGGTTAATATCCTGGCCAATGAGGTGCTGAACAATCACCTCTCTGTTCTTGAGATTGACAGCATCATTGCACTTCTAATATTGTCATAATATCTCTAAATGTAAGCAAGAATAGAGAGTGTATGTGTTTCCTAGCATATGAATTTCCTAGTTACCATGACAAATGATCACAAATTTAGTGCCTTAAAACAACAGAATTTTTTCCCTCACAGTTGCAGAGGCTAGAAGTCTGAAGTCAAGCTGTCATAGGGCCATGTTCCATCTAAGACTCTGGGTAGAATACTTCCTTGCCTCTTCCCGGTTTCTGGTGCTAGCCGTTGATAGTTGGTGTTCCTTAGTTTACAACTGTAAAGCCTACAATCCAAACTCTGCCTCTGACATCACGTTGTGTTCTTCCTGTGTGTCTGTTTTTAACATGGCATTTTTCTCTTCTTATAAGGACACCAGTCATATCAGATTAGGGCCACCCTAAGACTCCATCTTAACCTGATGACATCTGCAAAGACCCTATTTCTAAAATGAGTCACACTCACAGATACCAAGGGTTAGGACTTCAACATCATTTGGGGAGATAGAATTTAACCTATAAGATAGTAAGCAACAGGGCTTCCCTGGTGGCGCAGTGGTTGAGAGTCCGCCTGCCGATGCAGGGGACACGGGTTCGTGCCCTGGTCTGGGAAGATCCCACATGCCGCGGAGCGGCTGGGCCCGTGAGCCGTGGCCGCTGAGCCTGCGCGTCCGGAGCCTGTGCTCCGCAACGGGAGAGACCACGACAGCGTGAGGCCCGTGTACCGCAAAAAAAAAAAAAAAAAAAAAAAAAAGATAGTAAGCAATAATTGGCACTTTTCCTTTTTATTATGGTTAATTCTATACAGATAATAACATTTTATCTAGATTGTAAAATTCTTAGGGGTATGAGTTGAACTATAGTAGAGGGATTACTGTTTTGTTCTTTGGTAAGTTCATAGTGGTTGTTCGAATCACTGTTTTAATTGCTATCACACTGAGACATTTTTTTCTCTATCTTTCCTACCAGATTCTGATCTCCGTGAGGGTAGGAGTCATACCTGGCTCATCCGCACAGTGTTAGCACAATTTGGGGAAGGCAGCTTTGCATAGTGGTTGACCTTGTCATTGGAAATGGATGATGTGGATTCTAATCCCAGCTATCCTAGGTATCAGCTGTGTAATGTTGGGCAGGTGTTTTAGCCTCAGTATCCTCATCTGGAAAAGCATCAAAAATATAATACTATTCTCATTGTTTTATGGGATTAAACTCTTTAGCACATTGCCTAGCTGTTACTATGACTATAGTCTCAATAAATTTTTGTAGAATTGAGTTGAAGGAGACCAAGTTGTCCAGCCATAGTTCTGCCATTAAATTACTGTGTCTCTTTGGCAAGACTTACATTTTCTAGGCGTTATTTTTTTTAATCTGAAAATTAAGGGAGTTAGATGACATGGCTCTGAGGTTCCTTCCAGTCTAACATTCTGTAAGTTCAGCTGGTATCTTCTGATGACTTCAAGAATACATATATAGTTTCAGTTCTATATATAGTTGATTCTATTCTAACAAGCACTGTGATTACCAAAGAAAGATGTATTGTTAGTGGTTTATCTCCTGTCCTTACTACCTTGTGCTTATTTGTTTGGCTTTATTATTTTAACTCAGTAAAGTTAAAAAATATTTACTGATGCCCACTGTTAGTCTCTGTGTTAGGTTATACATAGAAATGACTACTATACTATTCTTCCCTGTGTTACATTTGAATATCAAAGAAGTTGAGATTGCATATCGTTTTCTGAAACTGTAATCAGACAGGGATAGAAAGAAAATAGGGGATTCTGATGTTCTAAGACGTTACCTTATTGCTCTTCTGTACTTCCTTCTGGTGCACACACATTTCCCGCTACCTGCCCCTGCCACCTTTCTAGACTCTGAAAACAAAGACGGGGAAGGTGAGGATCAGTCCATTAAGCTGCTTCCTGCTGGCCCTTCTCTGCTGATTCTCTTGCTATTCTCAAAGGCAAGTCTCCACCAGGTGGCCAATCCAGGCAGCTCTGGGGGGTGAGCAGACTGGAGGGGTGTCTACTTAGAGAACTCCAAGGTGAAAGCTCTCTTTGGAGCTGTTCCGTTCGGATGCAGCCTGTTTAACACCTTTATCCATTCAGTTAGGAATATTTGGGGCCTCTCTAGTAGATAGCATTTGAGCTGAGATTTGAAGAGAGAGACAGAAAGAGAGAGAGAAAACAAGACAAATGAAGACTGGTGGGGAGAGCAGTGATCCAGGCAGAAGGAAGAGTCAGTACAAAAGCCCTGAGGAGAAACTGCCTCTGTTGGAGGGTTAGAAGGAAGGCCAGTGTGACCAGGATGTGGTCTGGTAATGACGCCATAGGATCTACTAGAACAAACATGACCTTAAATGACAGGCTAAAAAGTTTGGATTTTATTCAAAGGCCAGGGGGAACTTACCTACATCTCAAGTAAGTATTTTGTTGTTCCAAGTATTACACAAAATTCCAGTCCCAAACAGGTTTCTTGCTTTCTAAGAAGCTACTTTCTAAAGCACTAAAGCCCTTCTCAGTTCTGTGGGGTGGCTCTGCCCAACCCCATTGAGCAAGTTATGTAAAAGCTGAACCCTGAGTGTGACACAGGGTGTTAGTTAAAGGAAGAGGAAGGAACACTGTCACCTGTTTACCCTGAATTTTGATAAAAGATTTCGATTTTGAAATGGAACAGCGTGTATGCGGTGGGGGAAGGTGGAGGTAATAATGACTAATGAGAACTCTTAGGCAGTTGATAACTGCCGTTTGAGAACCGCAGATTTCAGCAGGACAAACTAATGCCCTTTGCTTCCATGAGAATTAGCGGCGTGATTGCCCTACTCTCCTTTACTGTACTATTTTGTGGAGACTTCAGCAGTCCTTTTTGAGGAGCAATTTTGCTTGGTTGGAAGAACATGATAAAGAAATATGAAAGAATTACTTAAAAAATCCCATTAAGCAAAATAAAATTTTAGCCTATAAACAAATGGCAAACATTCAGTAGATAGACCAATAATTCTTATCAGTAAGCATAAACAGTATGAGGACCTAGAAAATCATAAGGTATTCTCAGCAAAATGTGATTGGCTTTTAAAAATTCTCTGTGAGTTATTAATATTTTAAAAGTTGACCAACTAATATAAGAATGCATACTTATTAAAAAAGATTCAAACCATATATATAATAGAACAAAATTTGGAAGTCTTCCTTCACAAACCTTCCCAATTTCTCCCTCAACTCGTTCTCCAGAGGTAACCACTGTTAACAGATTAGTATATATAGATCTTCCTCGACTTACAATGGGTTTACATCCAGATAGACTGAAAATATTGTAAGTTGAAAATGCATTTGATACATCTAGCCTACCGGACATCACAGCTGAGCCCAGCCTACCTTAAATGAGCTCAGAACAGTTACATTAGGCTACATAGTTGGACAAAATCACTTAACACTAAGTCTATTTTATAATAAAATGCTGACTATCTCATGTAATATATTGAATACTGTCCTGAAAAACAGAATGGTTGTAAAGTCTGTCGTTTGTTTACCCTCGTGATCAGGTGGTTGACTGGGAGCGACGGCTTGCTGCCCTGCCCAGCATCATGCGTGTCATCCCCCATGTTGCTAGCCTGAGAAAAGATCAAAATTCATAATTCAAAGTATGGTTTCTACTGAATGCCACTTTCACACCAAGGCAAATTTGAAAAATCCTAAGTCAGACCATCTTATGTGGGGAACCATCCATATTATGTAGTCTTTTTTATGTCTGTATGTGTCACTGTACATATAGATAACATGCTCTTTCTTTAAGAAAAAAGAATAAATGGAAACATATCGGGCACATTGTTCTATCTTTTCCCCTACTTTATCTGTCTTAAAAATATTTATGCACGTAATTGTTTATTTTATACTTTCTAGTGGGTGCCGAGCATTCCATTGAATTAAATTATCATAAGTTATGTAGCTACTTCTCAACTGATATACATTTAAAACTTCAATTTTTCACAATTTCAAACAATGTCACAAGAAACATACTTGTTTTCTGCACATGTAAGAGTACTTCTGTCGGATAAATTCTTAAAAGTAGAATTCCTGGAGTGCATTTTAAAATTTCAATACTGTCAAATTACCCCACTAATAAAGTTTTATTGATTTCTATTCCTACAAAGTGCCAAAAGCCCATTTACTTGTAACTTCACCAATACTGGATATCGCCAATTTTTATTTTTTGTTCATTTTTTGGTAGGCAACAGTTAGTATCTAACTGTTGTTTCAAGTTTTACTTTCCTGATTACTAGTAAGTTTGAACATCCTTTAATAAGTATATTGATGATTTGAGCTTTCTCTGTAAATTATCTGTTCAGAACCTTTAATCATCTAAAACTACTTTTCTTCAAAGAATAAAGTATTCCTTATGTATTATGGCCTTTAATCAATTATGTATCACAAATAATTTCTTGTTGTCATTTAGCTTTAACCTATGTATATTATAGCTTCCATTGAACAGAAGTTTTTTTTCTTTGAATGGAAGTTATTTATGTTACTAATGCTCTCTGGACTTCTCTGTATTGTTAGGAAAACCATTCCCAATCTAATCTTACTAAAATACTTTATATTTTTGCTATTATTTTAAATATTTAAAATTATCTTTATACTTAACTCTTTAAGCCATCTGGAATTTATTATTATAATGTAATAAAAGACTATAACTTAATTGTTTCCACACGGGTACCAACCCATTTATTGAAGGGGTTATTCTTTTCCTAATGAATTAAAATAAGTTAATGATATAGTAAATTTCTGAATATTCATGGATATGTTTTGGGATTCTCTCTTCATTGACAATATTTGATTTGTCATTATTCTTTTCATTGACCTATTCTATTTGACCATACAGTCCTAACTCTTGTAATATTTTCTGATACCCAAGTAGGGTGATTTTCTCAATGCTCATCCTTACCTCTATCCCCTACCATTATTATTTTCAAATTTTTCTTAGCTCATCTTGTGCACTTTCTCTTTCAGATGAGTGTAAGAATGTATGTCAAATTTTATAAACAAGCAAACAAACAAAACCTGTGTGGATTTTGAATTCAGTACATTGAATATTTTAGAAAATTTGGGGATAATAGACATCTTTACAAGAAGGACTCTTCTCATATGGGAACATGGTATTTTTTCCCTTACTCTGGACTTTATAATGTTCTTCATAAAATCTTAAAAATGCTTGCTAAGTTCATTCCTGTTTTATGAATTTTTGGCTATTTTGATAGTATTTCTTTCCTCTGATATTACCAGTTCATATCATCCACTGCTGCTGTATGAGAAATTTCTTTCTTTTTATATGTTACCCTTAGAATCTTACATCTAGGAAAACTATCTTATTAAGTCTGTTCTTCAGTGGATTGTCTTGGATATTCTAGTTATGCAACCATAGCACCAACAAACCTTATAGTTTAGTCTCTTTCTTTACAAATTCTATGCCTCCTATCTGTGATATGAACTACAACAGTGATCAGTGGTGAGGGCTATTGTCATCTCTGCTTTCCTTCTCACTGTAATGGAAACACATTTCAACATTGAAGATGATATTTTGTGAGTGTTTCTGGTAGATACCTTTCATTATGCTAAGAAAGTTTTCCTTCTATTCCTCATTTATTTAGGATTTTTCAAAGCAAAGATGAATCACTATACTGTCGGTGTCTATTGCATTGAATTTCTTCTTTCATCCAGAGATTTAGTGATGTCTGTTAGTATTTTATATCCTAAAGTTGAAGTATCCTTGTATTCCTGGGGTACATCCTACTTCGTTGAGAGGTATTATTTTTAATACACTATTGGACTCAATTTGATATTTTAATTGTATCAGAATTAATAAGTGAGATTAGCTTAATTTCCTCCCTCCTTTCCTTCCTTCCTTCCTTCCTTCCTTCCTTCCTTCACTCCTTCCTTCCTTCCTTTTTTCCCTCTTTATATAGTTTAGGATCAGATTAATTAGCTTTAGAGAATGCATCTTGTTTTATGCTCTGGGACTATTAATATAAGATTTGTATTTATCTTGAAAATTTGGTATAGCACTGATAAAGTAACCTGGGTCTAATCTCATGATTTTTTGACTACTTTGACTACTGTAAAAGGTTCTGTCCACATCTTTCAGATCACTCTTATAGAAGACTATAGCACTTTGGAATATGGGTTAATAGCACAAAAATTTTCTGCCAGTTTAGCTTTTCTTCTTTGATGTTTTAGAACAATATTGTTGAATTCATTTTGTTAAATATCTACTGCTCTACCCTTTTCTTTTTCTTAACAAACATTTACTGAACACCTATAGATATAGGACATGAGTGTAAATCTAAAGATAAGAGATGGGCCTTGTGCTCAAGGTAATTAGAGGAAATGAGACAGTGTAGAAACAGACTTGTGTACAATTAACTGTAGTCTAACAATAAAATATTAAGTCTTAAAAGAATGATCTGAAAAAAGTGATATGAGAGCGAAGGCAGTTACCATGTCCTGCCCTCCGTCTGCAGCACACAGTGGGGTATTGCTCCAGGACCTTGCTTCAGATCCCCCATCCATTAAACCATTGATGTCTCTAAAAAAAGTGATATGACATTTCAGAGATGAAGTTAGGTAAGAACTTGAAATTCTTTAATTTAATTTTACTTTTAATTTTATTTTATGGACAACGAGGGACTCGTGAAATCTTTTGAGCAGGTAGATAGCTTGATCTGGTTTCATTTTATTATAAAATAAAGGGGATGATGAAGGGGAAGACAGCTTCAGGCTATTATATTTGTCTTAAGGTAAATTCTATAGAAAAGAGAAGTTGTAAATAGTAGAACACCTTTGTAAATCAAGGTTTGAGGATGGAAGTCACATTTGTATGGAAAGATTAGTTTTTCCCCACATTTTGTCACAAAGGATACTTTTGATCAGGGATGTTATTAAAAATATTTAATAACTAGTATGACACACGTCCTAACAATCAGAACAGGGAACTGACCAATCAAAATAGACCAAGTCATAAATATGTAATTAACAAGTGTGACCATGCCGGTATGTACTGGCTGAATGTCAAACTTGCCTTTGACTCCAATTTTACAGCCATGGATCTCATGATTTGAAATATTCTACTTGTTAAACACATTTCATAAATTAAGTAAAAAGATAATTTATTTTCCAATTTCTTAATTTAATAATAGATTTCTATAATTTATATTAGCTTAAGATTAGTATCACACAACTAAATTGATACAATTTTAGCATCCATCTGTAAAACTTGGTTGTTGGTTGGCCTAGTGGCCTTATATCAAGCAAATATGTAATTTCCATTTGGTATTTTGAAATATTAAAATATTTCCCTAATTTTATAAAATTCCCAGAGGACAGGAAGACTGCTGTCCTCAAGTAACAGTGTTGATTTAAGTCATGTACCTTATAGCAGCCTGGAGATGTTTTTAAAATCAATCTCTCTCTCTCTGTCTCTCTGTCTCTCTGTCTCTCTCTCTCTCTCTGTCTCTCTCTCTCACACACACACACACACACATACACACACACACATATTACATAAATGTCTTTATAATTGACCATATTTTTAGTTGCCAAAGTCTCTGCCACTCCCTTTTGTTTTACACATATATGTTATATTATTTTACCTACCTGAACCCAGACGGCATATGTGTTTGTAATCCCTGATTTAGATCTTTTTATGTCTTTGGAGACATCATTTTGCTCATGTCATTATCCAGTTCCAATGGTAATGAGTCATGCTGTGATAGGGTTTTAAAAATTTTTGAGGTGGCTCCATCTCTTGAAGCACTGTTAACTCAGAAGATTTTACAATTTACATTTGGCAGGCTCTGCTTGAGCTGAATTCACATTGACTTCCATTTTAGTTCAAAGACTTTCTGTCTCTACAATCCTACTATTGACCTTCCAAATGATTTTGAAAATGACAATTGACTTTTTATACTATGCAAAACTTCTCATTTTTATTTTTGTTTTGAATCTTCCTTCTACTTATATACACTGCTGCTTCTCTAAAATCAAGTCTCTTAAAACTGCATGTCCCCAATCCCCCCACCCCCCAGCCAATAAAAGCATCTGTGATCTTGAGTAATTCATGATGGTACCCTTGGCCCATATGCATAAGCAGGGACCAACTGGCAACATCCTTGTGCCACCTTGGTCTGCCTATTACTTTCATGGCCTCCTCATTCCTCCCCTGGGACCACTTGCTGATGCTGTGACAAATTCCAGTCTAAGATATGGACAACTTTGTGCTCTAAATGGGCTGGTCTTCCCCTCCCATTGTTCTTTGTAAAGATAATGGATAATTTTAGTGAGGACAGAGTAGTGGAAGGGCAATCAGAAGAATGCTGAATGGTCACAGACCACGTGGCAGATATAATGTCTTTTTGATGACCATTAATGAGCTAAGATGTACTTTGGGGAAAGTACATTCCAAGGACTTCGTGAGAGGACCTTATGACTGGATCCTGTAAGTCTTGCTTATATTCACAAGAACTCAATGTCCGCACATCCTGACTTTTACATTGCACTGACCATATTAAGTAGCCTAGTGGATGGCAAACAAATGGCAGAATTTGGGGAAGTTTTTCTTTTTGCTTTGAAAAAAAAAAGGCAGATGGTGTTTTGAACACAACTTGCCATAGAACATGAAAGCATAAGAGTTCTGGCTGTTTGAAGGAGGAAAAAAAATAAGTCGACTTATTTTAATGGTATAAACTAGCTTTAGGTTTTCTCAGGGGCTTAAAGAAAAGAGCACTGAGAAATGGGAGTGAACTGCAAGATAGGGTTTGTGTAACAAGTACCTCAAACCACAGAAGTCACATGGGCTCTCTCTGCTTTGCTACTTTTGATTACTTGTCAGAGGGTTACGCTCTTAGCTTCCCCCAGCCTGCAAGGCCACTCAACCATGTGCTAGCTGGAGTAATCTTTATTCACAATGTCTTTACAAAGGCTCATGCAACAGAGCAGCAATGGCAGTTTCGTGGAGTACTGCGCTGGTCCAGCGTATAGCTCTTACCCCACACTCACAGGCAGCTTTCCCATGGATGATAATAGAAGGCTTCAAATGCTGGCAGATACTGTGGCTACTTTGCCTCGGGGAAGAAAGCAGGTACGGTTGCTATTTTGTACCTTTTAGAGTGTTCATGTTCTCTTGAGAGCAGAGTGATGTTTGTCTGACTGCATATTAAAAATGTTATTTTAGCTGCTTTGAAATTAGTGGCTCAGAGTATGGGTGAGGAAGGAGGTGAGGAACCCAGAAAGCTCCTGCGCTAATCCTTAAATCTTGAAGATTTAAGACTATAAGACAACATTTTTAGGGCAAAAGTTAAAAGAAGATTGTTTTTCTTACTGGAAGAGGTGTTCAGGTAAAATAAAAATCATTGAGCGCATCAACTTGAAGAAGGTGTATGTAGACACAACCAGCTTGAGAGTTATTGTTCCTTTTTCCTTTTTCCAGTGTCTCCCATTGATTCCTTCCCTCCCAGCCTCTCTCCCAGTCGTTGATAGTCATTTCAGTTCATAATCCAATGAGAATACTTTTATTAGGGCAAATTTTATTGACTAAATTATCTTCAGTTCTGGGGCACTGGCACATACCTCACACTATTGGGAATTAAGACTCTTAATGGGATAAATGAGTGCAAGGTCCACCACTTACTAACTGTAGAATCTTGAGTAGAGTCACCTTCTTCTCTAAGATTCAGTTTTGTTTTTTCTAAAATGAAGATAATAATAGAACCATCCAGTGAGGCTCTTCTGCAGCTTAAGTGAGGAAATGTACAGTGCTTAACAGAGTGACTGACATGTAGTATGTGCTCAATAATTATGCTATTATTTTAATTTTTATTGAAAAGTATTTCCCTAGAGAGGAAAACTCATTTGGAAAAAATCCATGTACAACTGGATTTATTGTGCGGTTTTTTTTCATTTTTCAATTTCCAGCTAGTAAAAAAAATTTAAACCAAAACACCTCTTCAGATTTTGGTTAAATAACTTGCTATAATGCCCCACGTACATATCTGAATACAGAAAATATTAAGAATTGCTTTAAAGCATGAATTTTTGCCCTTAAATCTTGTGTGCACATCATATGTTCCTCTTAAGCCTTCTAATTTCAGGATTAGAGAGTTACAGCATAGTGGGAGAGTCGTGATCTTTTTTCAGTGATGTACATAGCTGATTCCTTGGTATTTTTCACAATGAAGATAAGGGAATAATTTGTCATGGTTTGGATGATTGATCCTTTTCAATCCAAAAGTGCCTTTATGACATTGTTTAACATAATAATGAATATTCTTATCAATTTACTGTCTGAAACTAAAGCAACTGTGGGAAGTACCAAAATCTCTATTCACTTTTCATGTGTACAGCAGTGTAGGGTGTACAAAGATGAGAAGGACACTTTTTCCTGGTCTTACAGGGTTTACAACTGAGTAGGCAGAACCAATAGGCATTATACAACGTAAAATAATATACCTGCTCCAATCCAAGTACATGTCTTTGAATACAACCTTGAAGGATAGATATTCCAGATATTGAAGGGTATTCCAGAGCAAAGGAATAATTTAAATGCCGCAGCACAGATCTTGGGGCTCTTAGGGCAGTTTAAGTAACAACACATTATTGTGTTAGGTGGACCTGATGAGAGTCTGTGTGGGAGGGGAGGGGAGACCTCAGAGCTGGGCTGCTTTACACAACACTTGGACACTTTCCCTGAGGAAGTAGTAATTTGACCAGCACAGGGAAACAACTGAGCATGATTGAGTAGAAGGTTTTAGGAACCTTAGTCGGACAACATGCTTGTCGGTAAGTGGGTAGAGAGAGACTAGCAGTGAGGGAGCAACTTTTGTAGTTGGAGAAAGAAGATTCGAAGGAATGGAGAAGAGGCTCAGAGGCTTGGCTGTGAAGGCAGTGAAGAAGGAGGAGACGCATCTGGTTTTAAGCCTGAGTGAAGGTAGCATGAACTAAAAAGAGGAATCAGTAGAAGGCTATTGGCAGAAGATAATGAGAGGGATGTAGGCATATGAGATGTACCTGAGTGTGTGTGTGTGTGTATAATCTGTATAATATCTACACATACACACACATTTCCACACCAGTTATTTTATTCATATGTTCTCATCTTTTTTAGTTCTTCTCTTTTCCCTTTTCTCATATTCTTTCCCATGGTAAGACTTTTCCTATTCAAACAGCTTTTTCTTACTGTTGTGAGATTTACTTAAGAAAACAAAAAGGCAAAACAAAACGTCTTGTATACGATACTTCTGATTCTATACAATTATCATCAGTGAGGCTTGATGCAAGTTTATCCCAACAGTTCAGAATTTTCCGAATGGATGTTCATTTCCCTTAACTGGTTTTTTAGAGAATAATCACCTATTTGGCACTGACTGAACTGCAGGCAACAAGATCCCTTTGAGGCAGTCCCACAAGCAGGTGTTTCTCTGCCCACTGTTATTTTCAACCCTTTCAGGGCTGATGTCAGCAATTCATACTTCTTGTTATCATTGGCTTTGCTTTCTGCAAAGCTCTATCTGGTTAGCCAGGGTGTTTATACTCAACATTATTTAAAAACAGATTTCTGTGTGTTTATATGATCTCAATACCTTTATTTGTAGGAGGTGACACACTCCCAGTGTGGCTTCTACTTCTGAACATGGTTTTAGAAAAAAAACCATCTCTGCAATAGAAAACGCTGTAGGAGGGAGACAGGATCAAGTAACGTCATCTTGATGAATGTGGCAATGCTAAAGGAGTACCACTGGACCTTACACCCACTCTCCCAAGGGCAGTGGGTTGTCGTTGGAAAGTAGTTTTCACTGAATGCTATAGCGAAAACCTGACAAACAGAGGAGAAGCCTGCATGTGCGTTAGTGGGACCACAGACAGACTCTCTTTGCCTGGTTTTCTTTTGGTTATCGAATTATTACTAAATAGACAACTTCTGGAAGGGTTATTTCACTTGTAAGTTCAGGTACAGAATATTGTGCTAAACCCGGTAATGTGTGTATTTCTGGGATGGGTTCTGCCCTTCACGAGCTTTTGCATTATTTCTGGCTATACACCCATCCATTACCAAAACTCCCAAGTGTTCCTGACTGCAAGATATTTTGATCATTGAATGTATACGTTCAGTAGAAAACTGTTAATTTCACTACAAAAGAATTTGAAAAGTATTCTCTAATCCATACTGTGGTATGCTTAGAGACAATATCCAAACATTCTTTCTTGAAAAAGAGGTTCATGGGCCCACAATGGGACTTTCCTGAGAAGCCACAACCTTCTATTTGGGTTCCTAAAGGGCCCTTAAATTTAAAAACTTGAGTTCAGCTCTATTATTTTGCTAATCTTAGAATATTTCTGTGGAGCCCTGCTATCCTAAAGCTCCTGATTTGAAAAGGAAAAAAAAAAAAAAAAACAACCTGTGTTCATGGAAGAATTGGGAAGAATGAGGCAGGGGACTGGAAAGGGAGCAGAGCACATAATTTTGGGACTTTTGAAACAAACAACAAAACCAAAAATACCTCATCTGTGAACAGGTATCCTCCCCTCCCCGACCCACAACAGTTTCAGGAAATGAGTACACAGAGGGGCCAGGAAGTAACAGGCTGTTACTTAGCCGCAGAAGTGGCTACAGTATGGAACTACAAGCTCCTTCTGCAGGGCTGTCTGGCTGGCTCTGGGGCAGATTATTCCTAGTTTTTGCAAACTGACAGCTGAAGTATTTGGTCTTGGTTTCGCACTAAAGAGGGGCATTGTGAATCATTGCATAGCAGCAAAAATGACATTTTTAACATTGATGTCTAATCTTTTAAGTCCTCTGACTAAAAACAAAAGAGACGGATCCTCAGCCCTACCCCAGGCATCTTTATTTTAGAAGCTAGCAAGGGGTTAAAGAGCTGTCTACTCAGCAGATGTAATTGAATGTGTAGTTTGCAGCCCTGCCAAACTGCTAAACCTAGATTTCTCATATTAGATAATGTGTAATAAAAGACAGCTGTTGCCAGCATATGCTGTTCATTGCACACCAGTTCCTCATTCATGAGTTTCGCTGTCATCCCCACAGCCCTAAGAAAAAGCTCAGGCTGGGAGGGCAGTCAAGGGAGCAGAGACTCCACTGGTCAGATGCTAGAAGAGGGCTGCTCACTCCAGGGCCGCAGGGAAAACTTTTTCTAAAGTGTAAGACCTTTGCTAAGACCTCAGACGTACTTCTTGTCACTTAGGCAGATAGTTGGTTGAACCCTGAGAACGTTCCTTTCCACATCGCCTGAGTCTGACAGCCCAGATCAAAACCAAGTAAGCATTGTGGCGAGATGTGGAACGTGTCAGAGAATTTGATGGTGCTTAATTTATTTAAATTGTTTTTTTATTTAACCGTTAAGTGCCTATGACAGGCTCATTGCTGATCCAGAGTGGAAACTAATTCCTAATTTGATTTAGTCTGAGTTTTTCCTTTGTGTCACTGATGACCTGGATCAGTCAGTCCACAAGAATTGAGTATCTGCTCTGCATCTCACCTTGTGCTAGGCAGATATTTCCATCTTAATCTAGTTGATTAGCTAGATAGAAAGGTTAGACCGAGAGAGGTGGGGAAATTTCCTTCTCTATAGAAGTCTGGGATTTGTCATGTGGACTTAAACAATTTTATATTTGAAACTATCTGGAATAATTTTTGATTTAGAAGGCAGGTTAAATGGTGGAAGAGATGAAATCTTGAAGTTCCCATCAATGCTATGATTATTTGCTTAGCAAAAGGGTATTTAAAATTGGTGAAGGAAAGCTCAAAATTGTAAGGACTCATTAATTTTTGCCACCATTCATTCATTTAGCAGTTGTGTATTAAGGCATTACTGACTGACTTTGCTTTCTATTAGTCCTTTTTCTATGGTTCTTGCTGTTTTGCGATTCCGGTGTTTGTTTTTTTTATCGTTGTTTGTTTTCTTTCATTTTAAATTTTACTTCATATTTTTAAATGTACACCCTTGAGCTTTTCCTATTGGTATTTAATTTAATGAAGGACAGAGTTGAAGGCTCTCTTACTTTGGATCTCCCACCACCTCTTACCTGCTCATCTTGTAGTCTAGTAGTTTACTTCTGTTTGTCTGTTTAGCTGTTTTTACGGGTCCACTCGACTCCAGGCCCTGTGATGGGCACTGGGGTAGAAGTAAAACAAATACATTCCCCAAGAGGCCCAAAGGATACGGGGAATTATGAACAGAAGTGAGGTATTTAATCCAATCTGCCCTTCACATAAATACACATCTGTGCCTCCACATGAATGAATATGTGCATTATCTGATGAATATTAACAGCAAGAGTAATGATTTTAAATATCAACCCTAGTTATGATTTACAGATAGCACGATTAGGTATGACCTACCTAAGTACTTTACAATCTGAAATAAGGATCAAAGCCAAGCAAATGAAAATAATGAAAGTAGGTAAGAAAATGTGTGTACAGTATAATAGAGAGGTTGAGAATGCTTGGGCATATCGAATTTACTGCTATCTTCCTCAAGAAGACAGCCTACTGCATAACTGAATGGTCCCCACCCTTGTTAATGGTACTTATCAGGACAAAATCAGGCTGAAACAAACCATACAAACTGTTATAGGTCTTCCACAGTTAGTCCTTATAAATTGAAAACAGATACTTTTTAGCAAATAGAGAGAACTTTTTTCGTTTTTTGGTTCTGAGCCTTCCTATTGCAGTCTTCACGATGATATAAATGATTTGAAGTCCAAAACTGACAAGAGAGGAAAATATAATTAATTTACATCAAATTGTTAGGAAGAGGTCTTCGTAGGTCTTCATTATGTTAACATTTCTGACCAGTGGCCAAATTCTGAACACTGAGCCATTCCAGAAAATTTGTGAGAATGCTGACATTTTGTACTTGGTAATTCAAATTCCTTCTAGTGATGTAAGCTTCTCCACTCACAAATGCCTTAATGAAGATTTAATTTGTGCATTCATTTCTTCTACGTGTTTTTCTCCTGGCTTTCATCCTCTATTTTACTTTTATTTGTTTGGACTCCTGCATTGATCTCCTGATATTTTCTGTAGTCCTTGACATATGAGAAGCATAATAGGTTGCCAGTTAAATAAACACCATGGGTTAACTAGTAGAATGAGCTTATGTTTTGGAGCCCTGGACCAACACTTGAGAAAGAGCTAATTAACATTTGTTAATTCCTAAGCAAATAAACAAAACAAGAAACACAAAAACTCAGTATAATTACCTTAAAAACAAGATGCCACTTTTTGTTAATTTTTACTTTGTTTATAACGGTAGACTGTATCCTGGAAGCTTATGTTTATATGATCTTTTCCCAAAACATGCAGAGGAGTAAAGGTGATGTTATTTATACCATTTACATCATTCTGAGGTTCCTTTCCTTTCTTGGCTGGAAATCTCACTGTACTCTTTTACAACTATTGCAAAAATAAATCATGAAAAGAATTGAGGTTTTGAGTCTCTGATTTCACCCGAATTGTGCTTCTGAGTATTCGTTAGTTCTTTAGAGATGATTTTATCCTGCTAAAAACAGTAACATATTGAACTATTACAATAAACACAGTCATTTCATCAGCATCTCCCCAAACTATCAACTATTTGGGTTTTATATGCCATTCCATGGGTGTTATTTTTCTTTGGATTTCAGTGTGATTATAAATTGCTGTGGTTAACCTTTCAGAGGCTATTTTAAATACAGATTAGATATGAAGTTCTTTTTGGAAGCTTTGGAGCTTTGCCACATTACATTAACTCTTTTGCCATGGGGTATTATTATGGAAGCCTCATTTAATCTTTCAAGCGGACTGCCTGAACGGTCCCTTTCCCAGCTCTCCTTTGCTATCGCTAGAGAATGGAGATTACCGCCTTTCCGTAACAATTTCCCAGGAGCTGGGCCAAAGAAGGTGATAAAGAACAAAGTCCTTTGTGATATAGAACATTTTGCAGATGTGTCTTAAGGACCTTTCAATAACTGTGTGCTTGTGTTTTTCAGCTTGCTCTGACGAGATCAAGTTCTTTAGATCATACCTTTTTCTGGTCTCAAAGGTAAAGAAATTAATTTATTTTTTGGTTTCTCAGCAAGATATTTAGGAACACAGTTTTCCAGGCTGTTGATATCACACACACACATAGAGTCTTATATACTACAGTTAACATAAACATCAGCTATTTTTTATTGACAGTTATTTTTAATGATAGGTATGTGCCAAATGTTATACTTTGATCTTCATGCCTAATTTTTTGTTTTTTGTTTTACAGAAAGCTTGTTACTGTGGAAAAACAAAATAAAGGAAAATTTGGCTTTGAAATTCAGGTGGGCAGTTTTCAGATTTTCCAGACTTTTAGTGAAGAAAGTGGCACTGGTTATGTCATGATATTTGCAGAGAAAGAATGAAGTTGGGCTTAGGGAATGATGGAGGCTGTGACTTGTTTTCAATGTTTTTGGTAGTCTTTCAGTGTGTTGGGTACCATCAAGGAAAGAAAACATTCAGCGGATAAAAAAACCCACCCTGAGACATAGTCTGCTTCTTGTTTGTAGCGCTTTAGTCTTCTGGTAGGTTTGAGACTGATCAGAAATTCTTGATATCAGCCAGCTCATAAATAAGAGAGTGATGTACTCTTTATAATGTGCATTTTATATATTTGCATTAGTGATGTGTTTTTTTTTTTTTAACATCTTTATTGGGGTATAATTGCTTTACAATGTTGTGTTAGTTTCTGCTGTATAACAAAGTGTATCAGCTATATGTATACATATAACCCCATATCCCCTCCCTGTTGCGTCTCCCTCCTACCCTCCCTATCCCACCCCTCTAGGTGGTCACAAAGCACCAAGCTAATCTCCCTGTGCTATGCGGCTGCTTCCCACTAGCTATCTGTTTTACATTTGGTAGTGTATATATGTCAGTGCCACTCTCTCACTTCATCCCAGCTTACCCTTCCCCCTCCCCGTGTCCTCAAGTCCATTCTCTATGTCTGCATCTTTATTCCTGTCCTGCCCCTAGGTTCTTCAGAACCATTTTTTTTTAGATTCCATATATATGTGTTAGCATATGGTATTTGTTTTTCTCTTTCTGATTTACTTCACTCTGTAGGACAGACTCTAGGTCCATCCACCTCACTACAAATAACTCAATTTCGGTTTTTTTTATGGCTGAGTAATATTCCATTGTATATACGTGCCACATCTTCTTTATCCATTCATCTGTCGATGGACACGTAGGTTGCTTCCATGTCCTGGCTATTGTAAATAGTGCTGCAATGAACATTGTGGTACATGGCTCTTTTGGAATTATGGTTTTCTCAGGGTATATGCCCAGTAGTGGGATTACTGGGTCATATGGTAGTTCTATTTTTAGTTTTCTAAGGAACCTCCATACTGTTCTCCAAAGTGGCTGTATCAATTTACATTCCCACCAACAGTGAAAGAGGGTTCCCTTTTCTCCACACCCTCTCCAGCATTTAAACAGCATTTTGCAGTTTTTTTTTTGTTTTTTTTTTCTGGTACACGGGCCTCTCACTGTTGTGGCCTCTCCCGTTGCGGAGCACAGGCTCCAGACGTGCAGGCTCAGCGGCCATGGCTCTCGGGCCCAGCCACTCCGCGGCATGTGGGATCTTCCCGGACCAGGGCACGAACCCGTGTCCCCTGCATCGGCAGGCAGACTCTCAACCACTGCGCCACCAGGGAAGCCCCTCATTATAGTTTTGATTTGCATTTCTCTAATGATTAGTGATGTTGAGCATTCTTTCATGTGTTTGTTGGCAATCTGTATACCTTCTTTGGAGAAATGTCTATTTAGGGCTTCTGCCCATTTTCAGATTGGGTTGTTTGTTTTTTTGATATTGAGCTACATGAGCTGATTGTATATTTTGGAGATAAATCCTTTGTCAGTTGCTTCATTTGCAAATATTTTCTCCCATTCTGAGGGTTGTCTTTTCATCTTGTTTATGGTTTCCTTTGCTGTGTAAAAGCTAGGTTTCATTAGGTCCCATTTGTTTATTTTTGTTTTTATTTCCATTTCTCTAGGAGGTGGGTCAAAAAGGATCTTCCTGTGATTTATGTCATGGAGTGTTCTGCCTATGTTTTCCTCTAAGAGTTTTATAGTGTCTGGCCTTACATTTAGGTCTTTAATCCATTTTGAGTTTATTTTTGCTTATGGTGTTAGGAAGTGTTCTAATTTCATTTTTTGACATGTAGCTGTCCAGTTTTCCTAGCACCACTTATTGAAGGGGCTGTCTTTTCTCCATTGTATATTCTTGACTCCTTTATCAAAGATAAGGTGACCATATGTGTGTGAGTTTATCCTGTTCTGGGCTTTCTATCCTGTTCCATTGATCTATATTTCTGTTTTTGTGCCAGTACCATATTGTCTTGATTACTGTAGCTTTGTAGTATAGTCTGAAGTCAGGTAGCCTGATTCCTCCAGCTCCATTTTTCTTTCTCAAGATTGCTTTCACTATGGCAACATTTTTAAACTATTATTTGAAACACTTAAGAACATTTGGCTGTATGTGCGTATTGTCTCGTGCTTTAGGAAAATTTTGACTTCTTTATGGATTTCTATTTAATAGCCTAAGAATTTCATTTCTTATTTTCTGTTTGCTTTTCGTGGCCATATTTGCTAAGGTGATGAGTTAGGTCAAATGAAGTCTAGTCTAATTAAGTGCAAGAGAAGTAGTTTAAGTATTACTGTGTTCTTTTTCCATTACACTTTTGCATTTCTTTTAGAGGCATTTTGCATAACCATATCCTTATACTGCACATCAGTTTTTATATCTTAACTTTGGTGCTGCCTTCAGAAAACTTTGGTGACTAAATATAAGCCCCACAGTTGTAAAGTCAGTGTGTTTTTAGATTAGGAACAGGAAGCTGCTATGTAAGATGTGTTTTATGAATAAAGAAACAAAATGGAACTCTAGCTGCAATGAATAGGGAGAAGGCTCTAGGAGAAAAGAAGAGACCTTCTCCTTTCTTAACTCCTCTACTTTTGAATTTGGTGAAATCTCTAATTCTTCCATCAGGTTTGAGAAGCATAGTACTCTCTCTTGTTCCTCATTCACATGAAACACTCCTTATTCTGTTGTAGAGACACTATGCTTTTTGTGACCACTTCTTTTCAAATGAGATTATCCCCAAGGATGTGCAGTGATTGCTACTGAAAACAGGAGCAAAGTCTACTCACTTACTCTTACTTAATGTAACCAGAGAGGATCTCTTCTCATTTTTCTATAGATATGTCACTGCTTCCCCCATGTTTCTCCCTTATACCATAAACACTCTATATGAAGCAAGAATCAAAACTATCATTAGTAGAGAGCAGGCTAGTGCCTTGAAACTTTGTGGATTCATGTGAGCTAATGGCTTCACCTCTGGACTGCAGCATGTCTGTGCTATCTTACTGATGCAAGGATCCACTCCTCTGCAAATTCCCTTATGGCGTATGCTTTCCATTACCAGCTCTACGCCGTAACCTATTCTCTAGTACTCATAAGATTTGTAGTAGTCATCAAATAGGGGACATGCTCTGGCAACATTTGGAAGACCAGATAGAACCTCACGTACCCTTATTGTGCCCCCATCATTAACACGTATTTGGGCCCTTGTCTACCAGGTGCAGGGCATGCTGGGAGAGAACAAGTCCACCTCCTCTGGTTTCCATGGGTGCTAGTTTTTTGCTGCTACAGAGAGTAATGTAGTAATTTGGCAGGAAGATAGACCTTAGATTCATGTACACCTGAGTTCATATCCTTTCAGTGCTACCTTAGTGGGTTCTTAGGCACTTCAAATGAACTAACACATAAAGTACTTAGTAATGTGCCTGGTTCCAGTAGAAGATCAGCAAACGACAACTGTTAGAATGAAGGCTATCAGGCATGAGAAAGGCAATGTACTTTTGTGTCTCTAGGAAATGACTGAGCTAGAAGACTGGATAAAAGAGAGAAATATCCAACTAATAATTTCTTTCCAAAACTTGGGGACCTCTGCCTTTCCTTCTCTAAGCCACAAATTTTATACCTGTTGCAAACATATACACAGGTGCAGGCTACATCAATTAACATGTTTCCCCTTCACTGTACTCACCTTTCTCCCTGGACATGGAGGGTAGACTCTCACTGCTAATGAGAATCATTACAACAGTGGTTTCCCAAAGGAGGGTCTGTTATAGCTTTGGTTCATGTCCTCCATGAACCAGACCACCCTTCCATCTCTGGAAGGGCCTGGGCTGTGGCAAGAAGACTCCCGGGCAGAAAAGCTGTTAAAGGGATCTCTGGCATAGATGGAAAGTAGATTACATGATCTCTGAAAGTCCCCTCTATCTTTAAGATACGGGGATTCTAAATGCCTTGCAAAGTACATAGAAATCTCTTAGGTTAACAAAGTCAAGTTTCTAGAAGTTTGACTGACTTCTGGTTCTGCTGGTTCTAGAGCCTGGAGGTCTGTAATACCAAAAGGAATGAACATCGGACATTCATTTTTCCACAGGGAAGCAGTGCTGGAATGTGGTTTAATTTTAGGAAACAGATGTTTAGAAGACTTACTCAACTCAGAATGCTGACTTTGATTCTAAATGCAGCAAGACCTCATAACTTAAATATGTGAAAAAGAAAAATATAGGTCCTTGGGCCACTCTATTCACCAAACACTTGTGCTGTGTTCTTGGTACAAATCGAAAACAAAAACAAAAACAAGCTGCTTTTGCCAAATTGAGGCCAGAGGCGAAGCATAACTTTTTCTAATTCAGTCGAGTGGCTAATGAATGAGTATTTAGGGCAGATGTACCACCGAGCGCTCAGGAATGAAGGTAATTGAGTCAATCATAGTGCTTTTGAATGAATGCAGGGCAGATTGTCATTATTTGCAGAACTCTGATTTAAAATAATTATTGTTGGCGTATCTCCCTTGCTGGATGTGTACTGTTTCATACGCTCCTGTAAGAAGTACTTTAGCTCGGGAGAACCACATAGAGATTTTTCTCTCTGCTCTTGGCCATTATTGTTTTAGCCCATTGGGAAAAGAGAAACCAAATTTTTCTTGTTAAATATGCGATAATGATAGCATCAGGTGGTCTCTTAGGCTTGAAAGTCTTAAAGTCTTAAGCCAGTCTTATCCTACTTTCTTTCTTAAGCCAGATGTATTTTTTATGAATGGAGTCAGCTACAGATTGTGTGGGAGAAGTGTAAGATTGGTACTTAGATTTAGTTTATATTCAGAAAAGCTTCCCAAATTGTTCTTTGCACTTATCTATTATGCTGCTTAAGGTAACTGATACCACTTAATATTTTTTTAACAAATAGATTTTGAGTTTTTTGGTAATAGTGATCTATTTTATATTTGGTAATAGGAATTATGTATCCCTTTAATTTTACAGACTTACAGGCTCCAAAACCAGAACACCTGCTCCTCAGAGATGTGCACCCTGATCTGCAAAATCCAGGAGGATAGCCCAGCACACTGCGCTGGCCTGCAAGCTGGTAAGTTAGAACTATGCTCATGTTAGGAATTATTTAAATAGCAAGAAAAATAACTTTTTTGATAGTGAAGGTCAGGACATGATTGTTGCTTTGAATTTCCTTAACTCCTTTATGTTGCCAAGGTTTGGGTCTTGCTTGTTTTATTTCATTCGTGGGTCAGGAAAGATTATTTAACCAACCGTTTTAACACTCATTTTTCTTGGCATCTCCCAGGTGATGTCCTTGCAAATATCAATGGTGTGAGCACAGAAGGTTTCACCCACAAACAAGTTGTTGACCTGATCAGATCATCAGGAAACCTGCTAATGTAACTATCTGGCTGCTTCCCGTGGGGCTTCAAAAATGTTACGGTCTCTCATAATGCCTGTTGAGTGAATGAATAGGCTTTTTGTTCAGGATCACAAGAAGGGAGGCAGTGCACCATAGCTTGGGGATTGGGTACAGACATTTTTATCAGTTCCTTTTGTTTCTCAAGGTTTCCTCAAACTTGAACATGTTGTCAACATCTGAAGTCAGAGGACATCAATAGCCCAAACATCTGAGTGGGTGGGATAGCATTTTTTAAATTTTATTTTTAATTCAAATTCAATTAAACTGGCACACATTCTCTTTGGACAGAGAGGAATGGGTCCAGTTTCCATGGCTGATATAATCCTGTGGTTAGAACAAATGAAAGGTCAGAAGGGCTGAGTTTTTTCCTCTTCTACCACCAGCCAATTGTTTTTCTCTCCTAGTGTTCTGTTTGAAAGAACAGTCTGCTCGGCCCTCATGCCGTGCAACACACACACTCACATCTGCTACTATTCCCAACTTACTAATGGGACATTTGTTTCCCCAGTTAGAGATTCAACTGACATTTCCACCCTTAGTAACTAATAAGACCTTCGTAATTAGTTAAAAGATGGAATTTACCCATTCACTAAAACGATATTTATTGAGCAAATACTATGTTTCCAGCTCTGTGATAGGCTCAGGAGAGATAAAGACTCTTCTATTGCTTTATTGTGGAAGGAGATAGGTAAGAAGAGCCTGCAACAATAAGTAATTTTGATATTTCAGTTATTGATAACTGCTATAAAGAAAGTAAAACAAGAAATGGGATAGAACATTGAGTGAGGGGGCTGCTATTTTAGCTTAAGTGTTTAAAGTGGTCCTTTCTGAGAAGGTGAGCTTTGAGCTGAGAGCGAAATGAAGAGAAGGGATGGTTAGATGAACTCCTGGTGAGAACATTTCAGATAAAGGGAGAGGTCTCTGAGTTCTCAAAGTGGGCTTGGCATATTCAAGGGATAGAGAGGAAGCCAGTGGAATTGGTGGTTGGTGAATTAGGAAGACTATAGTAAGAAATGAAGACAGAGTTCTCCAGGGAGCAGAGTATGGGCCTCACCAGCCAGGCTTAATAGTTTTAGAATTTATTCTGATCATCTCATTTATTCTTCACAGAAGTTAGTTATATTCCTATTTATAAATGAAGTGACTCAGGCTGAAATGAGGTTTAGTTAAGACCAACCATCTAGTAAATGCCAGGGCTGGGATTTGACCATCTGCTCTGGATGCCAGGCCCTATTCTCCAGCTACACCACAGCTGCTCCTTGTAAGCTGCCAATAAAAAATCTGCTGGACACTCTTTAGTGATTCTAGTCTAAAACTTCAAAGGCTATTTCTTTGGGGTTTGTGTGAGAGTAGTTTTGAAAGATGACTGGTGGTGGTAGAGGACTGAGTCCAACTCTGTGAATCCTATGAGTTCAGGGTAAAGGTTGGGGCCACTTGAGCTCCAGAGAAACTTGAGTCTATAAGGTAGGAATCATATAGAGTCCAGGGGAATATGCTGGTGATTAGAAACAGAAACCTATATTCCAGATGGGTAAAGTGGGCAGACCTCAGGTGGATAATTAAAGAGTATTGGGTGGAGACAATTGGAAATCCAGAGATAAGGAAGATGAGAGACCGTTTGTACAAATACTGAAGAGAGCGGCCAATCTATGGCTGCAGTTCTGCCCACAGACATCTATTGCTTGGGCAGGTCAGGTCAACATTAAAGTGCCAAATAGATTCATAGGAATTGTCACTATCGCCCAGAGTCAAGACCCGCTAATGAGAAAGCAGACAACGTGTTCTCTTGCTATCATCTCATTATCTTGGGCATAATGCTGTTGGAAATAGAGGGAAACTGGTCTCTGCATTTAATACTATTATTTTACCATGTCTTGAAAATTTTCTTGCATCTTTATAGAGTTACAGCTTATTTATCAAAATGAATTGGAACCGATATTTTAAAAATGCTTAGTTGTATAACTCACATATCATATTTATCTTATGCAGATTGATGGCATCTAACTTGAGCCCACAAAACAAATCAAATCACTCGGGATAGAGCAAGTCTTTTTATTTTTAGAAGGGCATTTGGTATAGGGAGAAAGAACACCATTAGATGGATAATTCTAAGATTAAAGTTTGTACGCTTAAAAGGTTTTGAGATGAGAGTCATATGAAAGTTATTATCTCATAGTAGTTCTGGTTCTATTTGTTCTAGTTCCAAAATTAAGGCAATTTACAGAGGTAAAATTTCCTAGAATCTTAGGGAAGAAAGGATTTTCCCTTGTTTCAAGAAATAGCTTCTTGACTCCATTGTTTGAAAGTCCCTAGTGCCTGTTTTCATTGCTGTATCCCTCACTTTTAGCACGATGTCTAGAGTCTGGCACATAGTAGATGCCCAATAAATATTCACCAAATGAAGGAGGTGACTCACCCAGACCACACAAGAATAGGTTCTAGCAGAGAACAACCGTCATTGCCATATAGGGGCTTCTATAAAATGAGCTACAGTTTACAAATAAACCAGAGTCTTTTCTTTCAGTCACCCTCTCAAAGAGAGTATTTATTTTCCATAGTCTTTCTTAGAATGTTGTCAGAAGGTTTGGCTTACATCCAGATACTTGAAGTGCCGTGAGGATGGTAACATTTACGTTACTTTTTAAGGATAGCCTGTGCTCAAAGTGTAGTACTCCATAAGGATGGTACTTGTTTGAAAGAATCACTCATGCTATTCTTCCCCTCCCCCTCCTTTTTTTCTTCAAACAGGATAGAGACTGTTAATGGAACAATGATTCTCAAAAGAACAGAGCTTGAGGCAAAGCTGCAAGTTTTAAAGGTAATTTAATTTAATACAGTGAGACACATTTTTCATCCTTGAATGTGAGTGGTAGAATAAAGATCTATTTGAAGAATTGAGATAGCCCTTGAAGATGAAATGTCGTGATGAGACTAAACTGCTGAATTATCAAGAGCCATACAATTACCTTTGCAGGAATATTAAATTCCACAAACCAGGGCAAATCACTTTCTTCCTTCCTTCTTCTGCATGTCTATGAGGCTCAGAAAGGCAACAGGAAGGCACATCACCTGAAGAACTTTTCATTAATGCACCTGTGATCTCTTTCAATTTACATTTTGTTTGGAAAAAACCAAAGAAGTAGAAGCTGTCTTTTTGTCATTTTCCCAAGTGCTATATATGTGTGCAGGAGGGCCTGGGAGTTTTGTTTTTCTGTTGTCCTCCTCTGCATCCTTTCGTTTTGCCTCATTCTTACTACAAAAATCATCTCCCTCTACTCCTGTGGCTGTCCTTGTATCTACTTTCACTGGCAAATACAGTGTCAACTTTGAAGAGGAAATTAAAGTTTACAGGAGACAGTGTACAATGCAGGATGTTCAGTGAAAATTCTCTAGGCTATTTGAGGGTCTTAAAAATCTCAGTTTCCTAGACTGGTGAGGTTCTGGCAGACCATGAAGTCTAGGCCCTCGCTCATTTGCATCTCAGGATGCGCTCAGTTATTGAGCTCAGGAGGGTAGAGTTGGTATATTCCTACTTTATCTTTTATTCCTCCCTTCTACCACATTTAATTCATCAACAAGACCTGTTTTCTTCTTTGTCAACATTGGTTTTATATTCTTGTCATTTTGCTTACCCCTGTGATCTTTTGAATCAATTTATAAAATTCATCGGAAAAAAGTCCTCTTCAGACTGTGATAGTAATTGAATCGTATTTATAGAATAAATGATATCAATCGACGTTATTATGGTTTTTGCTTTCCTTACTTCAAACACAGGATCTCTCTTTCCATTCAGGTCTTTTATGTACTTCAAAAACATTTTGTAATTTCTTCATACATTTCTATATATCTTTGATTATATTTATTTCTATATACCTTCTAATTTTTTTGCTATAATTAATGTGGTCTTTTACATTTTCAACTGCTTATTGCTATTGATTTTTGTGTAAAGTTTTAAATCCAGGAGTCTTGCTGAACTCCCTTTATTCTAGTAATATGTTTGTAGATTCCCTTGGATTTTTTTATATAAACATAGTATCATCTGCAAATAATGAAAGTTTTGCCCCTTTACTCCCAATTATTCAACTAGTTTATTTTTTCTTCTCTTACAATATTGGCTAGGACCCTCAGGATGTTATAAATAGTGAGTCATCTTCTTCATGTTAAAAGGGGTGCCTCTAACATTTTATCATTAAATTTTTGTAAGGAGTAAATAGTTCTTCATATTATATTTAGATTTTTTAAACTGTCGAAAGTTAATTTGTTTCTGCAAAAGAGAGAGAGTCTTAGTGAACATCATTTTCAAAAAAGTAAAACTGGCTTTTTCAGGCTTTTGTAAAAAAAAAAAAAGGAAAGAAATGTAGAATGTAAACTAGTGATGTTATTTAAAACATAAGTGAAAAATAGGTTTATGTTTCATGGAATAAAGAACTCTATTGCACAACACATATTTGCATACTTCTAAGCATTTTCTGTTCTTTGAACATTTTCTCTTGAACTTTTAATATACATACTTTATTATTTTTTCTAACCTAGAAAATTTTCAACATCTCCATCCTCTCCCAGAACATCATGAGGACCTCAACATGTTTAAATGTCCATTTAAGGCTCCATCTTCCTTATTATTGCTTACTTGAGAAAATTCTATCCATTTTTAAAATGAAAAAGACAGGCTTTTTTTCTTAACAGCTGGTAAACAAGTATACCAACCTGTGAACTGTCAGCCTTGCCCTTGTTTCTTGTATTCTGTTCTTTACCTCCGGGTTTACTTTCCTTCTTGCTGTAGTATTATACTCCTTTAGTGAGGGTAGGTGGGTCTTTATTGAAAAATATCTATTTCACTGCTGCTATAGAGAGTTTTATAGGTAATTGAATTATTCTAAGTTGGTGTTTTGTCTCCTTAGCACTTTGAACGCTTTGTTCCTTTGATATTTTGTTTATGAGGGAGCTCCTAATTGTTTATCCTTTGTAAGGTACTCTGCATTTTCTATATTTTCTTCTAAAAGTTTTAAAGCTTTTTAATATCCAAGTCTTTAATTCATTCAGAATTAATTTTTGTATGTAGTATGAGATAGGATTCCAATTTTGTTTTATTTTTTTCTATTTGAGTACTCAGTTCTCCCAGTACCATTTATTTTATACAGTCCTTCTTTTTCCCCAACGGACCTGCAGTAAAACCTCTATTTTTAAGCTAGTTCCAGATATGAATGGATCTTACAGGCTTCCAATTCTGATCCATTGATCAATTTGTTTATTTCAAACTCAGCTATTGTACCTTTGTAATAAATATTGATGTCTGATTGGGCAAGCTTTCCAGGTTATTCTTGGCCCTTTGATTGTCTGTATACATTTTAGAATCAGATTGTTAAGTTCTATGAATGTATGTTGGAGCTTTGATAGATAATACAGCTTTATATAGATAGATCAATTGGAAGAGACTTGACATCCATATGGTATTGAGTTATCTTACTGACAGACTACCTCAGTAAATAATTTTTAATTTTTTTCTTTCCATAAATTCCTATAATTTTATGCAGATAGATCCTATGCAGCTTTTATTAGATTTATTCCTTTGTACAATGATTTTTGTTCTTATTATAGTTTCTTTATTAAAAATAATGTTTTGATTAATGTGTAGATGTGTGAAATCAATTTTTATGTGCTGTTATATTCAAACACCCTGCTAAACTATATAATTTCTAATAAATTAGATTATTTTGAGTTTCTCATGAAGATAATAACTACCTGCTGAGAATGATATTTAGCTCTTTTTCTTATTTTGCTACACTGGTTAAGGCCTATAATACAATGATGGATAGAAGCTAAAATAGTAGGCATCCTTGCTTTGCTTTTGACCTTAAAGGGAATTCTTTTGATTCTTTCCTGTCTCTAGGGTTATACTTTTCAGATTAAGGAGGTTCCCTTCTACACCAAGTTTTCTGATAGTTTTTACAGTGCTCGTGTATTAAATTGTATCAAATACTTTTTTTCTATAAGTGTTGAGGAGGTCTCATTTATTTATTTTTAAAAATCTGTCAATTTGGTGAATAACATTTAAAAATTTTCTAATGTAAAACCACCCTTGCATTTCTATAATAAATCCAACCTGGTCATAACTTATCATCTTTTTAATATACTTGTAGATTTGATTTGATAACATTTTCTTTAGCATTGTTGAGGGTAACTTCATCTTACAGGTAGAATGGCTTGTAATTTTCTTTTCTCAGACTATCTTTTTTAGTTTTGGTATCAAATTTACTGGACTCTTAGCATGAGGTGAGGAGTCTCTTCCCCTTTTCATCCTCTGGTAGAATTCTTGTAACGCTATCTGAATTATCTGGGCTTGTGTTTCTTTTTGATGTGAATACTTCTAAACTCTGTTTCAGTTTCTTTATTAGCCATAAGACTGCTCAGCCTTTCTATTTTTGTTTGTTTGTTTGAGCCAGGTTTATTGAATGATGCTTTTGTTAATAAAGTTTTAAAATTTTCAAATTTATTGCCTGAAGTTGATAATAAACATTCTGTTCTCATCTTTTTCTTTTCTATCGCAGCTGTGCTTGTGTCCCCATTTTCATTTATACTACTTTTTATGCCTTCTTTCTATTTTTTTTTTCTCGGTAATTCTCTCTAGAGGATTTCCCATTTTTAAGCTCTTTTCAAAACCCAGTATTTCAATTTTGGGCAATTTTTCATCTTTTGCTGGTTGCTTTTAAGGTGTTCTTTTGTCTTTCCTGATTTACAGTTTCACCACAATGTGATTAGGTCTGGATTCATTTCTAAATTTACACTGCTTGGAACTTGCAGCGTCCTTCCAGTCTAAAGACTTCTGACTTTCTTCAGTTTTGTATAATTGTCAGCTTGGCCTTTTTGAATACACCTTCCTCATCGTTCCCTGGATTATCTTCTGAAATTTCTGTTAGACATATTTCAGAGTCTTTTGATTTATTTTCCATGCTTCCTAACCACTTCAGATTTTGTATCACTTTATCTTTTTTGTTATGTTATTTTTTATTGACGTATAGTCAGTTTACAATATTGTGTTCATTTCAGGTGTACAACGAAGTGACTGAGTTATACATACATGTGTGTATACATCTACTATATCTATATTCTTTTTTTCAGTTCTTTTCACTGTTATGTTATTTTTGAATTCTTTAGTAATATCTTCAGTAATGTTGTCTGTGTTCTGTATAGAATGTGTTTTTTCTCTTGAGTTTTAAAAGTTAATTTTTTATTTTCAAATAGTTCTTTTTCGTGTCTATCTGTTCTTCCTTTGTTTCAAATTTCTCATTCTTAGGAACATCACATTTCTCTCTCAGAGGATTGTAAATATTCTTATTTTAAAGTCTTTGAACACTTTTCTATTTTTATTTTGTTGTAGAGAGTCCATGTACTGATTATCAGTTTTGTTGTCTTTCTTTTCATTAAACTTCTGTGGAGCTCCGGAGTCTGGATTGCCCATTTCCCTGGGCCTCTTCCTTCCACTCAGTGTGAGAGTTGGGCAGTGGCCTCTGCTCTGCACTTCAAGGCTTCCGGTCTAAAGCCAGGTCTGGCAGCTTGGATGCCTTCCCTGGAGGGCCGGTGTGCTGCTCAGTTCAGGTCATGAGGCCACGTTTATGTGCTCCTGCTTCTCTGGGTACATGCTCTCCATGAGCTTTAGTCGCCCTCAACAGCTTTGCTCAGCTCCTTTTCACAATGGTGGAGCTTCAGCCAAGGTTCTTCTCTCAAGCAGGAAACTTGTCTTTGTCTCTGCCTCACATAATTGCATTTAAACTATCGCCATAGGGTCCAATTTCCTTGTGACCTCTTTCTTTTTCTCCAGGTCCAGAAGACTTTTGGGTTCATTTCTGCTCACTTTCTTTCATTTCTGTTCCTTTTCTAATCCTGAAATTATGAGATTTCCAGCTCATCTCTTGAGCCAGAAATGTCTGGGTGTGACCTATTAACCAGAGTCAGGTTGGCTTCCCCTTCACACAATGACATTTAGTTTGTGCATCCTACGTGTGCATTGTGTCCCTCAAAGACTCTTTGTGGCCATAACCTCTTCTTTAGAAACAATGGTGCCTTCTGAGCTGTGTTTTCAGGGATTCCCTTTCTCATGGCCTGTGATTCAAATGTTTAACATGAAAACAGTACATCTAGTGGGCTGAGGGACCTACTTTTTAATCCAGCTCTGATATTTACTGTGTTTGTAGCCCTTGGGAAATATTTTGCTACATTAAACCTTTATTTTCTAATCTGGAACTTTTTAGGACAGTTAGAAAAATTAAACAGCATATTATCCATGAAAGCACTATAAAAGTAGTAAAGTGCCGTGAAAATGTTTAGCTATATGTCTCATGTAGAATGAAAACGTTGGAGATATGTTCAACCAAAATATCCAGTCTGTGATAGCTGAGTGTTATTCCAGGAAGCCATCCTTTCATTTATTCATTTAGCCAATATTTACTGAGCATCTGCTATGTACCAGGCGCTGAGCTAGGCACAGCGAGGTGACGTGATCCAGTAGGGTTAAATCTCACATGTATTTTAATTTTCTTCTAACAGTGAGAGGTTAGATTTGTCCAAATACACTACTGTGATATTAATAATAGGCTGACTCCGAGGAAAATAAGGAAGCTTCAATATAGACTAAAAACTCTTAGTCACTTTGACACATCTGCTCTTTGCATTGGTATTTTCTTGGTTTAAGTGACGACATACTTAGATGACTGGGACAAATCAACAGATTTGACATTTAAAAACCTTGACTTTCACAGAAACTGTTTGGCAAGCTCTAACTTTGTATTTCTGCATAGTAAGTGCAGAAATACAACTTCCTCTTCTCCCTATAATTAGTTTTGAGCATCAGTCTATCCTTATGCTCCCCAACTAGACTCTATTCTCTTGCAAGAGATAAACCTCTTTAAGAAAGGAAAAAGGGCTTGGTATATATGCCAGATCCCTGCTAGTTCTGTACTTCCTGGTTTCCTAACTCTGACCTTCACATGACCACAGGTTTACAAGAGCTGTAATTCAGGTAGCCCAGCAGTCTCATAGCCAGGTAGACTATATTATAGTACAGAAAGAACAAGAAATTAACTGAGCCAGGTATTTTATGGCTTTGACTCATTGATTGCATATTATATTGACAATCATAATGATTGCTGCTAAATGTTACTCTTATCAAGGCTTGGAAAATCCTGCCCAGTGATTGTTCAATCCCTGAACTGAGGAACCAGCCACTTTCCCCCTTAAACACTTAATGACATTCTTGTAATATTTTCTTTTCCTTCAGTCTTCCCCTTCCAAATGTGCTTTTTTCCCCCTCTTCCTTTTTAGCCTTCGCCTGCCCCTTCCAGATTGATTTGTACAAAGGACCACTTGTTTCCAACTAGGCTGGCTGTCCTTCAGGATAAGTGTCCCCAGGCAAATCTGAGCTGTTCTTACCTGCTGGACTTGCTGTGGGGACCTGAAATGGCAAAGGAAGGGGTGGAGTAAAGAGAAAAGAGGGGGAGGGAGAAGGAACCTTTTTGCCTTGTCAGATGCCTTCTGCTTGGTTGACTTTTGATTCCAGCCTGTGGGCTAGGCCAGGCCTCACGTGCAGTCGTGACCATTACAGCAGCCATTTCATCTTTCCCTGGGCCACTGCTCTCATGTGCGGGGTAGCCAAGGAAGGAAGCAGTTAAGAAGTCAGGGTGCTTACAGTGTTCTAAGTTTAGCCCTCCAGGAAAGCCTTTTAGAACTGGTCAGCTTCCCCTTTTGGGTATAGAAAATAAGTAGATATCCAGCAGAAAAGACTATTTTAGTGCCCCAGGCTTATAGAATGATGGTGTTTTTTTTTTTAAATTGAAGTATAGTTGATTTGTAATATTGTATTAGTTTCAGGTGTACAGCCAAGTGATTCAGTTATACATCTATTTTTTTTCAGATTTTTTTCCATTACTTGTTATTACAAGACACTGAATGTAGTTCCCTATGCTGTACAATAAACCCTTGTTGTTTACTATCTTATGTATAGTGTGTGTATCTCTTAATCCCATACGCATAATTTATCCGTCCTCCCGTTCCCACTTTGATAACCATAAGTTTGTTTTCTATGTCTGTGAGTCTGTTTCTGTTTTGTAAATAAGTTTATTTGTATCATATTTCAGATTCCACATATAAGTGACATCATATGGTATTTATCTTTCCTGTCTGACGTACTTCACTTAGTATGATAATCTCTAGGTCCATCCATGTTGCCGCAAATGACATTATTTCGTTCTTTTTTTATGGCTGAGTAATATTTCGTTGTATACGTATACCACGTCTTCTGTATCCATTCAAAATGATCATGGTAGTTTTTGAACATTTACTAAGCTGTACCCACTGTTCCAATCATTTTACATTTACTAATGCATTTAATCCTCATGACAATTCCCAGGTTTAGGTTCTGTTGTTGTTCTCATATTGCTGATGGAAGAAGCCTAGAGTGTAAAAGCCTTGCCAAAACAGCTAGTAAATGGACACAAACCTAAGCAATCTGTTTCTCTAATATTTTTAAATTAAAAAAATACAAATATCATTGTTTCTATTATCTGTTGTTTCTATTGAAATGACATCATTGTTTCAACTTGTTGGTGATACTAGATTATTTCTTGAGAAATTAGTGTTCCCAATATTCTGCTTTTATACAGAAAAAGAATCTTTCAAATGAGTGGGAGGGATTGTTAGTGATAGAAAGAAATGAAAAAAAAAATAATGACAAATCTCAACACCTGGAAGTAAATTGCTATCTTCACTGGGGTTTCCAAATAATTAGCACTTTTCTTCTTTCTCAGCAAACCTTGAAGAGAAAATGGGTGGAGTTCAGATCTCTGCAGTTACAGGAACAGCGCCTGCTTCATGGTAAATGTGATTTCCTGTTCAGAAAGCACACTTACATTTCATTCTTTCAGTATTTCTGCCTCTAAATTGTTTTAAGATTATCATCATTACAAGAAAAAAAATTGCCTAGCATGGATTGAGAATAGTAGCCTGTGTTTCTTTGGCATGGCTTTTGGAGTGACCACTGTATTTGGAGGAGGGGTAAGTCATCATCACACCCCCTCCTCCATACACAGAACACATGCACATGAAAACATGGACACAGGTGCATGTGTGCACTCGCTCTCAAGAGGCACCTGGGGATTTTAGAAGAGTAATATGAATGATTGCCTGATTTTCCTACTACTTCAGCAGATGAATTAAATTCCTGAGAACATCTGCGGTTCAGGGGCTGGGTAGTTCTCAGAAACTCTTGAAGCTGGGAATGGTAACATGCTTCTTGGGTGGAGCTCCTATTATTTGCTCAAATTGTGTAAGTTACAGTAATGCAGAGAAATCCTTCCTCATGGCCCTCAAATCCAAAACAGAAATATGAAGGATCGTTATAACAGTAAATGCATGGCTCTTGCTGTTGTGTACATTCTGAAAAGAAGGGTTGAGTTTAAAACTTGTTGACGTGGCATTTGCCATGTGACTGGTATAACCTGAGGAATGAACTTGTAGATACAAATAATTCACTGAAACCACTAACTGTGTGGGTGTGAAATATAGGTTGTATCTTCAGATAACACAGAGCTAACGTCTCTATAACCTTAGAATATCTGTTTGTTAAAAGTGATAATCTGTTTACAGAAGAAGGGTACATTTAATTCTTAATTAGGCACGAATTTATGGCTTAGGGGCTTGTGTCAAAGTTCTGTTTTTTTCAAAAACTGAAACATGTATGAGTTACTTCTCTTTTCTGTGTTTCTAAATTAATATTCTTAAAAACCTATAGCAGGCTTTGTTGGGGGGGATCTGAAGTTTGCTAACCAGACAGAGGCACACATTTCTGGCCACTTCCTGGATTTCTGTAGACTTGAGGGTGTTTGGGATATCTTTGCCTCTACTTCCGGAGCATCCTGGAGCGGAGATGGGGTTTGGTCTGGTAAGTGTAGGCAGTTCTATGGCTTTATGGAAGTGGCCTTGTATGGACACGATCCTTAGTTCAGAATCAAGGAGTTTGACTTTTCATAGGTCATTGTTGTACATATTTTTTGAGAGATTGAAGGAGTTCTTTAGCTTACTTTTTCTAGACCTACAGTAAATATCCAGGGCATGAGTTTCTACAAGCCAACTGCTCGCCAATCAAAAGAAATTCATCAACTTGTTGGGAGATGAAATAAAATTGGTTTTGTTAACAAAAAGGAAAGCATTATAACTAGTCACCACAGGGCTGGCCCTACTCAACCTTGCAGATCAAATGGAAAAATAAGCAGTCTCTTTTTATAGTGTCAACCAAGGACAAAGGAGAGCAGAATTAGAGATTATCAGCACAAAATAAAACAATTTCTGAGTGTGTAAGGTTCTACTACTTTTCCTGAAGCAAAGTCATCTTCTAATGATGTTTTTCTCATGCTAGTATTACAAATAATCTCCTTTCTTTTAGCAGCATACTAACCAACTCAAGTAGTACAGAAACAAGTGGGATATGAACAGGCTGTTGGTGTGAGATTAAAATTTGAGTTTGGAGAGCCCAGATGTAGGTTATAAAAGGTTGATGAAGAAATTCAGCTAAACAGATAACATTCATTTCTTCAAATGAATTATTACTTATTTTAGGGATGTTTTCTGGGTACACTACCATTTCAAAGCATTTAAGTATTAAAGTGTTCTAAGAATCAACTGGGCATATCGAGGCTGGAAGATATCCTTTCTGTTTTAAACATCTTTGAATTCTCTAATAATCAGCCTACAGGGGCAGGTTTTATAACTGTGTTTCCCATACACTTCAAGTGATGTTATAATAATTTTACAACTATTAAAAAAAGATAGTAACTAAAAATCAGAGGAACTAAAATAGAGAAAAGCCATAAGAGGCATTTCCCCAAGTATATTCTTTGGAGCCCATTTCTATGATAATTTTAATAAAAGGTGGCATGGTCACTACAATATAAGAAATGATTCTTTTGGAAATTCATAATTCACACTGGCATACTGTTAGATGAGTTGAACTGTTCTCATATGAAGACTCTTGTTTCAATTTATTTAATCTAGCATTACCATTTTTGTCACCATAGAACCCTTTTACCTGGAAACTAGTTCATGAACAAATAGTTTGAAAAATCATACTGTAAGGTTTATTGAATGGTCTCATGAACAGTTACTTATTCATGCAAGTGAAAATTTAGTGAAAAGTATTATTTACCCTTATTCTTTCTTGTGCCCTTCAAAGAGAAATTTGGTGTATTTACTTGTAAGGAGTGATGCTCAGATCCATTTCCCAGTAGTCTTTGTTTTCTGCTTTCTAGGTGATGCAGCTAACTGCCCAAGTTTGGAAAATATGGACATAGATGAATCAACTTTGTTTGGACCCCTGCCGGGTTCAGCTCTCCTGGACCGGAGTCGCTTATCCAGTGAGAGCAGCTGTAAGAGCTGCCTGAGCTCCATGACGATAGACAGTGAGGATGGGTACCAGACATGTGTGTCTGAAGACTCGAGCAGGGAAGCCTTCAGCCGGCAGACAAGCACAGATGATGAGTGTTTTGTCCTCAAGGATGGGGATGATTTTCTGAAGAGGTGTTCTTCAAGGAGGAACCAGAGCATTAGTTCTGCTAGTAGTGGGTCCATGTCTCCCTTGTGGGAAGGCAACTTCTCAAGCATGTTTGGGACTCTGCCCAGGAAAAGCAGAAGGGGAAGTGTCCGGAAACAGCTCTTAAAATTCATCCCTGGCCTTCATCGCGCTGTGGAAGAGGAAGAGAGTCGCTTTTAATGGGTTGTAGTGCCCTTTTGTATTAGCTTATTTCATAAATGTCTTCAGGTTCATTTAGACCAACTCCACCCAGCTTAGCGGGAAAGTGCAGATGGATTGCAAAACTGACATCCCATTTCATGGCAAGAGTGAACTTTATTTAAATTTTTGTATCATTATGTTTGCTCCTTCAATCATTTTTTTAACCAGAACAACTCAAGTTCCAAGCAGGCAGTAGGAAAATTAAGTAATAAATTAGAAAATATTAACAAATTAACACAAGTGCCTGCTCATTTTAATGCTGCCTGTGAAGGCAAGAGTAAAATTTATTTTCTAGATTATTCATGTAAAATGTTGAGAACTTTTTGGAGTCAAGTGTGAATAAGAAAGTGACAGAGTATAATTATTTGGAATACCTTCTGTAGGTTAATTGGTAGGTTACAAAACTTTATATTTGCTTAAGCTCGGTAGCCTTTGGGGAGGCTTATTAATAGGCAATTTTGAATGTTTCTGTTCAAATCTATGAAAGATTATAAACAAAGATGATCATCAGCCCTTTTTTACATCCACAGTGACAATAAATCAGGAAGTATACGATTTAATATGGGGGTTTAAACTTTATGAGATCCATGGAAAGATGTTATCTAAGATGGGTGCTAAGGAAGACTATAGTAAGTCCTTTTTTATTGGTAGCCTAAACAAAATGGATGAGGATGTCATTCTTACCTAATTCAACTTTTGTTCTGCCTAAACATTGATGACAAGTCTAGCTCTCTCAAGATCCTACAGCCTTGTGATTTTTTTGAACAAATGTCTAAAATTTGAAAAATTAGTCAGGAAAAGTATTTTCCTCCTGTAGATTTTTTTCCACGTTACTCCTCACTTTATATTATATATTCCAAATAGTTATTGCCTCAGCGCTCTTTTGTCTATTAGTTATGTTAGTATCATATTACTTCTAGCCTTTCAATCATATTTTTATTCAATACCCATTAAAGTCCATGATTTCTCTGTTCTGGTGATAAAGGTGCTCATTACCTATATTCTAGGGTAGATAATCTGGACAATGCAATAAATAGTCCTTACTGATTTTAAACTCCGTGTGTGTGTGTGTGTGTGTGTGTGTGTGTGTGTGTGTGTGTGTGTGTGTGTGTGAGAGAGATAGTTGACTTTGAGCGCAACTGATGCACTTAAACACTTAAATAAACTGAGTAAAGAGTGAGTCATTTTGAGGAAAAAAAAAAGAGGTGAAGGTAAGGAAGCTTGTAGGGTAAGAAATAAATAATAAAATAGAAAAAGATTTCTAACTGAGATCTGCTTCCTATTAAGTCTCTGAATTCAGAAGTATCCAGTGGGCTCTGCTTGAGAATCACTCTTGTGAAAAGCAGAGCTTTCACAGGAACAACAGCAATCTTGTCTGTCATTTACTGAATGCATAATAGGTTGTAGATGCTTGCCATGTCATCCTTGAAATAACCCTGTAGGGAGATGTTAAGCATACAGATAAGGAAGCAGGTATTGGGAGAAGTTCCCATGGTCAGTGGCAGTGCTGATATTGGAAGCCAGTTCTTCCCAGCTCTAGCCTACCCGCTTAGTCTCTCTAGATATTGCTTACCCTTTTGCTGGGTCTGTGTAGTTATCACCACAGGACTACCTCCTGCCCCAATCCCAGGAAAATTTAAAATGCGCAGTTGTAGATATTGCATGAATAAGGATATTGTAAATAGGAAAAAAAAATTCCTATTTGGTAAATAGGAAAACAAACATATATTTTGTTTTCCTAGTTCCTTCCTTCTCGCTTCCACAAGCAAGTTTTCAGATATAAGCACATTAATAACTGCATGGTTAGCAATACATTTATTTTCAACAAGGGCTTGCAAATCAATTGTGATTTGATTGATACTGCTTATTTCTCATCGTAGGCTAGAATTATCACGTTAAAGATCTGTTTACATGAATGCAGTATTATCTGTTAATCCTATTTCGCCAAGTCAAGGGGAAAGAAATATCACATTTATTTGAGGAAAGATGACTTTAAAGTCTTCTACAATGTGAACAATGTTTCAAGAACTACCACAGTTCATCTGGAAAAGCAGACAATATGTCATTTGCTTTTCAGTGGTTTTAAGTGTTAAATATAGTTTAATACTTTCTTACAGTAAATATCAAACCCAAAATGGTACAGGGAAGAAGCACATGGCATGTTTTGCTGTAGTCTGTGATGAGCAGAATTAGAGTCAAGAATTAGATATGTTCAGGAAAAAAAGTTAAGCACTTTTTAACCAAAGTACAGGAAGTAAGGGTATGTCATGTTTTGTGTGTTCACAAGTTGTATGAAAACTCTTGTTTAGTGGAAATGTGGGTAAATTTCTCATAGCACAGCTTTTCAGACTGAATCTGACCTCAGTGGGGCTTTAGAAGATTTCATTTCTCTAATTTTCTGGTGCACAATGACCACAGGACTCACTTTGCTGTAATTTACTGGGAAAAGAATGAAGAGTTTTTTTTAACCCCAAAGTTGTCAAATATGTAATGTTAGTGAACTTATTAATTGATAATTTGTTATGAAAATGTATTTTTCTAGTATGGCATTGATTGATAAGCCAAATTTGAATCAAGCCTATTGGGAATTACTCTGTCATGTGACTAAAAGGAACACCACCATGTCAAACAGGTTGGACCCATATTTTTTGAAATGAACTTTTATTTATTACTTTATACTTTTCAATTCTTTTATATCTTAGTTGCATGATACAAACAGTATTAAAAATCCCAGTTTGAACTGAATATCAAACTTGGACACAGTTTGTGTGACTAATCATAAAGTATAAATATCTATGGATGTATACAATCTAAGCACAGTAAATAATACTTAACAGCTATACTATCCTTCAGATCACAAAATTATTGGTGCTTTATATCCATTTCCTTACAGAACTACGGGCAATAAAATAAAAATTTGATACCTTTTTGAAATAAAGAATGCTATTCTTCAGTGTCAGAACTTTCTGCTCTCTCTCTCACTTTACTTACTTACTTTAAATGAAATGGTTGTTTTTAAAGAAGATTAAAAAAAATCTGGGTGACCTCTTAACACCTACCTCTTTGCGGTTCTTAAGAGGCATTACCTACTTAATTGAAGCTTTGCACTTGTATTAGCTTTCTGTTGTTGTTTGACAAATTACTGCAAACATAGAGGCTTAAAACATATTTATTATCTCAAAGTGTGGGTCAGGAGTATGGGCAAAGCTTACCTGGGTCTCCTCAGTGTCTCACAAAGCAGCAATCACGGTGTCACCCAGGACTGAGTTCTCATCTGCAGGCTTTATTGGGGAAGGATTTCCTACCACAATCCTTCAGGTTGTTGTCAGAAGCATTCCTTGTGGCCGTAGGTTTCATTGCAGCTTGCTTATTAAAACCCAGCAACAGAGAGAAAGAGATAGTGCAAGCAAGACAGAGTCCGAAATAATGCAACGTAACCAGACTGACATCTCGGCACCTTTGCCATATAATAGAACATAATCACAGGAGTGACATCCTATCAATTGTGGCATATTGTTTGTCAGACACAATTCACAGGAACCACCCACACTCACAAAGCAGGGCTTACACAAAGGCATGAACATCAGGAGGTGGGGATCAGGGGCTACCTTAGAATCTATTCACAACACTATTCAAGGAGTTCACAGATTGATAACTTCAGATATTGAGTCTTCTCTAAACTTCTTTGAGCAAAAAGAAATTGTGAATGTCACCATTTTTAATTTTTATAGAGAGAAATGTTAAGATTAACAACTTTTGAAATTAAAGAAACTGGCCAAGATTGTATAACTAGCCAATAAGCTGAGTAGGAAACTGTATCCAGGTCTATTATTGACCACCCAACTTTGTCCCCCAAGTGCATGAAATGATAGAAGATTTTAAAAGAATATTAAAGAGTGAACCAGTAACTTGCTTCCAAATTCTGCTCAGGGAATCTGGATGTATTTAAGTGAATTCAATGATTGACATGCTAGACTTCATCACTTCTATGTGGGTGCATCTTTGTGAGCAGACGACAGGAATTCCACAGAAAAACAAAACAAAACTTTCATAATCAAAACTACAAAGCACAAAAGGAAATGATCAGCCATGAGCAAATGTCAGGTGATTCCACAAATAGCAGAATTATTAGAACTTGAGAAAATAAAACAGTTTGAAAGAATATAAAAAATGTATATCTTAGGAATAAAGGATAAGTCTCACAACTTGATAAAGAATATCTACAAAAAAGATACAGCTAATATCATAATGTGAGAAACTAGATGCCTTTTCTCTAAGATTAGTTACAAACTAAGGATGTCCTCTCACCACTTCTATTTACCACTGTACTGAAAGTCCTACTTAGTTCACTAAGACAAGGAAAGGAAATAAAAAAGCATACAAATTAGGAAGGAAGACATGAAACTGACTTCGTTTTCAGATGGTATGGTTGTCAATGTGGAAAATCCCCTCAAATCAACAACAAACATTCTAGAACTAATAAGTGAGTATAGCAAGGTCACAGGACACAAATAACTATACAAAAGTCAACTGATTTCCTATATACCAGAAATGAACAACTGGGATTTGAAATTCAACAATCAATACCGTTTACAATAGTACCAAAAAAAAAAAAAAATGAACCACTTAGGTATAAACCTGACAAAATATGTACAGAATTTATATGTGGAAAACTCTAAAACTCTGGTGAAAGAAATCCAAGAAAATCTAAATAGATATTCTGTATTCATGGATTGGAAGACTCAGTAGTGTTAAGATATTAATTCTTCCTAACTTAATCTATAGATTCATTGAAATTCCAATCAATATTTTGCAATCATTGAGAAACTAATTCTAAAATTTACATGGAAAAGTAGAAAACCTAGAATAGCCAATGTAATACTGAAGAATAAGAAGTATAAGAAGGAAGGGGAGGAGAAGAAAGTTGGAGGAATCACAATACCCAATTTCTAGATTTCCTATAAATCTACAATAATTAAGACAGCATGGTTTTGGCAAAAGAATAGACATATAGATCAATGAAACAGATTTGAGCGCCCAGAAATAGACCTGCACAAATATAGTCACTGATCTTTGACAAAGAAGTAAATGCAGTTAAATGGAGAAAGGACAGTATTTTCAAAAATGGTTCTTGAACAATTGGACATCCATATGCAAGACTTTACACATTTCATGAAATTAACTCAAAATGAATCATAGACCTAGATGTAGAACATAAAAGTATAAAAGTTCTGGACAATAACAAAGGAAAACATCTAGATGTCCTTGGGTTTCATGATAAATTTTTTAGATACACCAAAAGGATGATTTGTGAAAGAAAAAGTTGATACATTGAACTTTATTAAAATTAAAAACTTCTGCTTTGGGAAAGATACTGTTAAGAGAATCAAAAGAAAAACGATAGACTGGGAGAAAATATTTGCAAAACACATATTTGAAAAAGAACTTGCATCCAAAATATAAAAAGAACTTTTAAAATTCAAAAATAAGAATACAAACAACCCAATTAAAGCATGTTCAAAAGATGTGAACACATCTCCGAAGATAATATGTAGGTGGCAAATAAGTGCATTAAAAGAGTTCAATATCATTTGTCACTTGGGGTTTACAAATTAAATCCCAAGTAGTAACAAGATACTACTAGATGGCTATTAGGATGACTAAGATCCAGATAACTAACAATACAAATTGCTGGCAAGGATGTGGAGTAACAGGAATGCTCCTTCATTGGTGATGGGAATGCAAACTAGTACAGCCCTTTGGAAGACAGTTTGACAGTTTTTTACAAAGCTAAACATAGCCTTACCATATGATCTAGCAATTGCACCTCTAGGTACAGGCAGACCTTGTTTAATTGTGCTTTATTTTATTATGCTTCACAGATATTGCTTTTTTTTTAACAAATTGAAGCATCTTTTTTTTTTTTTTTTTTTTTTTTACAAATTGAAGGCAACCCCACATTAAGCAAGCAATATCAGCACCATTTTTCCAACTGCATTTGCTCATTTTGGGTCTCTGTGTCACATTTTGATAATTCTTGCAATATTTCAAACTTTTTCATTATCATTATATTTGTTATGGTGATCTGTGATCAGTGATCTTTGATGTTCCTATTGTAGTCGTTTTGAGGCACCACAAGCTGTGCCCATATAAGACGGCAAACTTAATTGATAAATGTCATGTGTGTTCCGACTGCTCCGCCAACCAAGTGTTCCCCCATCTCTCCCCCTCTCTGAGACACAATATTAAAATTAGGCCAGTTAATAACTCTACAATGGCCTCTAAGTGTTCAAGCAAAAAGAACAGTCACACATCTTTCACTTTAGATCAAAAGCTAGAAATGATACAGCTTGGTGAGTAGGGCATGCTGAAATTTGAGATAGGTCAAAAGTTAGGTCTCTTGTGCCAAATAGTTAGCCAAGTTGTGAATGCAAACGAAAAAATCTTGAAGAAGTGAAAAGTGCTACTGCAGGGAACACACGGATAAGAAAGTGAAATGGCCTTATTGCTGATATGGAGAAAGTTTGAGGGGTCTGGATAGAAGATCAAACAGCCACAGCATTCCCTTAAGGCAAAGCCTTATCCGGAGAAAAGCCCTAACTCTCTTCAATTCTATAGAGGCTGACTGAGGTGAGAACGTTATAGAGGAAAAGTTTGAAGCTAACAGAGGTTGGTTCATGAGGTTTAAGGAAAGAAGCTGTCACTGTAACCTCAAAGTGCAAGGTGAAGTAGCAAGTGCTGATGCAGAAGCTGCAGCGAGTTATTCAGAAAATCTAGCTAAGATGATTAATGAAGGTGATTACACTAACCAACAGATTTTCCATGTAGACCAACAGTCTTTTATTGGAAGAAGATGCCATCTAGGACTTTCATAGCTAGAGGTGAGACGTCAATGCCTGGCTTCAAATCTTCAAAGGACAGGCTGACTCTCTTGTTAGGGGTTAATGCAGCTACTGACTTTAAGTTGACGTCAAAGCTCATTCACCATTCTGAAAATCCGAGAGCCCTTCAGAATTATGTTAAACTACTCTGCCTGTTCTCTATCAGTGGAACAAAGCTTGCATGACAGCACATCTGTTTACAACATGGTTTACTTAATATTTTAAACTCACTGTTAAGACCTACTGCCCAGAAAAAAACATTCCTTTCAAAATATTACTACTTATTGACAATGTGCCTCGTCACCTAAGAGCCCTGGTGGAGATGTACAATGAAATTCATGCTATTTTCATGCCTGCTAACACAACGTCATGGATCAAGGAGTAATTTTGACTTCTAAGTCTTATCATTGAAGAAATTCATTTTGTAAGGCTGTAGCTGCCATAAATAGTGATTCCTCTAATGGACCTGGGCAAAGTAAACTCAGGAAAAGAGCCATCATTCTAGATGCCATTAACAACATTTGTGATTCATGGGAAAAGGCCAAACAGGAGTTTAACAGGAGTTTGGAAGAAGTTAATTCCAACCCCTGTGGGTGACTTTGAGGGGCTCAAAACTTCTGTGGAGGAGATAACTGCAGATGTGGTGGAAATAGCAAGAAAACCAGAAGTAGAAGTGGAGCCTGAAGATGTGACTGAACTGCTGCAATCTCGTGACAAAATTTTAATTGATGAGGAGCTGCTTCTTTTGGGTGAGCAAAGAAAATAGTTTCTTGAGATGGAAGCTACTCCTGGTCATGATGCTGTGAAGACTGTTGAAATGATCACAAAGGATTTAGAATATTTCATAAACTTATTTGCTAAAGCAGCAACAGGGTTTGAGAGGATTGACCCCAATTTTAAAAGAAGTTCTACTGTGGGTAAAATGTTATCAAACAGCATTGCATGCTATAGAGAAATCATTCGTGAAAGGAAGAGTCAATCGATGTGGCAAACTTTTTTTGGTCTTATTTTTAAAAATTTCCACAGCCACCTCTACCTTCAGCAGTCACCACCCTGATCAGTCATCAGCCATCAACATCAAGGCGAGATGCTCCACCAGCAAAAACATTACAGCTCACTGAAGACACAGATGATGGTTAGCATTATTTAGCAATAAAGTATTTTTAAATTCAGGTGTGTAAATTGGTGGGGTTTTTTTTTTTTTAGATGATGTTATTGCACACAATAGACTACAGTATATTGTAAGTATAACTTTTATATGCACTGGGAAACCAAAAAATCATGTAACTCTATTTATTGAGATATTCACTTTACTGCGGTAGTCTGGAACTGAACCTTCAATATCTCCCAGGTATGCCTGTATTTACCTGATTGATTTGAAAACTTATGTCTACACAAAAAACCACACACAAATATTTGTAGCAACTTTATTCTCAATCACAAAAAAATTGGAAGGAACTAAAATGTCCTTTAATAGGTTAATGGATAAACAAACAACGGAATGTTATTCAACTATTATAAAAATGAGCTCTTAAGCCAAGAAGAGACTTGATGAACCTTCAATGCATGTTGATAAATGAAAGAAGCTAGTCTGAAAGGGCTACATACTGTATGGTTCTACTTATAGGACATTCTGGGAGAGACAATACTATAGCAATAGTAAAGAGATCAGTGGTTCGCAGGGGTTTGCGGGTGGTGGTGGGGGTGTGTGAACGTGGAGAGGGTTGAATCGATGGAGCACTCATGAGTTTGTGTGTGTGTGTGTGTGTGTGTGTGTGTGTGTGTGTGTGTGAAGAGGTAGAGGTTTATTGAAATACAAACATTCGAGAACATATAAGATAGAAAATGACCACAACATGTACAGACATTTGCTGCAAGAGGACTTCTGAAGTATTTACCCACTGCCTAGGCTACCCATGTGCTATCACATTTTTTCCTGGTTAAATTCAAGTAGGATGGGGAGGGGGAGGGGACAGAGCGGCCCTGGCCAATGGCTGCCATGTGACCTCAGGGCTGCACCATCAGGTGAGCTCCTCTTGGCCCAGGGCCCCGTTCTGGGGGCACCTGCTGGCACTCCCACCCTCGGACTTTCAGGCTGAGTCCCTGCTGTTGCTCTTGAGGGCAGCGAGGGCTTGCTGGTACTCATGAGTTTTATAATGTTCTCTTAGTCTACGTGAGCTACTGAAATAAACTACCACAGATTGTGTGGCTGAAACAACAGATATTTATTTTCTCATAGTTCTGGAGGCTGACTGCCCAGCAGAACCTTGGGGGGTAGGGAAGCTATCTGAGGACAAAGAAACCATCTGCAACCCAAGGAGACAGCTCTAACCAAAAACTGAACCCTCCCAGAACTTGATCTTGGACTGGATCTGGAACCAGCATCCAGAATAATGAGAAAACAAATTTTTATCACATAAGCTATCCGGTCTGTGGAATTTTGTTATGGCAGCCTGAGCTGACTAAGACAAGAGTGGCAAACTACTCTGTGTGATATTGTACCAGTAACTGTGGATACATGACACTATGTGTTTGTCAATTTCCACAGAACTTTCAGCACAAAGAATGACTCAATGTATGCAAATTAATAAAAACCAACTTAGGAGTTTGGGGGATCCCAGAAGAGAATGCAGAATGTGACAAGACAATCTAACTGTATTAATAATGTATGCAACAACCTCCTTAAGAAAGTGGAAGGAAAAGAAGCTGACCTAAGTAACTTTGGAAACGACTTAAGTCTGTAAAATTAAAGGCAAAAAAATGATACATGAACATTTGTACTTTCCTAGGGGAGAATTTAACTTACCATTGGTGGCGCGCACACTTTTCCTTCTTTCTTATATTTCTGCAGTTACTAGGTAAGGAAAATATTTATTAAAGGGACAAGGATTTGAAGATATGTATGTAAAAGAATACATATATTCAATCTTTACTTGTTTCTACAATCATCCAAGTCAACAAATCATTTTTGAGCTAATTCTAATTAATGGGAACTCTTAGAAAGTCAAAACAACTAAAAATCCCTTATCTCAAAAGGTAGAGTTCTGTCAGAAGACACATATTGATATTATAGCATGCTAAATTCTTTTTTTTTTTTTATTTTTTGCTGTACGCGGGCCTCTCACTGTTGTGGCCTCTCCCGTTGTGGAGCACAGGCTCCGGACGCGCAGGCTCAGCGGCCATGGCTCACGGGCCCAGCCGCTCCACGGCATGTGGGATCTTCCCGGACCGGGGCACGAACCCATGTCCCCTGCATCGGCAGGCGGACTCTCAACCACTGTGCCACCAGGGAAGCCCCCTTTTTTTTTTTTTGTTGACTGCACCGTGCGGCATGCGGGATCTTATCTCCCCAACCAGGGATCGAACCCTTGGCCCCTGCAGTGGAACTATGAAGTCCTAACCACTGGACCGCCAGGGAATTCCCCATGATAAATTCTAAGGTAAAGAAATGTAATGTAATTTAAGAACTTATACAAGGGCCACTTAACTCAGACTGTAGTTAGAAATGTGATCATTATTTTTCACAAACCCTTCCGGGGGAGGAGTGCAAAGAACTTCACCTGGTTATAACATTAAAGCAGACATATGACAAAGGAAATTACAAAGTTTTTAATCTAAGCAAATCACTTGGATTTGAAGTAAGCTTTCCTTTTCTTCACAGCTGTGCCAATTTGGTGATTATGACTTGAGAGCCTTCTGGTCAGGTCACAAATTCATTATTGATGAAAATGTGTGCTCAGACTGAAGAGCAGAGCAGGTGGAATGGTACCCACTTTCCTTCCCAACGGCCAATGAAGAGAGCGTCTTCCATTCTTGCCACACTCGTTTCCTACCTGAATCTCCAAATACCAATGAACCAGCTAAACCAGAGAGGAAATGTGTTTGCACTGTTTGGTGAGTGAAATTCTGTAATTGTCTTGTCCTCAAATGCTCAGAATTAAGTAACTAGGTCGATATATCTTCAAATCTAATTGACTGAACAATGCAGTTTACTATTATAACATTGCTTCAATATAGTTATTCTACCATTCTTGACCATCAATAACTAAGTGGATTTTTAAACTATTTTTAAATATAAAATAATAACGAAACCATAGAAGATGATCATGGGTATGAGTCTGATCCTAGCTAGCTGCACTTGAAGGCACGGTTGTCATTTCCTCACCACAGTGTGTGACACTTTTATTTAGTTTTAAAACTGTAGACGGAGCCACTGATTAAAAACAGGATGTGGGTAAACAGTTATGCGTAGGACTTGCTGGACTAGACATGAGCTAAGATAGTGGTTCTGAAACAGCATCTTCAGACCAGTGCTGGCTTGCTGTGTAAGAATCACCTGAGAAACTTGTTAGGATGCAAATTCCCAGGCACCAGATCCCAAAGAGTCTGTCAAATAGGTCTGGGCGGGGTCCAGGAATCTTCCTTTTAAACGAGCTCCCCAAGAGATTCTCATACAGATAGCCAAGGAACCACACTTTGAGAAACACAAGAAGCTTACAATTTCTCTGCCAGCTCTGGTCATGTTAAAGGGCTAGACTGAGTGATAAAGAGAGAAGTATAAGAAAAAATTATGAGAAATCTAAAAAATATTAAAAGTGTCTTTAGAAAAAAGCTACCTCCTAGGAATTTCCTGTTTGATTTCCCATCAGGGCTGTGTGAAATCTTTACCCTTTCCAGCCTCTATTACCCCTCATTTTCAGTGAGTGACACTAACCCTTACTCCACTGCAGTGGAAGTCTTCTGAAAGGAGTTTCCTTAATTCCCTTCCCCCATTGACTTCTGTCTCTCTTTCCCTTTGCCCCTGTTTCAGAGATAAGGTACTGACTGAAGCGAATTCATGTTTTTCCCTTCCCTCACATCTTTTTTACTTACCCACGGATTTCTTCCATTAGGCCTATAAATGTTTTCTATTTTTCCTTATTCTGAATTTAACCAGTTGGACCTGCTTTTCCAACATGAAGTAAAAAGAAGATCACATCTCTTCAATATTTAATTTCATGAGCCCACAATCTGCTCAGCTTTGCAGGAGGAGATTTTCATTCATGGTTCCTGTTCTGCCTTCTTTCCTAAATTCCCTGAGAATCGAGGGTCCTTAATTGGTGGTGCTTCCAAACTTCCTGAAAAGAGAAATGGAGAATTTGAAATGCCACTAGTGGGCCCAGGTTCCGTTACTGTTCTGCTGCTGTCACAAAATGTTGTTACCGAAATCCTGCCCTGTAGAGTTCAAGGCACTGACACCATTCCTTCTCCTGAGCCTTCAAGAGCTTGGTATTGGAAAGAAGCCAGTCTAGGTCATCTGGTATTTAATGCAGCCAAAAGAATGTGAGCTCCCAAGATGGCAGTTGTTTTAGCTTTCATTCACGTGCTCCATTTTTTGTCTTCAAGACCCCTTTCGTAATGGGATGGCTGAATTGGAAGGAGCTGTGGTCTAATTTTCAAAATGGAGCAACCCCTCTTTGCATGCCTAGCAAGGTTCAGATATGGAGCAAAACCCACCAGTTGAGACTGATCCTTCCCTTGTGGTGAAATCTCTTTGTGAGTTTTTCCTGTTAGTGGACCTCATTAAAGACAATCTCAGTTTATCAGAGGTCTTAAGTAGCTAATTTTAGAGTCTAGAGAGAAGAACCAGTATTTCTTTTCTGGCTTCTTGATTCTCCTCCAATGGTGTCCAACTTCACATACCAAGGGCAGCCATTGTTTGCTGATGAAGGGTCCTGTTTTATTTTTACACCTGGGATGGTAGGTTGCTACTTGTGTTACAACTAGCTAATTAAAGAGCCATTCTAGTGATTCTTCCCTTATTAACAAAATCATTCTTCAGGATAACTTGCAGTCTCCACTTCCAGGCTTAGAGAAATTTGTCGTAATTTTATATGCCTTAAATATATGTGTATATATATGTGATATGTGTGTATATATATATATACACACACACATGCATATGTATACATCTGTATATATGCATCTTGACTGATTTCTTCTTGCATCTGTTGCTGTATCTTTTTCCTTCTGTTAACAGCTAATCTTGGAAAAGTGTCATTGACAGCCTTCTAAAGAACAGTGTTATGTTTTTTTTAAAATTAAACTTTATTTTCCTCAACCTCTTTGTAACATTTGATATCTGTGATCACACTCTTTCCTTTATGAAATACTCTGCTCCTGCCTTCTTGATTATTCCTTTTCTGATTCCTCTTTCAGCCACTTAAACGGAGCCATTCCTTAGGTTCTCTCCTCTCTGTACTCTTTTCCTTGGGGTCCTCATCTTCTGTTACTACTTCAAATATCACTGCTGTATACCTCAGCCATTTTCCCAGACCAGAATTCCTTGCTGTTAATCTAACCCTCTGACCTTATCTTTCCTTGTCTCTCCTACATATCCTGTATTTTAATTGTATTGAATGAACAAACTTTTCTGTCTCTATGACTACAGAGATTAGAGAGAATGCATAAATGAGTGGTGTGGGCCAGGGAAAGACGGATCATTTTGTAACAGACACTCAGCCTCAGTGTCAGGACAACAGGGAAAGGTGGGCACTCAGGAGGTTATGGCCAGGAAGCCAGCTGCTACTCAGCTCCAGTGAATTGTTTTTCAGGTTTTGTTTCCTTCCGTCCCTCCTTCTTTCCTTCCTTCCCTCCTTCCTTCCTCCCTCCCTCGCTTCCGCTTCCTTTTCTTTCTTTCTTTTGAAAGATTGTATTTAAATACTTAAGAGACTTAAAATCTGTCACTGAATTTGCAGGCCAGTAATAATGAGTTCCTTCCCTTTTTCTGTCATCGGAGTTGGCACATGAACCAACTCCGGGTAGAAAGATATATTGAACTTACAAGTGGTATATAGCCAGGCAAATACTGAGTTGACGTTCACTGCTTTTAGCAAAATCTTTGGATTTTAATACATGATCATGTTTGCAGTATCTATGCTAATTTTACAATTCGAGATTGTAAATCCACATGCTTTACTTTTGTGCAATTGGAGGTTTTTGATTGTTGCTATTTTAAGGGGAAGAATTTCACATTCAAAATGGTCCAGAAGACATTTATTGATGTTTCTGCCTTAAAAACAAAAAACTTAAAAATGTTGTGTATGCATCACTAAGCATGGGACAGACAAAAATTTGGCAGTCATTTTAAAATAAGAACAGATACTACACTTGATCTTAGCCTAAAGGCCAAGAAGCGATGGCAGTCCTTTTAGAAAGGCAACAGAAATATGTGTGCCCTTTGGGTTTATTTTGGAAACAAAAAAGAATTTGAAAATGTCAGGTTTACAAGAGCAGAATCCCCTCACGGGGTGCCAGAACAGGGAACGTGCTTAGCAGGAATCAAGCATGGGTCATTGGCAGTACTCAAATGAGAATGTACATGAGCATAGCTGCCTGGCAGTGACAAAACAATTTTTGTGCTGTTATTAAATCAAATTGAAAATGTTCAGTTAACTCCTCTTCACTTCCTCAGAGGTATTTTTGTCAAAACTTTGGTGGGTTTTCTTATAGGCATTTGTCTGGGCATTGATATATTAAATTGTGGTTTAAAATATATGTGTGTGTATATATATATATATATATATATATATAATTTATATATTAAATTGTACTTTTTAATATCTAAAAAGCCAAAAACATTTATTATACTTATATAAACTGAATTATACCATATATAATGCTCAGCAACTTGATGTTTTAAATTTCATTAGAGTCCTCTTATTTCTGTAAAATTTACAATCAAGTTTTTTAATATCTAAAGTTAATTATGTTACCTTGAAATGTTTTCTTGTAATTAGCATTTTAACTATCTTAATGAGTCCCTTGCTTATGCTAATGATTTCCTGATTTTCTTCTTCCTTGTCTATGTTAGTTACAGATATCCAGTCACTCCACTCCCACCCCATCCTCCTTATCCTATTTGAGGTTTAAGATTACCCAAAACTTTCTAGTATTGGTTATGGTCCTGACTCTTAACTGAACCATTTTCCTCATTGTAGCCTTTTGGTCTATCAAGGTAATACTAGCTTTAGGGTTGAAGTGAGGAATGTCTGCTCTTTTTCTATTCTCCCAGAGAGTTTCTGAAAGGTTGGCATGGTCTGGTCCTTGAAGGCTTGGTAGAACTCAACTGTAAAATCATCTAGGTCTACTATTTACTTTGCAGAAAAACTTTAAAATTTTGATTTGATTTTTGTACTAATTTTAGGATAATTCTGTTTCTTCTTGAGACAATTTTAATAGTTTATGTATTTCTAGAACTCTGTTCATTTTGTGTAACTTTTCAGAGACTTTAGCATAATATTTTTCATAGTATCATTTTGTTTTCTTTTTAATCTCCACTAACTTTCTGGTTATGTTACCTTTTAAAAATCCTAATATTTTTTGTCTCTTTTCATTTTCCTTCTTCAATCTTGGCAGAGCCTTGTCTATTTTATTAGTCTTTAGAAATAAACTTTTACCTTTGTTGAATTTATTGTATTTTTGGTTTTGATTTTATTAACTTTTGCTCTTTTAAAATTTTCTCCTTCCTACTACTTTCTTCAAATTTAGTCTACTGTTCTATTTCTAATTTCTCATGATGGATTTGTATTTTCTAAAGTAATAATTGAAAACTATAGATTTCTTTCTGATGACTAGCTTGGATACATCCCACAGGTTTTGACAAATATTTGATATATGTATTTTTTTATTGTTGTTTGGTGCTAAATATTTTAAGTTTGCATTATTACTTATTTTATAAATGAGATATATAGAATTGTGTTTTATATTTCCAAATGTATGGGATGCTTTATTTAACTTTTCGTTATTTATTTCTTAATTAATTATAATGCAAATAATATGGTTTGCATCATGCATTGTGTTTAACATGAGCTGAGATTTTCTTTAGCTTTTTACATGGTCAAGTTTTTCTTGCTCCACGTTTATTGGAGCAGATGTGTATTCTCTAATTTCTGGCTGTAGAATTATATATAATTCACCTTTCTGTGCATGGACAATGAGAAAGGTGTTTGAAAGTCTTCCACTTCGGGTTAGATTAGTCAGTTTCTCATGTTTAAATGATATTTTGCTTTATGTATTCTGAAGCTATTTTATTAGATGTATAAAAATTTAGAATTATTATATCTTTCTGATGACTGGCTACTTTCAGCACTTTGTAGAGATGTCTTTGTCCCTATAACATTTTGTATTAAAGTCCATATTTCTAATATTAATATATATATTTCAGGATTTTTAATTGTTGTTCTGATTTGCCAGGTGTATCATTTTCCATGCTTTCCATGTGTTTGGATCTTTATTTGTTTATTTAAACATCTTTATTGGAGTGTAATTGCTTTACAATGGTGTGTTAGTTTCTGCTTTATAACAAAGTGAATCAGCTATACATACACATATATCCCCATATATCCTCTCTCTTGTGTCTCCCTGCCACCCTCCCTATCCCACCCCTCTAGGTGGTCACAAAACACCTAGCTGATCTCCCTGTGCTATGTGGCTGCTTCCCACTAGCTATCTGTTTTATTTTTAGTAGTGTATATATCTCCACGCCACTCTCTCACTTCATCCCAGCTTACCCTTCCCCCTCCCTGTGTCCTCAAGTCCATTCTCTACATCTGTGTCTTTATTCCTGTCCTGCCCTCTAGGTTCTTCAGAACATTTTTTTTTTTTTTTAAGATTCCATATATATATGTGTTAGTGTATGGTATTTGTTTTTCTCTTTCTGACTTACTTCACTCTGTAGGACAGACTCTAGGTCCATCCACCTCACTACAAATAACTCAACTCCATTTCTTTTTATGGCTGAGTAATATTCCATTGTATACGTGTGCCAAATCTTCTTTACCCATTCATCTGTCAATGGACACTTAGGTTGCTTCCATGTCCTGGCTATTGTAAATAGTGTTGCAGTGAACACTGTGGTACATGACTCTTTTGGAATTATGGTTTTCTCAGGGTATATGCCCAGTAGTGGGATTGCTGGGTCATACAGTAGTTCTATTTTTAGTTTTCTAAGGAACCTCCATACGGTTCTCCATATGGCTGTATCAATTTACATTACAATTTACATCCTCCATAGTGGCTGTATCAATTTACATTCCCACCAACAGTGCAAGAGGGTTCCCTTTTCTCCACACCCTCTCCAGCATTTATTGTTTGTAGATGTTTTGATGATGGCCATTCTGACTGCTGTGAGGTGATTCCTCATTGTAGCTTTGATTTGCATTTCTCTAATAAGTTATGTTGAGCATCATTTCAGGTGTTTGTTGGCAATCTGCATTTCTTCTTTGAATAAATGTCTGTTTAGGTCTTCTGCTCATTTTTGGATTGGGGGGTTTGTTTTTTTGATATTGAGCTGCATGTGCTGCTTATAGATTTTGGAGATTAATCCTCTGTCAGTTGCTTCATTTGCAAATGTTTTCTCCCATTCTGAGGGTTGTCTTTCATCTTGTTTATGGTTTCATTTCCTGTGCAAAAGCTATTAAATTTCATTAGGTTCCATTTGTTTGTTTTTGTTTTTATTTCCATTTCTCTAGGAGGTGGGTCAAAAAGGATCTTGCTGTGATGTATGTCATGGAGTGTTCTGCCTATGTTTTCCTCTAAGAGTTTTATAGTGTCTGACCTTACATTTAGGTCTTTAATCCATTTTGAGTTTATTTTTGTATATGGTGTTAGAGATTGTTCTAATTTCATTCTTTTAAGTGTAGCTGTCTACTTTTCCCAGCACTACTTATTGAAGAGGCTGTCTTTTCTCCACTGTATATTCTTGCCTGCTTTATCAAAGATAAGGTGACCATATGTGCGTGGGTTTATCTCTGGGCTTTCTATCCTGTTCCATTGATCTATATTTCTGTTCTTGGGCCAGTACCATAGTGTCTTGATTACTGTAGCTTTATAGTAGAGTCTGAAGTCAGGGAGCCTGATTCCTCCAGCTCCATTTTTCTTTCTCAAGATGGCTTTGGCTATTGGGGGTCTTTTGTGTTTCCATACAAATTGTGAAATTTTTTGTTCTCGTTCTGTGAAAAATGCCAGTGGTAGTTGGATAGGGATTGCATTCAATCTGTAGATTGCTTTGGGTAGTATAGTCATTTTCACAGTGTTGACTCTTCCAATCCAAGAACATGGTATATCTCTCCATCAGTTGGTATCATGCTTAATTTCTTTCATCAGTGTCTTATAGTTTTCTGCATACAGGTCTTTTGTCTCCTTAGGTAGGTTTATTCCTAGGTATTTTATTCTTTTTGTTGCAATAGTAAATGGGAGTGTTTCCTTAATTTCTCTTTCAGATTTTTCATCATTAGTGTATAGGAATGCAAGATATTTCTGTGCATTAATTTTATATCCTGCTACTTTACCACATTCATTGATTAACTCTAGTAGTTTTCTGGTAGCATCTTTAGGATTCTCTATGTATAGTATCATGTCATCTGCAAAGTGACAGCTTTACTTCTTCTTTTCTGATTTGGATTCCTTTTATTTCTTTTTCTTCTCTGAATGCTGTGGCTAGGACTTCCAAGACTATGTTGAATAATAGTGGTGAGAGTGGGCAACCTTGTTTTGTTCCTGATTTTAGTGGAAGTGTTTTCAGTTTTTCACCATTGAGAATGGCTGTGGGTTTGTCATATATGGCCTTTATTATGTTGAGGTAAGTTCCCTCTATGCCTGCTTTCTGGAGAGTTTTTGTCACAAATGGGTGTTGAATTTTTTCAAAAGTTTTCCTGCATCTATTGAGATGATCATATGGTTTTTATCCTTCAATTTGTTAATATGGTTTATCCAATTGCCTGATTTGCATATATTGAAGAATCTTTGCATTCCTGGGATAAACCCCACTTGATCATGGTGTATGATCCTTTTAATGCGTTGCTGGATTCTGTTTGCTAGTATTTTGTTGAGAATTTTTTCATCTATGTTCATCAGTGATATTAGCCTATAGTTTTCTTTTTTTGTTACATCTTTGTCTGGTTTTGGCAACAGGGTGATGGTGGCCTCATAGAATGTGTTTGTGTTCCTCCCTCTGCTACATTTTGGAAAAGTTTGAGAAGGTTAGGTGTTAGCTCTCCTCTAAATGTTTGATAGAATTCACCTGTGAACTCATCGTGTCCTGCACTTTTGTTTGTTGGAAGATTTTTAATCACAGTTCAATTTCAGTGCTTGTGATTGGTCTGTTTATATTTTCTATTTCTTCCTGATTCAGTCTCGGAAGGTTGTGCTTTTCTAAGCATTTGTCCATTTCTTCCAGGTTGTCCATTTTATTGGCATAGAGTTGCTTGTAGTAATCTCTCATGATCCTTTTTATCTCTGCAGGGTCAGTTGTTACTTCTCCTTTTTCATTTCTAATTCTATTGATTTGAGTCTTCTCCCTTTTTTTCTTGATGAGTCTGGCTAATGGTTTATCAATTTTATTTATCTTCTCAAAGAACCAGCTTTTAGTTTTATTGATCTTTGCTATTGTTTACTTCATTTCTTTTTCATTTATTTCTGATCTGATTTTTATGATTTCTTTCCTTCTGCTAACTTTGGGGTTTTTTTGTTCTTCTTTCTCTAATTGCTTTAGGTGCAATGTTAGGTTGTTTATTCGAGATGTTTCCTGTTTCTTAAGGTAGGATTGTATTGCTATAAACTTCCCTCTTAGAACTGTTTTTGCTGCATCCCATATGTTTTGGGTCGTCATGTCTCCATTGTCATTTGTTTCTAGGTATTTTTTAATTTCCTCTTTGATTTCTTCAGTGATCACTTCGTTATTAAGTAATGTATTGTTTAGCCTCCATGTGTTTGTATTTTTTACAGATCTTTTCCTGTAATTGATATCTACTCTCATAGCGTTGTGGTCGGAAAACATACTTGATACAATTTCAATTTTCTTAAATTTACCAAGGCTTGTTTTGTGACCCAAGATATGATCTATCCTGGAGAATGTTCCATTAGCACTTGAGAAAAATGTGTATTCTGTTGTTTTTGGATGGAATGTCCTACAAATATCAATTAAGTCCATCTTGTTTAATGTATCATTTAAAGCTTGTGTTTCCTTATTTATTTTCATTTTGGATGATCTGTCCATTGGTGAAAGTGGGGTGTTAAAGTCCCCTACTATGAATGTGTTATTGTCGATTTCCCCTTTAATGGCTGTTAGTATTTGCCTTATGTATTGTGGTGCTCCCATGTTGGGTGCATAAATATTTACAATTGTTATATCTTCTTCTTGGATCAATCCCTTGATCATTACGTAGTGTCCTTCTTCATCTCTTGTAATAATCTTTATTTTAAAGTCTATTTTGTCTGATATGAGAATGGCTACTCCAGCTTTCTTTTGATTTCCATTTGCATGGAATATCTTTTTCCATCCCCTCACTTTCAGTCTGTTTGTGTCCCTAGGTCTGAAGTGGGTCTCTTGTAGACAGCATATATACAGGTCTTGTTTTTGTATCCATTCAGCCAGTCTATGTCTTTTGGTTGGAGCATTTAATCCATTTACATTTAAGGTAATTATCGATATGTATGTTCCTATTACCATTTTTAAAATTGTTTTGGGTTTGTTATTGTAGGTCTTTTCCTTCTCTTATGTTTCCTTCCTAGAGAAGTTCCTTTAGCATTTGTTGTAAAGCTGGTTTGGTGGTGCTGTATTCTCTTAGCTTTTGCTTATCTGTCAATTTTTAATTTCTCCCTCGAATCTGAATGAGATCTTTGCTGAGTAGAGTAATATTGGTTGTAGGTTCTTCCCTTTCATCACTTTAAATATGTCTTGCCAGTCCCTTCTGGCTTGCAGAGTGTCTGCTGAAAGGTCAGCCATTAACCTTTTGGGGATTCCCTTTTATGTTATTTGTTGTTTTTCCCTTGCTGCTTTTAATAATTTTTTGTATTTAATTTTTGATAATTTGATTAATATGTGTCTTGGCATATTTCTCCTTGGATTTATCCTGTATGGGACCCTATGCGCTTCCTGGACTTCATTGGCTATTTCCTTTCCCATATTACAGAAGTTTTCAACTATAATCTTCTCAAATATTTTCTCAGTCCCTTTCTTTTTCTCTTCTTCTTCTGGGACCCCTATAATTTGAATGATGGTGTGTTTAATGTTATCTCAGAGGTCTCTGAGACTGTCCTCAATTCTTTTCATTCTTTTTTCTTTATTCTGCTCCACAGTAGTTATTTCCAGTATTTTATCTTCCAGGTTACTTATCCGTTCTTCTGCCTTAGTTATTCTGCTATTGATTCCTTCTAGAGAATTTTAAATTTCTTTTTTGGTGTTGTTCATCATTGTTTGTTTGGTCTTTAATTATTCTAGGTCCTTGTAAAATGTTTCTTGTATTTTCTCCATTCTATTTCCAAGATTTTGGATCATCTTTACTATCATTACTCTGAATTCTTTCTCAGGTAAACTGCCTATTTCCTCTTCATTTGTTTGGTCTGTTGGGTTTTTACTTTGCTCCTTCATCTGCTTTGTGTTTCTCTGTCTTCTCATTTTGCTTAACTTACTGTGTGTGGGGTCTCCTTTTTGCAGGCTGTAGGTTCGTAGTTCCCATTGTTTTTGGTGTTTGCCCCAGTTGCTAATGTTGGTTCAGTGGGTTGTGTAGGCTCCCTGGTGGAGGGGACTGGTACCTGTGTTCTGGTGGATGAGGCTGGACCTTGTCTTTCTGGTGGGCAGGACTGCGTCCTGTGGTGTGTTTTGAGGTGTCCGTGACCTTATTATGATTTTAGGCAACCTCTCTTCTAATGGGTGGGGTTGTGTTCTTGTCTTGCTAGTTGTTTGGCATATGGTGTCCAGTACGGTAGTCTGCTGGTTGTTGCATGGAGCTGGGTCTTAGTGTTCAGATGGAGATCTCTGGGAGAGCTTTCGCCGTTTGATATTACATGGAACTAGGAGGTTTCTGGTGGACCAATGTTCTGAACTAGGCTCTCCCACCTCAGACGCACAGGACTGACACCCAGCTGGAGCACCAAGACCCTGTCAGCCACACAGTATGAACCAGGAACTAATCCAGGTCTGTGGATTTCAGTAGTAAAAAGCAGTCAAAAATTCCTGGCTTCATGGAGTTTATACATTTCCTTACAATCTGGAAGGGAAAATCCTTCTGGACAGGGAATATCCTTGTTTCTCTAGTGTGTATTACAATGCCTGGTCCATCACAGAAACTCAATGTGTAATCGGGAAGAACAAATCTGACTCCATACTGGGTCAGTTTCTTTTACTTTTAGTTTAACCTTTGTATTTGTTTGCTTTTGCTTAGTCATATTAGCTCAAGCAGTCATGAAACCTAGCAGGACCCTGTGGGGCCCTCTCAAGTACAAATCCTTCCTGTGTCCCTCATTTCTCATTTGTAGGAAATAGGCTTCATTCAGCTTCCTAGACCTTCCCTGAGTTCCAAAGGGCTTAGATCTTTATGTTTTAAATGTCTCTTTTGAACAGGATATAGCTCAATTTTAAAAAGCTTGTCCTTAAAAAGTCTAATTTTTAGTTGGAATATTTAGTTTCATTTTATTTATTTTGATAAATGAATTTTTTGTCCTAGTATTTTATATTGTGCTATTGATTTGCTTTTTCTGTGCTTCCTAAAATGCTCTTTTTTAAAATGAGTGGATTTTGTTTTTGTTTTTCCCTCTATTGGGTTGGGTTTGAGATTATACCTCCTATTTCTATACTCTTAATGGGCACACTTGAACTTGTACCTTGTGCACTTAATAACCTAGCAAGGCCTGAAGTTAATAAAAACAGTTAACCTCTCTTTTGAAGAAAGCAAGAATATTATCCATTAACTCTGATCATCCTTCTTTTCACTTGCATGCTATTATTTTCCAGTATTTGAATTCTAACTATACAAATTAAATATAATAAATATTATTTTATAAAGACAATATTTATGACCCTTATCGTGATTAATTCTTACTATTCCTTCTTATTTCTCAGACAGTCCTGAGATCATTTTCTTCCTTCCAAATATTGATCCATTAGAAAATCCTTTAGTGAAAATCTAGTGGTGAATACTCTTTTTTGAATACAAAAAAAACTTTATTTCATATTTTATGAAATAAATATTTTATGGATTCATAATTATAGGCATGTAACAATTTTTCTCAACACCTTAAAGATTTTATTTTATGACTTTATTAATTTTTTGCCCTTGAGAAGTCTGCTATCAGTTTATTGTCCTTCCTAGGTTGTTTTTTTAAGTGGATAATTTTTATATATTCATTTTATATATAATAATCTACCTTTTTCACTGCAATATGTATAGGTGTTGATTTCTTTTGTTTATCTTGATTGGCATATATTTTGCTTTCCGTATCTAGGACTTCTTATTTTTTATCAGTTCTGGGAATTTTTCAGCTATATCTCTTGAATATCACCTTGCCTTCATTCTCTCTATTTTTTCTCCTTCTTTATATTTAATTAGATGTATGTTGGATAATTCCATTCTATGCTTCTGTGTTTTAACCTCTATTTTGCATTTTGCCTCTCCTAGTTTCACTGTGTTTCCCTCTTGATTTCTTTACATTTAACTAATTCTGGATAATTTCTTCAGATTGTTCTTTTATCTGCATCAAATCTCCTATTTAATTCATTCACTGAAAGTTTAATTTCAATGCTTATATTCCATAAATGTTCTACTTGGTTTTTTTTCAAATTTTCATCATTACTTAGTACTCTTTTGTCCCTTACTCATTTAAAAAAAAACAATTTTTCATTTTTAAAAATACCTAGTACATAGCTATTTTATATTCTGTATCTGATAGTTCCAATATCTGAAGACTTTGATGATACAATCTATTGTTTCCAGTGACTCTTACCCAGGTGACTTGTTTCCTTGGTGTGTTCTTGGTCATTATAGCTCTTCATTGAATACCTTTTCAGAGTTCATAATTCTTTTAACTTTCAAGAGTGTAGGGTTGTAGTGCTTAATTTTCTTCTATTTCTTAGGGTACTATTAGATTTTTTTGCTTGGTCTTATCCTTTTATTCATTTTTTAAAATTTTGTAGCTTTCATTTGAGGTTCCCATGTTGGAATCTTTATTTTTATTATTCCTGTTCCTGAATGAGGAAGTTAATGTGTACCTGCACTTTGATTAAGAGCAGTATGGACCAAGCACCCCTGGTCTGAGCTAGAGCCATGGACAGCTTCAGTTCAGGAATGTTGCCTCACAAGTCCTCATCAATTCAACAGAGTTTTCTGACCTTGTAGCACTTTTCCCTTCAGGGTGAGCAGGTGAACTAGTCAGAGGTCATATTGGGTTTCAGTAGAGCATCTTGGCTTACCATGGTCTTGAAAGTGATCATTCTGGATTTACTTCTGCTCAGTTACATTCATACTTAATTGCAAGTCTGGTTTTTGTTTCCCTTTTATTCTCCTCCTCCTCAGGTTACCTCCAGATGGTGGTTTGAGGTCAAATATCCCAGCTTCAGTGGTAGTTTCTCCTGTGCTATTTGCATGATGCTGGCTTTGACATTCTTAGGGCTCTACCATGAGTCTTCTGCAGAAGCCGTGCCCTTAATCCTCCTTATGTTATATAAAATGCCATCAGAAGAGTCTTTGAGTGATCCTCTGGCTTACTTTAAGATGCTTAAGTTTATAGCTGCCTCCTTCATTTTGGCCCATATTTTACTGAACTCAGTAGATTTCGCATGATCATTCCCCTTGATTTTTTTTTTTATTATGTTTGGTTGTATGGTAGCGCTTTTCTGAACTTATGAATGTAATGTTCCTCCCCATATAAAATTTTTTGGTACTTTTGGTAGATTTCAAGGAAAAGTATAGAATAGATATACCTTTAATTTGACATATTTTCCTGAAATTCCAAACTAAACAATTTTAGAAGAATGGGGCTAAATGCAAGGCCTGCTTCTTTTTCAATACAAGCCTGCAGGATGGTCCTTTGATGTGGTTTGATATGAGATACCATCTAAGGAGGCCAACCCGAACAGCAAAGCAAGAGAAAGGTTTAAACACTATGAACTTCTTCCCAGAAAACATTTTTAGGAGACTCTCTTTCCCCCATGTTACTTCGATTATAAAGAGTGACACCTTGCATTTCTGTTTCTATCCACCAGAGTCTTACAGATATTTTGGGTCACAAAAATACTGTGGGAGCTTTTACTTATAGCCTCTCCTCTCCTTAGAACTTGGACAGTAGCTCACATGGAGACTGGGGTTTGAGCCAAAGGACAAATCCAAGCAAAATTAACCATCACCAACTGTAGCATTTTAACAGCACATAATCAGGTAGAAGTCTTTCCAGGAAGCTTCTCTGTCCTGCTATTATTGCAACTTGGTGTTCATAGGACCTGAGATACACCCAAGCATATTTGCATAGAGTTTATCATTTCTATTCAAAAATACTGTTGGGTAAAATTAAAATTTTAGTATTTATTTAATGCTTACTATGTATGCTATAGCACTCTTTAAACTCTACACATACATTATCTCATATTTACTGATCATAATCTGAGAGCCAGTTATATTATTATTCCCATTTTTCATATGAGGAGATTGTGGGTCATTAAGGTTTTATGTCTTACCCAAGGTACCCATAGCTAACAAAAAGTGACATTAATCCAGTTTTATAATGCTTAAGAGTTTGAGTTTGTAGTCGCATAGCTCTGGAATCAAATCCTGTCCCTGCTTTTTGCAAGCTTTGTAATGTTGGACAAGACACAACTTCTCTGAGCCTCGGTTTCCTCAGACATAACATGGAGATAATAGCAGCATCTACCTATAGAGATTTGTGAGGATCAAATAGAATATGTTATGCATAGAGCTTAGGACCAAGCCTGGCACGTACTAAGGCTCAATAAATGCTAGCTATAAAAAATAAATAATTCATATCTTCATTGAAAGTAAGAGGTTACAGAAGAGGAGGGAATTCCTGTAAATCAATCTGATAATCAGAGTTTTCTGAAATTCATACCTAGTGATACTTGCAAGAGGAAAAGAAAATGGAATAGTTCTTTTAATAAGTTTACTTGGAAAAAAAAAAAGAAACCCAATATGGAGATTTTCATAGGCTCCATAAGAAAATGACCACAAATTGTCAGACTGTGCCCGATATCAGGCTGCTTGTTTTGAAGAATTTGATCCCATAAGTTATGGTTAAACACCAGTAGGCTGCTATTGGTAAGTGGAAATGTTTGAGCAGAAGCTTACGAGATCTACCGGTGCTGTTAAAGAGTACAGTGAAAGGGTTGAGAGCTTGGACTTTGGAATCAGATGTTGGTGTTTCTGTCTACTAATTATATGATCTTGCCCTATTTTTTTAATCTTTAAAATGGAGATCAAAATATTTTATACCTCATGAAGTTGTTGGATGATTAAATGAGATAGTTAATGTAAGCTCTCAGTACAGTGCCTGGTCCATAATAAAGATTCGACAAATGTTAATTAGGTTTAAAAACTGCCACACTTTGGCATTTATCTCTGCAACTCTTTTAGAAGGGTGAAAGTTGGGAAATTCTTCCATTGGTTCTAGAATTCCTCTTTACTTATAGATAATCCTGCTTGAGTTCTTATAACTTAGACCATTCCGTTCCAACTCAGTTCACCTTAAATAAATCCACACTCGGTGTTCTTCTCCAGATACTCTGATCCTTTCTCTTAAAACGCCTTTGAGAGAGAAGAAATTGCCTATCTTGTTAGCCTTTTACTTTCACTTATTCCCTTTATCCCTAAGCCTGTAAAAAAGGTGTTTCTCATTATCCTTTGTCCTGAGCTTCTAAGTTAACAAGAAGTGTATTTGTGTAAAGAGATGCTTAACTCATTGCCAATAATAAAATGTCTCAGTGTAATTAGAGAGGAGGATGCAGTATTTTAAAGAAAAATGGAATTATAGAACTCATTGAATTTTCTTATTTCTTGAATAGATGCTGTTTTGCTTTAAATACAAATTGATATAGTTTTGCCACCTATGCTAGTGATAACACTGTGAATTAGATGTGAAGGTGTTTTAGGTATTACATACCATGGGTCAAATATTTCCAAGGTAATCTCTCATTTATGTCTTTGAGCAACTCCATGAGATTAATTTTTGAATCTAAATTTTACAGTTAAGGACATTGAGGCTCAGAAAGGTAAAGTAATTAGCCTGAGATGACCTGGCTGGTGAGTGATGGAGCATGAATGCAAACATGTCTTTCTTACTAGATACTTTGTGCTCTTTTTGCAATACCACATGGCTTTCCAATAAAGTAGCTTAAACACGTGAATTAAGCTGTAATGCATAATCTTCCTTTTGACATTTTTTCCCAGGTTTACCTTAGCCATCTATATATACTAGTTATTTTTTTTCCATTGATGGAAAATATTGTTTCTAGAGGGGCACACTGGTACTTGCTGATTACCAATAAAAAGGAAAACTTGTTCTCTACTTTTGTATCACTACTTTTATATTTTATATAAAAATAATGTGTCCCTCCCTCCAGCCCCATTATCCAATTCACCTTGGCCATTTTACCATGAAAAGTTCTATAGAAATACTCCAATTTTAACTCAAGTACCACTTTGTTTTATTTACTCATGTTGACAAAATGTCTTCTGTAACTGTTATAAAAGTTAGTTAAGGGCTTCCCTGGTGGCGCAGTGGTTGAGAGTCCGCTTGCCAATGCCGGGGACACGGGTTCGTGCCCCGGTCCGGGAAGATCCCACATGCCGCGGAGCGGCTGGGCCCGTGAGCCATGGCCACTGAGCCTGCGCATCCGGAGCCTGTGCTCCGCAACGGGAGAGGCCGCAACAGTGAGAGGCCCGCGTATCACACACACACAAAAGAAGTTAGTTAAAACAGTTTAGAGCTTTGAATCTTTAAATTTCTTCTACTCTTTATCCATGGCTAAAAGGAGCTGACCATTATGTAATGAGCTGGTTAAACTGGATGCTTGCAATTACCTCGAGACTTACAGAAGTAAAGCTTTATAATGTTTTCTACAACCCAAGTCTACTTTCATGAGATTCTTATTGAAATTTCCTTGCATCATTTATAAGGTTATGAAACTAGGTTTACCAAAGTACCAAGGGCCATGCAGTTCAAGGCAGATCTTTCCTTGTATAATAATATTTGTACTTCAGGGACATAGCCTGAGATCCTACGCTATTCTTCCTCTAAGTATAAAGGGTTCTGGGCATTATCCTTGTAATAGTAATACAGATTGCAGACTTGTTCTCTTGTTTTTTACTGTTCACCTCCACAAATACAAAGTTTTGGTAGACATAATGTGATTTTTTTCAAATGCCTGTCACAAAGCATTCAGACTTTTGCCTTGCCTGGAAGCCTGATACATGGTTTCTAGAGTAGCCAACAAAGAGGATGGAAAAAAAAAATAGAGAAGAGAGGCCTGAAATGCAGTAGTTTGAAGCCCCAATTCTCTGCAGAGTTTTTCTTTCAGCATTTCATCAAATTTGTTTCACTAGACTTCTCTTTCACTAAGAAAACTAACTTACTAAACCAAGGGTTAGGTTCAGATTTTTTTTTTTCCCCACTGCGAAATTCATTAGAGGATTTCTAAGTATGCCTCCCTCAAGTAGACTTGTTTTAAATTTTTCTATTAACAAAGACACGTTATCAGTCTTGGCCACCTTTTGAACTCACTCAGTTCAAAACTTCCTCAGTTCAAAAGCACACAGGAGCTGATGTTTAGAAATGAATTTGCTTTGTATTTGCCAGGCATGTTTCAGGCTTTTCCCCTCTGTTTCTTTCATCCTCTTTGTCTTTACCTAGTGTTTTCTCACTTTCATTTTGTTTTTTTCTTTTCTTTGTCCATATCTATGTTGGCCAAATTTTATTGAAATTATGTAATAGGGTTGTGGCACTTCATTAAACATTGTGAAACATTTATAGTCTAATGTGAAACATAAAGACAGAAGTAGCATAATGTGTTATAATAAAGGAAGGACATGGAAAATTCCACAAATCCAGAAGCCCTGGTCTTCCTACAATGATCACAGAATTAGAGACAGCATTTACTTACTTTTGTTTCTACGGGGGTCTCACAATGCATTGTTCTGCAATTCTCTAATATCTAGTAGACCCTTCCTCATTCTCAAACCTTCTGGGGCTTCCCTGGTGGCGCAGTGTTTGGGGTTCCGCCTGCCGATGCGGGGGGCGCGGGTTCGTGCCCCGGTCCGGCAGGATCCTGCGTGCCGCGGAGCGGCTGGGCCCGTGGGCCGTGGCCGCTGGGCCTGCGTGTCCGGAGCCTGTGCTCCACGATGGGAGTGGCCACGGCAGTGAGAGGCCCGTGTACCACCAAAAAAACAAAAAAAACCCTTCTCTTATGTAGATACTCTTTATTTTTATTACCAACTATGAACTCCTACCATGCAACACAGAGGTTGGTATAAAATGGACTGAAGAATAAAGTACAAAAATTGCTGCCTCATTTCCTCATTTTAATTTCACATGTCACATCAATCATAAAACCCATTGGCTTTACTTCCAAAATACATCCTGAATCTGACCACCTCTCAAAGTCACCATTTCTTCTCTGCACCCACCTTCAATGGCAGTCCAAGCCATCACTTTTTTTGTCTGTATTACTGAGTGTTTCAAAATCCTAAATGACTTCCCTACTTCCATTCCTATCTGCCAAATAACCAGAGTAAGCTCTTGAAAATGTAAATTAGGTCCTATTGGTCCATTGCTAAAAACTCTCCAATTGCTCCTTCCCATGGAACTTAGATTAAATATAAACTCATCATCAAGGTTCCCACGTCCTTGCAGAATCTGGCTCTCATTTGTCACACTGACCACATCTCCAAACACATTCTGATTTCCGTGCTTCTGCCACAGTGGCCTCCCTTCCCTAATATGTCATGCTTACCATTGTGGTTCCCTCTACTTTAACCATCCTTCCTCCCAGTGTTCAAGTGACAGGTTTCTCATCACTCAGTTCTTCTCAGAGTCTTCCATAAGAATCCAGTAGAAATAAGCTCTTCTTTGTCCCCATCTCTGTAGCTTTTCCTGATTCTGTTACCCAGTTTCTTTTTTTATAACACTTATCTCCATGTGGAATTATATATTTATTTATTTATTTCATTGTTCAATGTCTGCCTTCCTAAAATAGAATTGTGAATTTATGAGAGAAGTATATTCATCTGTCTTGTTGACTGCAGTATCCTTAGCCTTGGGATACTCAATAAATGTTGAAGGAATGACTATCGAAAGAGATTCATGCATTGAGAAAAAAAAAGATGCATGATACCTCCTATTTAGATTATGAGTTCTTTATGAGTGAGCCACAACAGGACTATTGGTCTCAAACACGCTATTGTTATGCACATAAGGGTATTTAAATAATTCATCTGCTTGTCATTTTAGTAACTAAGAACTTACTGCAGCTTCCTGGCTACTCAGTGAAATGATTCTCAGACACTAAATATGTATTGCATTAAAATAAACATTAAAAAAAGTTTAGATGTGTGTATGACAAAAAAACAGAGGAAATCTATTTTTAGCGATACTTCATGTGATTCTTAATTATTATCCCTGCTTATTCCAGAGAACAAGAAATGTGTCATAACAGACTCTTGGGTTTTTCCCCTAAGATTTATTGTCTAAGTTGTAACTCCCTGTGATTTGCAAAGACTAATAAGAAATATAGAATATTCAGTGGTTGTATACATAAGAATCATTAAGGGCAATCAAATGGGAAAAATATGGAGAAGGGAATGGTGAAAATCAAGGCAGAACAATTGGCTAGCCGTGAGTTTGTCATCTAGAAAGGTGCCTGAAATTCCAAATGCTCAGTTTTCTTCTGAGCGCCAAACAGGTGCTCTACAGTTGCTTGAAAGAATGTACTTTGATAACTGGAGATACGGAGGGAAACAAAATCCTGTGATTTTAATCATTTCTGGATTATTGATCAAGGGTATTATAGAAATTTTTGTTATTTATAAAGAATTATATCATTTGATTTCTACATCCTGGAAGCCAGGTGATAGTCTCCACATGTTTCAAATGAGGAAACAGAGTCTCAGAGAGATTAAGAGATTTGCTTAAATTCAGCAAGTAAAAGGCAGGATGGAACATGTAAAATATAGGCTGTGTCTGTATACTTATAACTTATTCTCATTTCTCTCTTTTGTCTCACTTGTTAACTAATGGTCCGGATTAGAGGCTTGTGTTGGAAGAAGTAATATTATGTTCAATTAATGCTTTGTAGTAAATATGATGCCAGTAAGTCTAATATTTCCAGAAGACCTAAAATCTAGTTTATCAATATGATAAAATAAGTTCATAGTTATTCTTTAATGTAATAGAATACTAGTGTTGGAAAAGACTATGGAGGAGATCTTATTTAACCTTCATAAAGAGTGAAAGCTCCTTCTGGAACATTCCTAAGAGATGGTGGTATTGGATAGGTCATTGAAAGTGTCTGCCATTCATATCCCCGCTTAAGAATTTCCTTCATATAGGTTGCAAAATGTTTGCTATCATGTGGCAGCAACATCCTGGTCACCGCTGAGTGGATTATGCTGGATAGCTCTCCCCAAGGCAGCTATCTGGAGAGAGTAGTAAGAAAGACAGCCTCATGAGAGAAATCTAATAGTGATGCACTAAACTGGATGTTGACAGGCCAATACAATAAGATGATCTCCTACAAAGTTTTAAAGTAAGTCATGGAGAAAATCATCAGATAACAGAGCTGTCAGAAGCCAAACAACAGAGAAAGAAACTAGTGAGTACAAACCATGCGGCAGGTTCTCCTGCCCTGAAGCATAAGAAGTCATGAATAGGAGAAGCCATGAGATGGAAAGAAGTTAGTCAATTGTGGGACAGGTCAAAGCAGTTGGAGCAGCAAAGAGGAGAAGCTCAGTCACAAGCATAGCCAATAACTGGAGTTGCTGTGTTGGGTCAACAGAACAGTTCTTTGACAACTAAAGATGTCTGAATTCTGGACATCAGTACATAATATTCTATTTCTTCTTTAAACACAGCTATGAGATTTCTGAGACTGCCATTTTCACTAATGAATTTTCGGAGTGAAACTTTATTAAGTGAAGTAACCAGAAAATGCCTCTCTTCCTTGGTAACTTCTAAGAGACTATCTAACAAGTCTAATCTTTCATCAGCCTGTTTTCTTCTTAGATACCTTATTGAATCATTTTATTATGTTACACCTAAACTTAATCCCTTATAACCATAATTTGTTAGTCCTAGTTCAGCATTCTAGAAAACCACCAAGTCTACACCATTATCCTTATGACAATCTGTTAACTATGGCAAGATAACTACCTCTCCTTAGCAACCCCAAGCCTCCAACCAAATATTTATATCAGTTAAAATATTCTCAAGTTAACCAGTAATGTCATGTGACATAATTCCCAGAACTTTCAACTTTAATGTCAATGGCTTCTTTTATTTATTTATTTATTTTGTTTGTTTGTTTTTTGTGGTACGCGGGCCTCTCACTGTTGTGGCCTCTCCCGTTGCGGAGCACAGGCTCCGGACGTGCAGGCTCAGCAGCCATGGCTCACGGGCCTAGCCGCTCCGCGGCATGTGGGATCTTCCCGGACCGGGGCACGAACCCACGTCCCCTGCATCGGCAGGCAGACTCTCAACCACTGCGCTACCAGGGAAGCCCCTCAATGTCTTCTTTAATTTGTAAACATTCTATTTCAAGGTTTCATCCAGGGCCAGACATACACCCTAACCTCCTTTAATATTGGCAGTATACTTCTATTAACATAGCCTAAGATTTCATTAACTTTTAGCTTTGTCATCATCTTTTGACTCATGGTAGCTCTGCTTCTGGGCATTTTAAATGACATTTTTCGCCTGGAATTTGTTCTTGCACAATCAGACTTTAAAAATATCCAATGCCAGATTAAAATTGCTCTCTATTAAATTTAGTCCTATTGGTTAGCTCTATTATAGCTTTTTTCTGTCTCTTGCAACATACTTCCTACAGAACATTCATGTGCTCACAAAGGTAGTAAGAGAGTACAAATGTACACACACACATTTCCCATCATGTTATAAGTTTGAGAAGTTCTGGGTTAAAGAGAGGTTAAAAATATTTATCTCGGGCTTCCCTGGTGGCGCAGTGGTTGAGAGTCCGTCTGCCGATGCAGGGGACACGGGTTTGTGCCCCAGTCCGGGAAGGTCCCACATGCCGTGGAGCGGCTGGGCCCGTGAGCCATGGCCGCTGAGCCTGTGCGTCCAGAGCCTGTGCTCCGCAACGGGAGAGGCCACAACAGTGAGAGGCCCACGTACCGCAAAAAAAAAAAAAAAAAAAAAAAAAAAATTATCTCTGTACAACCTCTCAGAGCCTAATCTGTAGAAGAGAGAAATGGCATTAGCTGTTGTTTTACAAAAATTATTTACTGTGAAATTCTTTTTTGTAGAATACCTACCAACACTTGCAGAAACGAAAGTATCTTTATGACTTCAAGCACATTATGTACCTTCCAGAATCATGGCTTCCTAATCCATAAAGTAGAAATAATATTTGTCTTATAAGGTTATTATGAATATTAAAGGAAGTGATATATTTGACCTGGAGAAAGAGCCCAATGTTTCTCTTTTTTTGTTCTCTTTTGTTAAGATTTTTAGTTCACTGTTTATGATTTTTCCTGACATATTACTATATTTAGTCGTCTAAGTCTACCAAAATGTTTATATTTGTCTTTAATTTTTCAATGGAATTACCAGACTCCTCTATATTCTTTCTCTATGCTTCTATTCTAGAATTATTTTAGTCTTCTATTCAAATATCACATTGAAATTCCACTTTGTTGGCTAGTTTCAATTAAGTTCAATTCAACGCTGTTTCCTGAGCTTTCTTGCCAAGCATGTTGACCCTGGCCTTCTTAGCCATGCATCATAAGTCCTCATTCCTCCTCTCCATCCCTTTTCCCACCTCTTAGGGTGCAATCACATTGAGTTTAGGGCTTTTCAAACTTTCTTTGACTGTCTCAACCTAACCTCTAAATCAGACATTCAGCTCTTGTCTACTGAGATGAATAGCTGTTTGCAATAAAGTAATTATTTTAATTGAGAACTCAATCTCAAAGTGATCTTGGCTGATACCTGCAAAGACTTTTCAGTTTTTTTTTGGTTTATTTTCATCTTTTAAAATTTTACCTGTGGCAAAAAAGGAAAGAATTAAAGAAACACACAAAAATGAGACAGGGAATAGGTCCATACTTGCAACTTCTCTGTTTCGGTGGATCTTCTCTTCATGCAGAAATAGCAGTACCTCCCCCGTGTCTCCCCACCCAGGTGTCTGGGGCTGTCGCAGAGAATGCCCTGGCTGCCTCTTGCAGCTGTGATGTGCAGTGACCCAGAAAAGGGCAAGGTAGTGAAGGGAAGGGAGCCAGTGGGAAGAAAAGATGTGGCTGAGCCAGCACATTTGCTTTAAAATAACAACTCCTAATCATTTGGGAATATTAGAAACCATTTGTTTTCTGAGTGCTTTCGGATAATAATTAGTCCACAGGGACTTCCCCGGCGGTCCAGTGGTTAAGACTCCATGCTTCCAAAGCAGGGAGCCCAGAAAAATATTAGTCCACAGAAAATTCTATGAAAGGAAATTATGTGTATTGACAGAACTCTTGAAATCCCTCTGAGTCCACCCTTTCCTCTCCTTTGGGAACCTGTAGTCCCCAGCCTAGATAGCACTGCTCTGGAGAATTCATGTGTGCATGTCACCTGCCAGTCCTTCACCTGCCAGGTAGTGGATGCAGGTGATCCGGGTCCTACTCAGGCACAGATGGGAAATCAGCATCCCCACCTTTTCAAGCCTCACAGTTTCCTTTACCATTTCAAAGCAGACTTGTTTCCTCAATCCTAAAGAAGGAAGCTGTGTTAGACCCATAATTTCATTCCCACAAATAGACATGGTTTTGATAAATAACTGATGTGTGAGTGTGTGTGTGTGTGTGTGTGTGTGTGGTGTGTGAATTATGTTGGCACAATTTGGAAGAGATGGCATTAATCTTTAACACCCCCTTCCACTCTTAATTTCCTTCATAAAGGGCAGAATCATTCAGATTTGTCCTCCCTTTCTTAGCAAAACCAAACTTGTTCCTCTCTTGTATCTAGTCCCCAGATTCTTTCTTCCTTTGTAGTAACGTGAAAGTTAATGGATTAATCAAAAAAAGTTTTTTTGTATGTGACTCAAAAGATTTGTGTTCATGTTATCACTCTGCCACATTCTATCTGGGTGATTCTGGCAAGTCTCAATAATTCTGGACTTCAGTTTTCTCTTCTGTAAAATGAGGGCACTGGACTAGGATGGCTTCTACGGTGCCACTCAGTACTAAGCTAAACTTCAGTTAGCTGGGTGGTATAGGTATCCAAGGTGGTGGAAATTCCCTTACCTCCACAAGTGTGCTATTTATTTCTTTGTAGAAAGAGCATGGGGCTCACAGCAAGATAGACTATGTTCTCAATCTCATTTCTTATTAATTTATGTGATTGTCTCAGTCAGAGCTCAATTGGGAAAATAGAAACCACTGTGGGCGACATAATGGGCTGCCTACAACTTAGAACTCACTGCTTACTCTTCAGAGAGATGTGGAAGTCTGTTCTCTATGGAACTGAAGAGTGGTGGTGATAAGCTGTTCCACTAGATGATAAGAGTAGGATTTCTTCTCATTATGATTTTGTTTGCATTTCAGAAAACTGCGATCCAAGGGCTTCTAAAACTTCATAGAAGCATTCTTAGTGTAGGAATCCTGTTGGGGTCTCTTCTAAAAATTGGTTTATTGGAATAATTCAGGGAGGGGTGGCCGAAATGTAGAAGCAGGGCATATTTTGGAAAGAGTAAACAGGAAGAGTTTTAACCAAAAGATATAGTGAAAACACTGTTTAGGAACATGAAGAAATATATATGGATATAAAATTCATATGCCCCAGGCTGCCTCCAGATGCAATAAGCAGATGCCAACATGCTTTACTAGTCAGAAAATTTGGGAATCACAGACTTCCATATGGAAGCATTCATCAGGCAGCCAATTGTCCCGAGCTTTGTTTTTCTCTAGATGAAAGCATGTCTTCTTCGAGAAAGCTGAAAGGGTCGTAGACTATTTCCCCAAGGTTTGGTTATACATACATGGGAGGAGTATTGTTTGCAGATTGCTCAGGCTTATTAGATTCACAAGTGCTGTTGGTCTGCAGGAAATCCTATTAATGAGGTGCAGAAGGCCTGACTTTCCTGAATTTGATAAAACAGCAACAGTAGAAATTATTAGCTGTAAAAAAAAAAAAAAAGAAAAAAAAAAGCAAGAATGTAAATAAAAAACCAAAATTGAAACAGAAGCTTAAGAGTTTGAACAACAGACTAATTATAAGCATTAGCAAGATGTGGTAGTCCATTTATTTTCTGTATTTTCTGCAGAAAGGATGACTATGGTCACATATACATGAAGCAAGTGTAACAGCATTTGAACAGAGGAGCTGTTTTACCATCACAAGTTGCCAGAGAGGGTACTAAATATCTGTTGAGATTTGATTTTCTGATTGAACAGATGGGAGAAATAGTTGCTTCTTAAGGCAAGTGATAAGCTAATATTGGATGCAAGTCAATTGAAATACTTCTTTTAATATTCTAAAACACACTTAAGATTACCATTATAACACTGTTTTGGAGTTCGCTGGTGTAACAGAAAGAGAATGGCTTTTGTAGTCAGACAGACCTGGATTTTAACTTGCCCTGCCCTTCACAAGTTCCATAACCTTGAGTAACAACTTTCTAAGCTCAGGTTTCCTTCTCCCTATAATGCACATAGCAAGACTTTCTCATTGAGTTGTTGGGAGGAAGACAGGAAATATCACATATAAAGGGCAAGATAGAGCTTGGTCTTTCACAAAGTAGTTACACCAGAGTCCTTCTTGAGGGCAGGCGGAAGACTGGGCAGACGCTTGTCATCAGCCAGCAGTCAGCCTGCCCAGCGTTCAGAAGGTTCAGAAATCTAGGTTCTGATGAACAACCTAGCATGCCAGACAAATGTCAGAGCTTGGGATTTTAGCCAACTGTGTTATTTGGGCAGTCAGCCAAGTCACTTTTTTGATTAAAGACCCTAAGAGTAAGAGTAAGAGTCAGAGGGCTTCCCTGGTGGCGCAGTGGTTGAGAGTCCACCTGCCGATGCAGGGGACACGGGTTCGTGACCCGGTCCGAGAGGATCCCACGTGCCGCGGAGCAGCTGGGCCCGGGAGCCGTGGCCGTTGAGCCTGCGCGTCCGGAGCCTGTGCTCCGCAACGGGAGAGGCCACAACAGTGAGAAAGGAAAAGCATAGTACTAGTTGAGAGGATTCCACAGGCTTAAAGCAGAACCTAATCAAATGCAATTGGTATGAGCTCTACTAACCCAGCTTCAAGGGCAGAGAATTTAAAATCTGCCTTTAGCTGGCTTTCCTCTGCAGGCTTTGGTTTTCCTTTTCAGATATTTTAATGGTAAATAATGCTTCTCATGAATATTGAAATATCTTCCAAGATGAGGTTCCTGGAAATGTTTTTTATTCCTTTTTGGCTTAAGACTTTGAACAACCATTTTTGTGATTAGAATGTAGAGACATTGTGTTTGTTTGTTTGTTTGTTTCGTTCTGTTTTTTCCTATTGGTTATAAAGGATTTAGTTATTTCAGACATTAAAATGTTAGGAGCCCACAAGCAGAGAATACAGATATGGATGAGATCCCTGAAGAGAAAAGTCAAAAGGTCTCACCTTTTGACTGTTGATAAAGGCTCTCTTTGTAAGATATGCATTGTCATGGTGATGGGGAACAGGGACTGAATTGGGAAAGGATTAGAGAAGGCATATATAATTACACTTAATGATATGTAATTATAATTATAGCATATATAAACTATGGAGAAAAGTACACTTCCTTGACCTAGACTCAGCCTGCTTAAGGGTACTGGCAGACATTATGCTAAACAGCTGAAGATTCTATGAGCCAGACTGGTCTCTACGTTATCTAGCTATAACTTCATAGTTGAGAATGGGAGTTAGGTGAGGAAATTGTCCTGCTAGTTAACATCCAGTGATACTTTGAGAAGAGTTGGGGAGGCACTGATATCTTAAACATAAACTTTCTTGATATTCCTAAATGTCAGTTTAACACATTTGAATATTTACTTAGCAACACTTACGCACTCAGCACTCTGAGAGTTAACCGTAGGACAAACAAAGGCAGTAGGATATTATCCCTAACTTAAAGGAGATAAAAGTCAGACATCAAATGCAAGTTGCATTTTTATTTTTTATGGATGAATTCTTTTAAAATTCTGTGTAAGAAGCGTTGGGAATCAGGTGTAGGAAATTGTACCAAACATCAATTTTTCAAATAATGATTTGTTTTTAGCAACAAATAATAAGAATATAATTTCATTGATAATACCAGTATAATACAGTAAAATGAGTACATTTCAGTATAGGATATTTCCTCAGTCCTTTTTATATTAACTTCATGATTTATGCCAAACCTTAAACCATCTGTACTAGTTTTTACTCACTTAAAAAGTCAATTTCCTTTTTTTTTTAAAGTCAATTTTCTTTTTATTTCAATTTGCTTATTTGAAAAAGAAATGGAAAATCAGAAACAAATATAGTTTAAATAGAAAGTAATTATAGAAATAAGTACAATTGCGACTTCCCTGGTGATGGAGTGGTTACGAATCTGCCTGCCAATGCAGGGGACACAGGTTTGAGCCCTGGTCCGGGAAGATCCCACATGCCACGGAGCAACTAAGCCAGTGCGCCACAACTACTGAGCTTGCGCTCTAGGGCCTGCGTGCTGCAACTGCTGAGGCCCGTGCACCTAGCGCCCGTGCTCCACAACAAGAGAAGCCACTGCAATGAGAAGCCTGTGCGCCGCAATGAAGAGTAGCCCCCGCTCGCCACAACTAGAGGAAGCCTGCGTGCAGCAACGAACACCCATGCAGCCATAAATAAATAAATAAAAATTAAAAAAAAATTAAAGTAAGTATAGTTCTAAAAAATAAGTACAATTAAAACAAAATAATGTAATTAAATTCTAGATAAATGCTGTTGCCTGCTGAAGGGAGGCCTGTGACCTACATTCCCTTTGTTTAAAAAGGAGATTAACTAGGGCTAGAAAGGTGTGAAACCATACCAGCACCAAAAAGAGACTTTCTTCTTTACATAATTAAAAATATTGGGGCTTCCCTGGTGGTGCAGTGGTTGAGAATCTGCCTGCCGATGCAGGGGACACGGGTTCGAGCCCTGGTCTGGGAAGACCCCACATGCCGCGGAGCAACTAGGCCCGTGAGCCACAACTACTGAGCCTCCGCATCTGGAGCCTGTGCTCTTCAACAAGAGAGGCCGTGACAGTGAGAGGCCCGCGCACCGTGATGAAGAGTGGCCCCCGCTTGCCGCAATTGGAGAAAGCCCTAACACAGAAATGAAGACCCAACACAGCCAAAAATAAATAAATAAATTTAAAAAATATATTGAAATCATTTTCTTACTATGTGATTTAATGTTACTTAGTATTGATGCATGTCCAACAGCCATAAAACAAAACAAAACAAGACAAAACAAAACATCATGTCCCATACTTTGAATTCACTGCCTTGAGGCTTTCAAGGTCAAGATCATACACTTTATTTCATCTACCCTTACAAGAACTTTATGAGGTTGGCATTAACAGCTTGTTCATGTATTAGACCAATTTTGGAGATGAGGAAACAAAGACTAAGGAGGTTAAAAGACCACTGCTCCCCCGTGTTTAGTGTTAGATACAGACAGGAGCCCAGATTTTTGAGAAACAAAGCACTTTCCAATTATACAATCATTGTATTATATTATTATGTTTCACACTATTATTGTGTTATACGTTATACAATGACTATTTCAAGCTCTTTTTATTCCTTTTTTCTCCCCAGCTTTATTGAGATATAATTGACATATAACATTGTATAAGTTTAAGGTATACAATGTGTTGATTTGATACACATATATTACAAAATGATTACCACCATAGTGTTAGCTAACACCTGCATCACATCACATCACATAAATTACCATTTTGCTTTTGTGATAAAAGCATTTAGGAGGTAGTCTCCTAACAACTTTCAGGTATATAATACAATATTATTAACGATAATCACCATGTTGTATGGTGATTATCATTATTATTCTGTATCTCCAGAATTTGCTCATCTTACAACTGGAATTTGTATTCTTTGACCAGCATCTCCTCTATTCTTCCATACCCCAGTCCCTTGTAACCACCATTCTAGTCTCTGTTTCTGAGTTCGATTTTTTAAAACTCTGCATATAAGAAAGGTCATACAGTGTTTGTTGTCTCTGTCTGACTTATTTCACTAAGCTCTTTTATTATTAAATATCTCAAATAAGTAACAATAAAAATTATCAAAAAAATTTATTAAGATACAGGAAACTGATTTTTCTTATTTCAATACCCTGAGGGTAGACATTTTATTAACTGACATTCAGCCTCTGCTTGTGATTTATTTCAAGAGGGATCTGGGTTGGTTAGGAAATTTCATTCATCTGCTTTCATATATAGTGTAATAGATGTATGGAGAAGGAAGAGATTTGGCCTGAGTGGCAGTATAGGAAATGTACTAGACTCTTCAATGACCTTAGGTTTAGAGAAGTAAAAATAAGGGCTCCTGATACTGAAAAATTTAAAGTCACAGCAGAGGGGGGAAGCAAAGATCTGAAGATCAGCTTTAGAAAGACTAAGATCCAAAGTGGTTTGTAACTTATGAGAAAGTCAAGGATGACCAAATGATCTTAGTTACATTTAGAACAAGAATAAGATCATCAAGAGAATAGGCTCAGGGACAGGGGGTATATCACAATTAGGATATAAAGTTGCTTGCTGACACCAGAGAGTAGAACTCTTTTTTTTTTCCAAAAACATATTAATATTTTATTCTTTTTTTAAAGAAAAAAGCAAGTAGTTCATATTTTACACTGATACATTCTTTTTTTTTTAACGTCTTTATTGGAGTATAATTACAATGTTATGTTAGTTTCTGCTGTATAGCAAAGTGAATCAGCTATACATATACATATATCCCCATATCCCCTCCCTCTCGTGTCTCCCTCCCACCCTCCCTATCCCACCCCTCTAGGTGGTCACAAAGCACTGAGCTCATCTCCCTGTGCTGTGCAGCTGCTTCCCACTAGCTATCTATTTTACATTTGGTAGTGTATATATGTCCATGCTACTCTCTCACTTCGTCCCAGCTTACCCTTCCCCCTCCCTGTCTTCAAGTCCATTCTCTACTTCTGTGTCTTTATTCCTGTCCTTCCCCTAGGTTCATCACAACCATTTATTTTTAGATTCCATATATATGTGTTAGCATACTGAGATAGACTGACTTCTATATTAAATTGTACAGAATAAACATTGGTTAGGCAGAATGGAAGATAAAGATGGAATAAAATAGTCTAAGAGATAATCCTGCTACTAAAAATGTGTTCAAGTTTCCTGCTGTGGCAAATCAGGAGTACAGTTTCCCAGGGTGCAAATGAGGACAGTGACGTGTAAAGAAATTAGAAGGAAAAGTTGAAGATACGATAATGCAAATTTAGATTCACATTTTAAAAAGAGGAACAAAAAAGAGTATATTCTGACATTCCAGATTAGTGAGATTTAAATTAATATTGGGCAAGGTTCCAGAATGAATTATTAAAGAGAGGATTCAGAAAAACTGAGAAGAAAATCCAGCAAGAGTTCACTAAGATCACTTCATGACAGAATAACTTCATTTCATCTTTTAGCAAGAAATATTGCCTGTTGTATGAGTGTATTTGATCTTCCACAGGCATATTGGAAGTTCCTTCATAAAGTTTCTGGAGAAAGGATGAAGAATAGATTTAATACAATTATAAATATCCTGTTGGAAAATGGTTCACATGCGTCTGAACAAGGGCTGCTTAACAGAATGATGTTATCCAAAGAGGAAGTTCTAAATGCTGCTTCCCAGGATTCTTCCACGTTTAACATTTCTTGAAGGATGGGTCTGTTGGTGATGAATTCCCTCAGTTTTTGTCTGAGAAAAGTATTTCTCTTTCATTTTTGAAGGATAATTTCACAGGATATAGAATTCTAGGTGAGTGGACTTTTTTCTTTTAACACTCTATTTCACTCTACTCTCTTCTTGCTTGCATGGTTTCTGATGAGAAGTCTGTGGTGATTCTTATTCTTGGTCCTTATAGGTAAAATGATTTTTTCCTTCTGGCTTCTTTCATGATTTTTCTTTTTTGTGTTTGGTTTTCTGCAGTTGGAATATGATGTGGTTAGTTTTTTGTTTTGTGTTTCTTACTTAACCTGCTTGGTATTCTCTGATCTTCCCGGATCTGTGGTTTGGTGTCCGACATTAATTTTGTAAAGTTCTTGGCGTTTATACTTCAAATATTTCTTCTGTTTCATTCTCTCTTTTTTATCCTGGTATTCCAATTATATGTCATATCTTTTGAAATTGCCGCATGGGTCTTAGATGTTCTGTTTATTTTTTTCTCATTATTTTTCTCTTTGCATTTCAGTTTTTGGAAGTCACTATTGACCTATTGATTTTTAATTGAAGTATAGTTGATTTACAATTTTGTGTTAATTTCAGGTGTACAGCAAAGTGATTCAGTTTTATATATATATATGTGTGTGTGTGTATATATACATATATATATATATATATATATATTTATCTGTGTTTTTTTCAATCTGAAAAAGACAACCTTTTCCCTTTTAGGTTATTACAAAATATTGACTATAGCTCCCTATGCTACACAGTAGGACCCTGTTGGTTATCTATTTTATGTACAGTAGTATGTAAATGTTAATCTCAAACACTTAATTTATCCCTCCCCCTTCTTTCCCTTTTGGTAACCATAAGTTTGTTTTCTATGTCTGTGGGTCTATTTTTGTTTTGTATATAAGTTCATTTGTGTCTTTTTTTTTTTTTTAGATTCTATATATAAACGATATCATATGACATTTTTCTTTCTCTGTCTGGCTTACTTCACTTATTATGATAATCTGTAGGTCCATCCATTTTGCTGCACATGGCATTATTTCCTTCTTTTTTATGGCTGAGTAATATTCCATTGTATATATACACCACATCTTCTTTATCTGTTCATCTGTCAGCGGACATTTAGTTTTCTTCCATGTCTTGGCTATTGTAAATAGTGCTGCAATGAACATTGGGGTGCATGTAAATTTTTGAATTATTGTTTTCTCCAGATATATGCCCAGGAATAGGATTGCAGGATCATATGGTAGCTCTATTTTTAGTTTTTTAAAGTTACCTCCATATAGTTCTCCATAAATGAGTGTTTTTTATTTGGAATATTTTCTTTTGATTCTTTTTTAGAGTTTTCATCTCTCTGCTTGCATCACTTATCTGTTCTTGCATGTTGCCTACCTTATTTATTAAAGCTCTTAACACACTAATCATAGTTATTATATTATAAATTACCAGACTGATCTGGCATCTCTGAGTTCTGATGACTGATTTTCTCTTTAGAGTGTGTTTTTTTGTTTTTTGTTTTTCCTTTTGGCATGCCTAGTAATTCTTTGTTGAAGGTGAGACAGGTAAATAGGTAATAGGATTTCAGTGTGAGGATTTATATTAATCTGGCTAGTAGTTGAGCTGTGTTTAGTGTTCACTATAGTGTTAGGCATCAGAGATTTCAAATTCTTCCTTAGTTTTGTCTCTCCTCTTGCCTTTGGGCTTCCCTGTTTACTTTTCCTCAGAAAGAATCTATGTCTTGAAGCTCCTTCATTGGCAACCCACTATTATACTGGAGCCCCCATTGCTGTGGTGGAAAGGTAGGGGGAGCAGAAACATTCAATAATTTTATGATTAAATCTCAGTCCTTTTTGGGGCAGTGTCTCTGAGCTGTCACCTTCACAAGTATTTCTGCACTAGCATAGCTTTTTAATTTCTCCCTTAGGTGAGACAGGGAGACCAGACGGGGCTGGAGAGGGAGGAATGCCCTCCTCCAGCTGGACTAATGCTCAGGGAAAGTCTTTCCCCAGGGAGATTAGACCTTTGTTATGAACAAGACTCTTGGGTATATTTCACAATTATTATTCTTCCTTTTTTTCTGCCAGAGCCAGTAGAAGATCCTTCTCAGATCTTCATCATGAGAACCTGGTTGGGTTTCTGGACATAAAGCCCATAAATCTGTGAGGGAACCCCTGAGAAGTGTGGCCCCCAGGAATTTCTCCTCTCACACTAGTCCTCCCTCAGCTTATAGCAAATTGTCAAAGTTATTGTGTGAGTGTTTCTAACAGTTTATGGCTCCAGTACCTTCTGCTCTAAGTAAGCAGGTATCAACTGTGTCTGTCTGGATGAACCCTTCAGATTTGGAGGTTATGTTTTGCCCTGAAACCTCAATTCTCTGATAGGTCCAAGAAAAGTCAGTGACTTTTAATTTATCCAGATTTTTAATTATAAGGATGGAGGTGATGACTTCCGACCTCATTACATGTTAGATCTGAAACTGAAAGTCCTCAATTCTTCTATGTTTAACATTTATAATTCCCAGTCTAAGTGAAGATGTAGAGAATGTGGTCAGTGTGAGGATGAATGAAAACAAAAGGAACAGTGACTACATAAGATGGCAGAGTTGTGATATTGACAAGCTGGAAAAAGCATGAATTTAACCAAAGGTAATATAAAAGAGATAGACTTAAGTTTCTGCCCTTGAGTTCAAAATACATTTTTCAGGGATAGGAAAGGATAGCTGATCTTTAACAATGACATCCATGAAAAAGATCTGGGGCTTTAGTCATCATTTAGACTGCCATGAATCAACAGTGGGGATCAGCTTCCAAAGTAATTAAAGCATTGGTTCGGCTAAGTGCTTATGGGTATCAAATAAGAGTAAAACCTCAAAGGCATTGGGTTAAACTACTTTCTTTATTAAAGAACTTTTTAGAATCTTTAATGTGCTCAAGTTCATCAGGATTTTCCATGAGGATAAAGAACCTGTAGCATTTGCCAAATTTATTTGACCATTGATCTGTTTTTGAATTCTGGCTCTGACATTTAATAGTTGTGAAACACTGGGTAAGATATGTGACCTCCAAGGATCTTAGTGTTCTCTTTTCTAGAACAGAAATAATAATGATTATTTCACAGTCTTTCTATGACAGTTAGATGAGAATAATGTTTGAAAACGCTTGTCATATTGCTGGGCACGTAAGAAGCTCTGAGTAAATGTTGAAAGTTTCCTTCAAGTTGTTGTTTTTTTTTTTAAATTTCCGGCCATTACCTTGAAAAAGATAGTTAGGAATAGGTCATATTTAGAACATCTAGCAACTAATATGATTTAGTCATTTACTAATCAACACATTGGTCTAGGAACAACCTTTGATTATTTGGTCATGCCGATGTCAGGAGGGTGCCAGGTGATGGGCAAAGGCAGTGGTGGACACTCAGGGAGAGATTTAGAACCATGACTTTTTATCAGTTATAGGGAAACTATTTTAATACACAGTGTATCTATGTTAGTATATATCTGACCCCTGTCAGCCCTGTACACAGCATATGACAGTATGTTCAGGTAAGAACGTTTGATAGTGTAAAGCTACTCAATACAATGTTATATGATGAACCAGAGAAATTTATTCCAGAAAAGGGAAGACTTGGGTGATGGGGGTGGGCATGAAAGCTGTCTTCAAATATCTGAAGAGTGTCAGGTAGAAGAGAAACTAGACTTGTTCTGGGTGGTTCCAGAGGGTTCAATCAAGCACAACTGATGTGTGAAAGCTTTAGGGCATGAAAGTTCACCTCCATACAGGGATAAGTTTTCAGAACTCAGAGCAGTTCAAGCACGGCTGAATTCTCCATTATTTAACGATATTCGAAAAGAGAATAGTCAAGTGCCTGGAATGGGTGTTGTGGAAGGGATTCAACTATTGAACCGTTGGAGTCATAGATTCAGCTCAAAGATCCCTTCATCCCTGAGCATCTTTGATTCTATGACCAAGAGGCAGGAGTCTCAGTGGTAATTCTGTTATTTCTGTGAGTTACTTATATACATTATGTCAAGTTTATTCCCCTCTTTAGCCTCGAAAATAAAATGAGAGCATGAAACTACATGAGTTAACTAGAAACATAAGCTGCTGGTACGATAAACCTCTTTACGCCTGAGGGCTACTAACCCAAAGAGAGACAAATAAATGCAGAGTGTACATATCCTAGAGATGTACACAGCAACACAAACCTATCTGAGGTCAGCTCATTTTTAAGAAGCCTGTTTAAATATTTCAAGTTTTCTTAATTCAATACATTAACCATATATTTTAGTTACATATTAATGTCAATTAATTTAGTGAACAAGGAACCAGAGAGAAGAGGTAGAGCTGGGAAAAAGGAAGGTAATTGGCAGAAGGATGTTCTCTTTTATATGCCTGGCTCTTTTGCCTCTCTTTATGTCTTAACTTCTGCTTCATGAAACCTTCCACTCCTATGAGGTTTGAGTTTTTCATCTGTAAATGGAGTGGGTTGGGTAAGATACTTTGTTTATTCGTTTAATTAAGCATTTATGAAGTGCATCCTTGGTGGCAGGCATTGCACTAGTTCTCTGTGATGCAGAGACACACGTCCTGGCTTGCCCTTAGGTGCTCTGAGTTCACGTCAAGTCAGTGACAAGACGGCTATGATCCTGGGCTGCCAACATTGTCTTTAAAAAACTCCTCACTGGACTCAGCCTGAAATGATTTGCTTCGCTCATATCAAATGAATGACTGTGAAAGACTGTGAACACAGGAATGCTCCATCTATACACATATTCTTATTATCCAAAAGCCTATGCACAGAGTGCGAGGGATTCAAAATGAGAAAGGAAACAAATCACTTTAATTTCCACGAATTTCCCCTTAAGGATGACTATGAGTTCTGAGCCCTGTCATTCTCTTACGCACTTTTTTCTTCTCCCTCAGAATTTTGGATGGAAGAAGTGGCAAGTGGTTGCTTAAAATTTGTTGCAAAAGTGAGCCTCAGGCATGAATTTTATTGTCAGCCATAGAATCTCTTGAGAACATAGCCTGGGAGACGTTACCCTTTAAATTATGTTTCTTACTGTAGATAGTAAAAACTAAGTATAACCTTTAGGCTTTTAGGTACACATTAGCTCTTTCCCTCAAAACCAGCCTTTCACAGAGGTTGCTAGGACTTCTCTATCCCTTTAGTCTTTCTGAACCTTGACTTTTATTGAGGATGTATTGGTTTTATTAGGCAGCTCATTTTTTAAAATTAAAACTGCAAACAAGTATAACGTTGCAAGTCTATCCATGAACACCAGACTAAAGAATGTTATTAACCATGGGAATTCAACATTGGGATATTGTAAAGTATAAGAAGTGAAGACCAACCTATTAGAAAAAAAATTTTTTAAATCAAACATGGGAAGGTGGAATGCATTAAAAGGTGGCCTGTGACTATACTATTAGTTACCTGTTCCCCTGGGATGTCTATTAAATAGAAAAGCTCTACGGGAAATTTGGTCCCTTATTTGACTAATAGCTGTTTAGTCCCTGTGATTTGGTTCGGTCGTGAATAGTGCTATATTTTTATAAAGGGTGGATCGTGTTTAAGAACATAGGCTCTGACCCAGACTTTCTTGGTTTAGATGCTGGCTCCTGGCTCTGTCCCTTACTAGATAGATGACTAGATGGTGCCTAGGTTTCCTCTTCTGTAAAATGGTGACAACCAGAATACCTATCTCAAAGATTGTTGTGAAGACTAAAGGGCTATTGCTTTCAGAGCTCATTGACCAATCTTGGTACATAGTAAGTGCTAGCGCGTGTTGGTTATTATTATTACTACTTTTATTTTGAAATTATTACTGTTATTCCAGAAATTTATTTATTCACAGTCTTTAAGTTCTTAAGTAATATGAATAATGAAAAAAACATTGTCCTCCAAGAGTTACTGCCTTTTATTTTTCCTTGTTTAGGTGTGTGTTGGAGGTTAGAAAGTGTAGTATTACTTATCAGAACGTGTACCAGAATCACCCAGGTGTCTGTTTATAGTGCATCTTCTGGACTTCAACCAAGTTAGAATATCTGGGAGTACAGTCTAGAAACCTAGATTTTAAAGGAGGTGCCCAGAATATTCTGAGGCAAACTGAATGTTGAAGATGACTGAGTAACGCAGGCATGGCCTCTTTTGCTTAATCACAGCAACAGGTCCGTTTCTAGAGCATATATTAGACACCAGCCACTGAGATCTCTGGATAGGATCTCATTAAGCCCTCATAAGAGGCCTCTGATGAAAGGATTTGCCCAAGAGCTACTGGTGAGGGGGCACATTGAGGGATAGGGTGGGGTCTACCCGGCCAGAATCTAGGGCTCCTAAACAGGCCAAGCGCATCACATCCTGTCTGATCACGTGCTCCTCCTCTGTGGAGGCTTTCTGCTCTGGGAAATCCGAGCCAGAATATTCACCTCCAAATCAGTGTCAGCTGACTTCTAAAACGCTCTACATGAAGACTGTATTAGCCAATGTGTATTCTACTGAGAGGTTCTGTCCAGTGAGCAACCAGGAGGGTGACGATGAGAACACTGAGCACAGTCTTCTGTGGCACCACAGAGCTGCTTTTTTTGGTTTTGCTTTGTTTTGTTTTTTGCGGTACGCGGGCCTCTCACTGCTGTGGCCTCTCCCCTTGCGGGGCACAGGCTCCAGACGCGCAGGCCGAGCGGCCACGGCCCACGGGCCCAGCCGCTCCGCGGCACGCGGGACCCTCCCGGACCGGGGCACGAACCCGCGTCCCCTGCACCGACAGGCGGACTCCCAACCACTGCGCCACCAGGGAAGCCCCACAGAGCTGCTTTTATTTCACTTTCTAACAAACTCTGCCTGTTTGCCAGTAGGTGGCGTCTTCGAAAGCCATACCACAATCCTACACCGTGGAAAACCCAACTCTTAGATCCTGAATCCCTAATACTTAATTTAAATAGATAAAAGCAGATTTGTAAAAGAAGGACAAGAAAGGGATCCGAGATATATTCAAATGAATTTTATTGTCACATTCTAATGCCAGAAACCTCTACTGCCAACTCAAATCTTGTGTATATAACATAGACTGTGAACTAGGTGGTGTGCTTGCCCCTGTAGAAGTACAAAAACAAATCACGCAAAGCCTGCAAGTAGCCAACAATATATTAATAAATAGCGTTGTTGCTATTATTCGGCTCTCACTACATATCAAGCACTGTACCGGGTGATCCACATATATTTTGTCACGTAATTTAATCTCAAAAACTCCATGAGGTAGGCATTCTCCAGATGTTCTGAAGTTCTGAAAGTTCCAGACATGGAGAAAAGAATACTCCAAGACATGCAAACGGGAGTCACATGTGGTAACACAGAATACTTCTCTGTGGCAAGGGTAGAAACAAGAACGGGGCAATTTGGGGTGATCAACCTGGAAAGTAGCTGTATTGTGTTACAAGGAACTGGTACTGAATATGGCAAACAGTGGAGCAATGGGCAAAAACTGAGTTTCTCTGTGTGTGAATGAACATTTGCTGTGAAGCACATAATGTACTTGGAATTTGCAATATTACCATTTGGAGTTGGGAGACAGAGAATTGAAGACTGGAGGTGGGCAACCAGGTAGAAGACTATTACTACGGTCCACATCAACAATTCCCAGAACCTACATTTACCTTGCTGTGCAGACCCCACAGAGCGAGTGTGCTGTTCTTCTACATTTCTCTGAGTCAGATGGCTTCTTTTTATTTTATTTTATTTTAATTAATTAATTCATTTATTTATTTTTGGCTGTGTTGGGTCTTCGTTGTCTGGTCTTTGTTGCTGCCCGTGGACTTTCTCTAGTTGTGGCCAGCGGGGGCTACTCTTCGTTGTGGTGCGTGGCCTTCTCATTGCGGTGGCTTCTCTTGTTGCGGAGCACGGCCTCTAGGCACACGGGCTTCAGTAGTTGTGGCACACGGGCTCATTAGTTGTGGCTCACGGGCTCTAGAGCACAGGCTCAGTAGTTGTGGCTCGTGGGCTCTAGGAGCTCAGGCTGCAGTAGTTATGGCGCATGGGCTTAGTTGCTCCATGACATGTGCAATCTTCCTGGAACAGGGCTCGAACCCGTGTCGCCTGCATTGGCAGGCGGATTCTTAACCACTGTGCCACCAGGGAAGCCCCCAGATGGTTTCTGAAGTACATTTCCTGTTTGGCTTCAAGTTTCGGGGTGCAGGGGGGTGAATAAGCTAATCAATAAATAGAGCTTTCAAATCATTGCTCTCCTCATCTAAACGTCAGAAGAATCTGCACAGCTGTCCAGTGTTCCTCATTTGGATTCAACACAAAGGATTTACAAGAAATTCTAATCTCTCTGCAGATGTATTTCACTCATTGAGAGTGTGTGAATTTTTCCTGCTTACCCTGAAACAGTCTTCTGAGCTAAGTTACCAGAGGCATCTTTGAGGAGATTATATTTGTTCATGGTCACATCATATCACCTTTGTACAAAAGCAGAGATGACTTGTTTTTTCTTTTTTTTTTCCTGAAGGAAAAAGGTGTTTAATTATTTTGTTGCCTTTCTCCTCTGAAAAACAATATGTTGCCTTAAACTCCTAGTGACATTCAAAATAGTTCAGGAGGGCTGCTGCTGGCAGTGATATGACTTTCATAGCTCTGCTTCCCCTGGAGGATGATAAAATGCTTTCAAACTACCAAAGAGTGTGTATGCAGTTAAAAACTTTCTTTCTGTGGTTTTATAAACACCTGCACAAATTCCTTTTATTAACTAACATATATGGTGTGTCCGTGAATAAAGAAACCATTCTTTCCATTAAAGCGCATCAAGAAAAATCCCACTGTAAGTAAGACAGGATTATTATAATTGCCTGGCTAAAAGCCCAGCTCATCGGGGACACTCCTTCGTGCATCTAGGAGAGTATACTCTTAAAATTATGGCCAACAGAGTGAAATGATTTCATTCCATGGGGCTTCCCCTTCCTTACCTGTGCGATTGCTCTGCAAGGGTCTCAAACATAATTCATTCTCTACTGCAAGGATTGATGTGTAAGAGAGATCTAGGGTTCAAGGTTTTCATAGTCACCTGTTATTTCATACATTTTTAGGATCAGTTTCTGTACATTTTTAGGATCAGTTTCCACCAAGCCAATGCACTGGGGTATTTGTAGTGGCCACAGGCTGGTGCTTACACACTAATCCCAATTCAAGATAGGAAGGATGAAGCCACGGTACTCACCCAGGTGTGTGTTATTAGATGGAACAGATGCCACCATTGTTTGCAATGACCCTCTACAACAAATCATTCTAAAGTGTGTCAATGACTGAAGTTTTCCCAGGGACTACAGGAAGGGATAGGACTGAAGCTACATTAGATCTAAATTCCATGTATGTGTGTCAGTCTCGGGAGCAGCCCACGCATTGCCTCCTACTGAGTGAAAAAGAGCCTTTCAGTGATCTAATGATACCTATCTCAGAAGTCAAATTTCAGCGTTTGGTTTGTAAAAAAAAATCTATGCATATGTAGATAAGATAGGGGTGGTCCTGTTCCTTCTCTCTCAGATAACAATAAAAATAATATCTCCTCTTCATGGTTCTCTCCTATGTGCCAACCTTGTGCCTGGCACCTTGTACATATTAACGTGCTTTTTACTGTTACGCAACAAGGGATGTGTTACCATTCTTATTAATATGAAGGAATGGGCTCAGGTAGGTTAAGTGACTTTTCCAAAGCTACATGGCTAGCAGTCATAATAATAGTAACATAACTAAGTAACGATAAAACAATAAACAAAAAAGAAACAAGTATGAATGAATATCTATTATGCCACACGGTGCTAATCAGTTTCCCTGGATTAACACATTCAACTTTTACAATTCTAGGAGGAATATTATATTAGAATCTATCTTTTACTGATGGGAGACCTGAATCTCTTCAAAAGGTAGGCATCTGCTAATGTCTGGTTTTTGTTTGTTTGTTTGTCCTATAGTCCCTCTCATTGTCTTTGCCCATTTTTCTGCTCAGGAGTGGACACCTGTCCCAGGCCTGGCAACTGGAGGATTCTATCCCCCAAGTCACAACAACTGGCTCGGGAGTTAACCCATGCCCCAAAGTGGCCCAATGAAGACCATCCCAGGGACTTGGGCTGGAATTAATGGGAAAGAAATGCTCCTGTTTCATATTAATAATTATCTTGATAATGTAAACTTAGGGTTGCCAGAGAAGTATTTGCTATGACCTTGGGAGAATTTACCTGAGAAACAAGCCAGTATAGAGCAAAGTAGAACAATAAGAGAGAGAGAGAGAGAGAGAGAGAGAGAGAGTGTGAAAGAGAGAGAGGGAGAGAAATGAAACTTTCCGGAAGCCAGAATAATTCTCCTTTCTGTGGAATTTGTTTTGAATTGACTCTCTTTCATTTTCAACCAGTGAAACATTATATATCAAAGAAATGGACACCAAGAGTGAAAGGTAGATTATAGACCTTAAAATGTGGGATTGGATAACTAGGAGTGATGAGAAGAAATGAGAATTCTCTCATTCCTGATTGTGAAACTGACCATCATTGCTCTAAACTGTCCCCTCAAATCTTGATTAGGACCATTTCCTACTAAAGATTGAATTTTAGAAGACTTGATAGAAAAATATCAGGATGCTTGAGAGTTTATAATTTTCTTATAGTTTTTAGCAAACTGCTACAGATAAAGTCAAACCTGTACTGATGGACAGATGAGTGAGAAGAAAATACAACCTTATTATGAGAGTATGAGAGGTCTTCTTGGCCAGTAGGAAGCAATCCAAGATGATTAAGATTCAAAAATATATATCCCACAAATAGTTGGAAAAGCTGAATTTTCTGCCCCAAGGCAGTCAATGAAAATGAAAGCAGAGAAACAAGAAACTCAGTGTATTAGTTTCTTATTACTGCTGCAACAAATAGTCACACATTTAATAGCTTAAAGCAGCACTAATTTATTCTCTTTCAGTTCTGGATGTTGGAAGTCTAAAATCAAGGTGCTGGCAGGGTTGTACTCCGTTCAGAGTCTTTGTATTCCATTTCCTTGCCCTTTTCAGCTTTTAGAAATGATTCATGTTTCTTACCTCACGATCCCTTCCTTGTATGACTCCAACCTCTTGCTTTCCTGTGACATCTCCTGTGACATCACATTTCACCTTCTTACCTCTTTTTTTTCAGGGCCCTTGTGATTATTACATTGGATTCAATCTGATAATCCAGGATAATCTCCTTATCTCAAAATCCTTAATTTAATCATGTCTGCAAAGTCCCATTTACCCTGTAAGGTAATGATTCACAGGGTATGGGAATTAGGGGCTTGGACACCTTTGCGGGGTGGTCATCTTCCGGCCTATCACACTCAGCTGGAAATCTTATGGGACCTAGAAAAAAGTTTCACCCAAATACCTCCTAATCGTCACCTTCCTTGGAAGAAAGAGAGAAAGGTTACCTGTGACACTGTTTAAATCCTAGGATCCAAACAAGTGCAAAGCCAATTCTGGACTTTCTAGTGAAATGATCTATTAAATCCAGAGTTTAAGATTTTTTGAATTGAGTTTCTGTAATCTGCGACCCAAACATGCCTGATTTGTACACTGGCTCAGGGTCACAAAACAGCAGAGCAAGGGCTTCCCTGGTAGTGCAGTGGTTGAGAGTCCGCCTGCCGATGCAGGGGACATGGGTTCGTGCCCCGGTCCAGGAAGATCCCACATGCCGTGGAGCGGCTGGGCCCGTGAGCCATGGCCGCTGGGCCTGTGTGTCCGGAGCCTGTGCTCCACAACGGGAGAGGCCACAACAGTGAGAGGCCCGCGTACCGCAAAAAAAAAACAACAAAAAAACGAACAGCAGAGCAAGATTTCATGCCAGGTCATCTGATGACCGAGTCCAACCTCTTGATCATTATAGGGGTCGCTGATGATAATGCTCATTAGCCCTTTATTTGAGGGGGGGGCCTCTTAATTCTTGGTTCGTGCTCTCACTCCCACCTGCCTGCCTTGGCCACAGGGATTTACGTTGTGGCTTCTTGTTCAGGGCTACACTCTCTTCTAATCCTTACCAAATTCCTAGCCTGTTTCTTCCAGTACTTTTAAAAATATGGTAAACAGTAACTCACTGAGAAGCTAGGCCCCAGATTCTAGGGCTGCAAAGACATGTATCTTTCCTGGGGTATAAGAAAGACTTTGTCTTTAGAGAGATAACTAACTATCCCCTTCCAACCGATCCCATCTCCAAGACTGGAAAGCATGCTTTTAGTAAAAAACAGTTGAATTTTTAAATTTTGTTACATTAAATTCTTAAACCTCAACTGTTACCCACAGACTTCACTACTGGCTGCCTGGAAGACACCATCCTTTGCTTCAAGACCTTATATTGCCCAAATGATAGCTATTGCTTCAAGCTAGGCTTAAATATAAACACAAGGTACGAAGATGGCATAAGATAATCAACTTAATCTAATTTATGCAAGGTGGTAGGCAATTATTGTTTTTCGAAGTGAGATATATGATTACTGATTGATTTTATGATGTTATAATATTTTGTATTTCTGTAACAGTTCACTTTAGCTGGGCTGTCCCGTCAATTTGGAATGTTAGTCCCTTAAGTGAACCAAATCAGGTTATCCTGGCTCCTTAGCTGGACCTAATATAGCCTTAAGATTCATCATTTGGCATTTGACAAGTGAAATGTGGGTATCTGCATAATGTAATTTTGATACTTTTTAAGTTCCCATGTGAAAATTCTTTCATTATCATATTTTGTTATAGATTTCAGAATGGTTATATTTATATAATATCCTTTACCATTTAGAATAATAACTAGGGAAAAAACATAAATACTCCAGTAAATTCTCTTTTAAAAAAGTCATATTTCATGCAGTGAAAATTATGCAATGGTTTTTTTTTTTTTTTTTCTGCGGTACGTGGGCCTCTCTCTGTTGTGGCCTCTCCCGTTGCGGAGTGCAGGCTCTGGACCCGCAGGCTCAGCGGCCATGGCTCATGGACCCAGCCGCTCTGCGGCATGTGGGATCTTCCTGGACCGGGGCACAAACCCGTGTCCCCTGCATTGGCAGGCGGACTCTCAACCACTGAGCCACCAGGGAAGCCCATATGCAATGGTATTTTGAAATGAGGATCCTTAATGCAAATTCAAACACACTTTACAAATCGTAGGTTGTTACAGTCAATGGGTGACAACATACCTTTTAATAGATAAAATACCCTGTGTTTTATTTGGTTGTTAGACTCATTTTGGAGCTAAATGGTTTTTGTGTTGCCATCTACTTATAGGAAAACTTATACACGTTACAAAACATTTTACCTGGCTTTTTATAGAAGTGAACACACTGGTTAGCCGAGGCTGATAGAAGCCTGGATCACTTTTCTATGTTTCTAAATCTGAAATAATTCTAATGCCCCCCAAAAATGTCAAAGCAAGGCATTAGAAAAAAGATGATCCTCCTCCCACCCCCAAATTTTAATCCCCATAAAAACTAAGCTATAGGTACAAGTTGCAAGTTGCTATATGGTCATAGCAATCTAAGAGTATGAGAGAGAAACAAAACTTTGCTGTGTCCCTGAAGTACTTGGCAGTCTCGAGGGAACTGACAGATGTTGGAGACAGGATTTCAAAGCTAATGTGAGCGCTTCTACATTTTTATGTTTATTGCTGGGCATTCGGTTGAATTAGTACTATTTCCTGCCCTTCTGCATCTCACAATCTAGTATGTCCCCATACTTTCCTAGCTTTGGTGTTAGTCTCTGCATCCTCCCATCTGATTCCCCCTATATTTTCTTCTTGCCCTAGATCCTGGGCTGTTCTACCTCTAAGCTAGTGGGGGTGGATCGACCTGGCCCTGAAGCTCCAGGTTCTGATTTTTGAATTAAGAGAATAGCTCTGTTATTTCTGATGGGAAGGAAACTCCCTGACCCTCCCAACCCTGTCCTCAGCAGCTGGGGTGTCTGTCTTGGGAAGGCCTTGATGACACCTCAGGCCTTCTGTTGCCCTTTCCTGGCTAGAGCTACTTCTGCTGCCGAGGCGGTTAATTCATCAGGCTGGAGCCCAGTGGGTTCTCTGGCCCAAGGAAACACTAGCACCCCGACCAGATGGCTCTTGGCTTCATCTAAGCTGCAAACTCTCAACAGTAGGTTTACCAGCTGTGTGACCTTCAGCAAGTTTCTTAATCTCTCTGTGTTTAATTTTTCTATTCTGCAAAATGAGGCTAATAATAGCACCTTCCTTACACTGCTGTTTTGAAGATCAAATGTGTTACTATTTGTGAAGCATTTGAACAGTGCCTAACATATAATAAATCCTATATGAAAGTTTGTTAAAAAAAATAAAAACAAACAAAAGAAGAGCATTAGGATATGCCACTCCAAAATATGTCTCTTTGGCATAAGGATTATTTTGAGCTAATTTTTTTTGAGAAACTGCAGACACTGGAGAAGCTCAGAAAATAGAAAGTTATCTTTTGTAAGGGAAATTGGCACTTATAAAGGAGATCTCCCTTTGTAAGGGTGTCTCCCTCTCGGTACCAGGAAAAGAAGGATAACTCTAAAACATAACAGAATCTTGTCAATGGAGAAGGCAGCCACGTAAATCTGCATAACATACCATACCCTTGTTGACTGTGGTTTTCCTGGAAACCTCTAACTGGCCTCCTCTGTTCCACCCCCAGCACACACCTTTCTCTTTTGTCTTTAGCTGGAGATGATATTTATGGGAGTGGCATAGGCCATCCTAGGGAATTACTAGGTTTCCCTGGGTCTCTCCCATGTATACATGAGGCATATTTGTTAAATTAATTAGACAAGGAGGCCATTGGACTAATGTGGCTCTAGTGCCTGGTGGCCTACATAAGCAAACCAAAATAAAAGCCTATATATTCCTCACGCTTCCTAGATCAAAATGCTAAGGACAACCAGTCATAAACAGCCAGCTAGGTTTTAAGCTGTAGTCAATCAATAATTTCCTTACTTTGCTTCTGCCTTTTCTCTATAAAAGTCTCCCCATTTCCTGTCCCATACAGTGCTCCTAGCCACTTCTGTTTTAACATTACCCAGTTAGAATTGATTTTTGCTCAAAAAAAACTCTTAAAATTTTTAATATACCTCAATTTACCTTTTAACAACATATTAATAAACGTCTGTTCCCTTTTCTCTTGTTAATCTATCTTTTATTACAGGGATCTCAGACAAGAACTCAGAAGAAGGTAGAGGGAAAGTTAATTTTCCTCCTGTGCAGAAACAAACAAACAAATAATCAGTGTGTTGGGTAGAGAAGAGTTAGTGATGACAAGGGAGAGAATTCTAGGATCATAGAGATATCCTCCAAGTATGTGGGGAAAGGGGATGAGACCAGAGTGCCTTGTATTTGTCGTCCCTGATATAGACCCTAATGCATTCAGCCCTAGACACAGGTTTAAAGATGATAAATGTGCAATTACTCTCAAACCTTATTCTTCTTCCCTTTAGAAAAGATCTTAAATGTATTCTCTAGGGAGTAACATTCATTCATTTATTCAACAGTAATTTTTTTTTCTCTATTCAGTACCTACTTATTTCAAGGCAGATGCTACATGCTGGGGACACACATAAGTAAGTTAACCATGGTCTCTGCCCAGATAAGGCTTAGATTCTAGTTGGTGAGAGACATTATGCAGATAACTGTGCAATTACTTATTTAATCACAACTGTGAAGAGCACTCTGAAGGAGAAAGATAATGTGTAACAGGAGTCCCATCCTAATCCTGTGGGTCAGGGAAAGTGTCTTTAAAGAAATGGTATTTCAGAGGAGCTGGTTAGGCCAGGGGTTTGGCCTTGAGGAAGAGAAGGGCGTTCCAAGCTGAGGGAGCAACATGGGCAAAGGCTCTGGAATCATTTTGCACTAGATGAGATTCAACAAAGAAAAGAATTAATGTCTTACTTTAAGAAGGAAGGAACGGTAGGTGGCAGATGTTTTATATAATCACCTGTTTCCCCCAAAGGCAGACAGTGTGGGTGCCTTATAATTTTACCAGCACCATGAAACAGCAGTAGGGAATATTGAAAATAATTCTGATTGAGGGAAGGGAAGATTTCATGGAGGCAATTATACTAGGGTTTTACAGGATGGGTTGAGCTACAATAGACATGAATAAACTAGAGGATAAGAAGCTATAGACCAAATACATCACTGAAATGTAAAACGTTTGGTATTAGCAAGACGGCAGAATTTATGCTTGTATTTTCTTAGATCTACTTCTCTGGGCTCCCGAAAGCATACCGTGGAATCCGCTGCCAGACCACTTACAATAAAGTTGTCCTGTTTACAGGTTTTTGATAAGCTGTTTTTATTCTTTAATAAATAAGAAAAGAGGCCATTGTCCTTTACAAAATAGCTGAGGTTGTACTTGAACAAAATCTGTTTGGAAATGTTAAGCTGGTTACACAGAACTAATATGCCTCAAGGTGGTCATTCTCTCTGGATTAAAGCTGTGGAACAATTGTGGCTCCTGTTACAAGGAAAATGACAAAGGGCCATTATGAAAAGGGACAAAAATCTCTGTTCCCAGAGGGGGACTGACAAGCTGAAAGTCCCCCTGTACATGCCAACACAAAAGGCTGATTGCCTCGGATTGTTTGTTTATGTAAATCAAAAGGCTGCCATTAATTCTGCAAGTGGGACTGCTGAGCAACAAAGAAGGTGGTGATTGGCCAGATTCTCGCTCATGGGTTGGTGGCAAATCTGACAAATTCTATTACTTTTGTGCTATGCTCTATCTGCACACCTTCAGGAAAAGAAGCTTGTTATTATGCACTAAAGGGAATCATTTGTGTCCTTAGAGTAAGAGCTGGATTTGAAGGCAAGAGAACTTCTCAAGGATCTTCCCCAAAGCTCTCTCCAAGTCGGACTCAACTGTACATCATGACAGACGTTCCAGTGACATTCAGTCAGGTTGAGTGTAATGGGGATACACCCCCTGAAAACGGTCAACAAAAAATCACTAAAATCACGGAAAAAGCCAGTGATATGGATGGCACCCCACCATACTGCAGGGTAGAATCTAGTCTTGAAGATGAACCCATGAAAGGAAGTCAGGAGAAAAGTGAAAAATTACAAGAGAACATACTGCTCCACTCGTCCATGGATGAGAAGATTCTAAAAGGTAAAGCATTTTCCTCTTCTATAATTTGCTTGATTTGATTTGTAAACTCACTCAGGAATCTTTGGGTGAACTGTTATGACAGGAATAAGCTGCACATCCTCCCACTCTTGCCCCTGCCCAAATGCAGTCCCTTATCCTACAGGGGCTGCAGAGTATAAGGACTAAACCTCTGCCCTGGGTCAAATCCAGGCTCATTTATTTGATAGCTCTGTGACCCTAGACAACTTTCTTGGCTTCCCGAAGCCTTGGTTTTCTCATTAGAAGAAGGCAGAATAATAGTTCTGATATTTGTACAGTTGTTGTGAAAATTCCTGTTGGTTAAATGTTAACTACTGTTATTTATTATTATATGGACAGCACCATTATTATTCAGTCAGAAGAAATTCATAAATTCAACTTTTCTTTCTAAATCTACCTGGAAGTGTCTGAATTCGTGGTACTATAAACTTACATAGACATTAAAGGAGAGGTTACCGTTATGCTTATACATAAAAGGAATCAGTGAAGAAATGAGTTGGAAGAATGAAATAGTTATTTTTGGTGACCACAAAAATCAAAGACCTCGACCTTGTTAGAGTCTTCATTGGTAATTTATTTATCTTAGACTACTTAAATGTTAAAATATTAATCTTGTGGGGGGTTTTCTTCCCAGAAAAACCAGAAGAGAATCTCTATATTGCTCATAAGGCTATCACAGATCTTTCTCTCCAAGAAACGAGTGTTGACGAAATGACATTCAGAGAAGGTAAGAGGAACTTCCATTTTGTACACAGAAATTGTTTGATGGAAGGTGGAAGACAGTTTTTGCATGGGATGTTACGTGAGTGTGGTATTGAAAAAGCAATCCAGGTAATGCTTTCAAAAACTCAAAGCTGCTATAGGCAGATAAGGGAGTCTGGATTTATCTGTGGGTTCCACCTGGGAAAGCATTACACACTCTTCAAGACTGAGACTGCATGGATCGGTAAAACTGATTGGCACACTTTGACCTGATGATATGATATCTGCGTCTTAATAAGTCAGTCTACTAAATAAACCTTTCCTTTTGATTAAGTGTCTTCAAATCTATGTCAGGCGCCTTGCAAGATGTAAACATTTCGAAAACGGGTTTATCTTAAAAGTTTACCATTGGCATACTGTTTAAAATAATCTTATGAATTTATTTATCTATAGGAAAATTCTAGGCCTCTGCTGTAAGCACAAAATGGTTACCTAATTCTTGTCAAAGAAATCTTCCAGGTGATGAAGTTAATTTTACTTGTGTTCTTTCAGAAAAATGGGAGAAGAAAAAGAACATTGATTTTTAAATGACTGTATTATTTTTCAAATAAACTCAAGAGTCTAAGAGACACAAAATCTTTTAGACTTCTAAGGAGACACCTACATTCAAACAATTTCAAAATAAAGTGGAAGATAAAAATCTACCAGTTAATCATTCATATCCTCTCTTGCAGCCATACACATCTTATCTCAAAATTGAAGTCAGCTTGGTAGACCTAAGTGATTTAGCTTAGTTACGACCTTAACAAGTAAAACATTGAAGAGATTATTGGTTGAAATATTAGAACATCACACAAAATAGTAGATGCCTAGGAGGATAAGGTTGTTGGCAGTTTCCTGGGTTTGTCCCCTTTGCCTGGACACCTCTCAGACTGCTGACTACATACGGTGGTCCACTGTGTAGTCACTCAAAGAAGAATGTAGTAAGCAACAGTCACTGTCAAGCTCTTACATTATCACAGATAATTTATAAGACCTAAACCGCATGAAATGGACTAAATAACCTCTCACCCTAACCCTTCTACTGCCAATGAGCAAGCGAATTCTGAGAGGCAGGGATCTCAACCTTTCAACTAGAGCCCCTTTCAAATTTGTGATCAGAAAGTCACTGGAGACAATAGTTTTCTATGATCTTTCATTTCCTTCAAATAAAGAATAAAAGCAGTCTGGATTTTTAAAGTGGATGATCTCAGGGTGAGTTTTTCCCTGCATGAATCCTTTTGTGTTTGGTGGAACATGTTCCTCCTGTAGGGTTAGAAGGACACATTATGGTGTTTTTTATTTTCACAATGGCAAACAGCTATAAAGTCCCCAAAGAGAATACTCCTGAGTTGAGAAATAGGAAGATGTTAAAAATACTTAGAATTATAATTTAAAGTCAAGAAGTAATTTCATGCATGACAACTCCATGCCCAAGTCACGAATATGAGTAAAAAGATCAGTTTCTTTGGTTCTTATGGAAAAGAAGAAAACAAAACAAAGCTTAAAATTATAGCAAACATTCGAATACATATTTATTTATGATGTAAAAAACACTGACTGGATGCCAGTGGCCTGATAGGAGTTGTGCACAGCTAATGAGGAGAGATGAACCACCTCCACTTCTATCTCTTTGTGTAAGTTTACAATCTGATTCCTATAGTTGGGAAAACAAAACGAAAAGAGAATGAAAAATCTCTGATGGAAATGGACTTGTCAACATCTTTCAGTGAAAATAGGAAATTGTGGAGGAGAAGGGCAAAGAGGAACAGTGCCTCTCGCTTTATATAAAGACTGTTATGGTGTTGAAAGGGAATAGTGAACGCAACCCTGAGTCATGTGCACTGCAGGTTGAAGCTTCCCACAGAAGTCCTTCAGGGCTGAAAGCTCTGAGAACAACCTCTACTCTCCTATTATTAATTCATTTTTTTCATGCTCAATAAATATTATTGAGGATATGCTGATAGGATGTGTTTGAAAAGTGAAATTTGCAATGAATTAAATGAGCCTCTTAAAAGTCACTGCATGGTACCAAACAACTTAAGTTAATTAGTTGTCGGTTAAGGACATGTCGAAAATAATAGGCTAACCTAACACTCTGTAGATACGACCTCAACATGATTTTTAAATCTTGACTCACTAGAAATCAGTAGCAGATCTTAGGCTCTAGCGTGTGTCCTTTCGTGGACTTGATGCGTCCATTAGCCCAGCACATGACTCTTGGCCATCTGTACTCCTCCTCCATAGCTGGAACTTTAGGACTTGAGAACTCTGAGAAGCATGGTGGTAAACACTGAATTTGCTACTCTGAGTGTGACCAGTCACTGGCAGTCATTATTTCATTATTTTTACTGTTGGAAGAAAGCCTTTTTTCTGACTTTCCTTGAGGAGTGTGTGTGTGTGTGTGTGTGTGTGTGTGTGTGTGTGTGTGTGTAGGAGCTAGGTCCAAATATTTTTTAATATATTCACATATCCACTCGTGATAGGCTAGACAGGATTTTTAAAAGTGTGTCTCAGGGAATACCAGTATCACTAGATACAGTAGTCCACACCAAAAATGTTCCATAGTCAAATGAGGTTGGGTTGCTGGATGCTAATATCCATTAGTATTTTAAAGGCTTGGATAAATTCTGAAGAGGCTTACTTCATTGTGCTTAATGCAGTGTCTTCCAAGCTAATTTGATGGTGTAGCCTGTTTTATTGTATAAAACATATTAATAACCCATAAAACAATATCCCATAAAATGTTTGGTGGAAAACGATTGTCCAGAAATATAATCTGGAGAATCTGTGGTATTTTGAAATCTCTACACATATCAATTGCCAATTGATTTTGCTACAGGACGTCAGTGGGAGAAGACTCCTTTGAGCAGCAGTTACCAAGAACCAAGTAGACGAAAGGAAAGGATTGCTGAACAACCTTTAGGAGAGAGAGAAGATGAGGATCTGAAGAACAAAACTCAACATCAGGCAATGGAAATTGAATGGCTAGGATTTCGGAAACCAAGCCAAGCTGATGTGTTACATTCTAAGCATGATGAGGAGCAAGAGGTTTGGGATGAAGAAATTAATAATGGTGATGATGATGATTGCAAAGATGATGAAGATGAAGTTCGAGTGATAGAACTTAAGAAAAAAAATGAAGAAGGTTCTCAGTTAAAAGAGGAAGGCGATGCAAGTGAGGACTCCCCACTGAGCAGCCCCAGTTCCCAACCTGTCACACCTGATGAGCAGCCAGCCTTCGGAAAGAAGGGTGATATTTCCAGAAATGCTTATTCAAGATACAATACAATATCCTATCGGAAAATCAGAAAGGGGAACACCAAGCAAAGAATTGATGAATTCGAGTCTATGATGCATTTATAAACTAACTGGAACTGAGAAGTTCTCATGCCCACTAAAGCAAAAGCTAATTCTCTTCTCCTGAGATGCATCTTTGTATGCCTTGAGTCATCCCCTATAAAGAAGTGGAAGCTTAATCTCTGTTTCACTGCAGAATAATGTGGAAATAACCCTAGGCAAAACTCAGTCTGGTAACCTCAAATCAAAAAGCTTTAGATTCATTCTTGGATATTTGCTTTTTAAATCCTCACTAATATAGCCTGTGTGCTAAGCACTAAACAGTTTGACTTTAAAAGTAGCAATGCTGGGAAATGTAGTCATCAAATGAAAGAGGACTATTTGAAATGAAATGTATTTCTTTTGGTGTCTTTCTTCCTGAGGGTGATAGAAAGTCTGGTATCAAATCTCTCTTTCTTTAAAACGTGGTTTTATAGACTCTGGCAATAAACTTCCCAAAATACTTTGCCTTTCCTATTATCTTCAGATTTTAAGTTGTTTTTCTTGGCATGTACGGAGTGAAATTCTGTATAGGCTGCCTTCCTAGGTGTTACCATTCACTGAATTTTCTCACTAGAGGGGCTGAGCAATTGTCAGTCAGGAAAATTCTGTTTACTAAATGTTGGCTTTATGTTCTCAAGATGAATTAAAGCCATTGTGAGATTGCCACAGGGAGGGGCTGGAAGATTGGTGGGCAATTGACTAGAGTTATATCAGATAGATTATTTCTGAGACTGAAAATAAAATCTCGTCTAGCACAGTTAATGTCATTAAACATGAAAATGACAGCTTTAGCACAATTTTAAGAAAATACCCCTCTCTATTACTACACTTTCTCCTATTAAGAGTATCTCAGAATAATTTTCTTTCCTTAGAAACCTGAGACAACTCTAGTCATAACTGTACTAGTTACTATGAAAATGGAAATAATTATCTTAGAATCTTTTCAAAGTAGAGTGTGAGCATGTATTTTTAGTGAGAAAGCTCTGATGGTTGTTGGGAATATATAATTTACTGGACCTCAGCCCAAATCAGGATGCTTAAAATTGTGCTTGTGAAGCTTCACTCAAACCAATGTGTCAAATAATGTATTGAATATTTATGAAAAGGGAGAGTCTATATTTATATTCTTAGATAGTTCCATAATTTTTCATTTCATGCTTCTATATATATTATCCTGAGCTTTCTGTCACCACAGATAAAGACATTTCTTTTGGCCCTAGAAATAAAAAGACAATTCCTTATTGTCTGAATGTAATACAGTCTTCATTGTACTATTCAACCCTTTGTTTATTTATTTTTCATTTTGTGAAAAACCCTGGGTTAGCCCTTCTCAGATTTTTGCTTATTTCTGTGTAACAAATCCCACACATTCTAAAGGCACTTTCTTTAATTCTTTATTATCATTGTTTCCATGGTATCATATACTATTAGTGTTTATGAGACTCAATTTTGAATTTTTTCCTTTTATTCTTTCAAACAGATACTTCACAACCTGACCATATAAAAGTCTGTCATGCTTAATCTATAGAATCTATACATTTCACTCTCGACAATGCAAGTTTTCAGAATAAAGACAGGGAAATCAGTTTTTTATTGACAAATTTCAGTAGAAGATTGATGCACTAGGACAATTACCTGTTTACTTAGAGCCTCTAAATCTTTTCACTTGGACAAGCTATTTTCTTTTTGGATTACTGGTGAACCCTACTATTTTCTACTTAATTTCAAAGCACAGTATTGTGTTATCCATCATGGAACAGGACCATATTCTTAACCTACCATCAACAGAGCCTGTATTTTGAATTATTCCAGCAGAGGCAGCCAATTCCTGCGGAACTTGAGTGAGGTGGGAGGTCTGTGGTCATTTGATGTGGCCAAGCAACTAGCTCTAATTGGACTCCAAAATATAGTAACCCTGGTCCTTTTAGTTTTGTGCTCTTACCAGATGATTAACCAACTATGAAAGATTTTATCAACAAGACTATTTCAGGGTATGTTCAATGAGTAAATGCTTAATGCTCATGAATGAGGCAATGTAGTTGCAGAAGAGCACTGAAACTATTATTTGGCATTCGTGCCCATTGCCCTATTCCGCCATCTTACACTAAGGCCACAGAGCTTAGTGACTGTAAGTACATAATGGTGATGGGTGGCTGTTTGATTCTTGTAGCCTAAGAAAGACAAGGGTCTGGTTCAAATCTCATGGGGGGATACTTAACATATTTGAAAAGCATATGGGACACATTAAGAACACAGATTGGTAGCCACACATGAAGGTTTACTGCTTTTGTGCTTCAAGGTTCAGGAATGGAAGAAGGACTCTGGTACCTGGTAGGAGGGAGAATTGACTTATTGTGAGAATGCTGGTATTTCTTACATGACTTTTTATTTTCCTTACATGCTGGGTGAACAGGAAGTAATAACAGCTCTATTTCTCTGTCAATATAAAACTTAACCTTCATATAATGCTACCTTTGAAGACAGAATATATCAGACTCTATCTATCTACCTATTAACAGTTTAAATAAAGAACTGTGTTTGACTTGCTCTCAATAAAAGTTTGTGTCCTTGTTTTTGGTGCCTAGATTTTATTTTTTTTAATCTGCCTTTTACAATTTAAAAGAACCCTTGCATATTAGCAGCTATTGAGACCATCAATAAATACCATTTCAGAAATCAAGAGAACACCTCATTTTAATTCATTTGCATTATTTATTTCAAAAAGGTCTTAAAATGCTTGTATATGAAATTGTAAAAAGAATTTCTGATGGATAGATATGTAATGTTCATGAGACATTTCTATTATTTTTACAGGAACTGAACTATTGTTTTAGATACATCTTAATTCCAACAACTTGAAAAATATATATATCTTTGTAGTCATTAAGGTAATACATTGCTGTGAACTATGCTGACGCTTTTATAGTAATTGTTTCTACATATATACATGGTGGAGTACTTTTGGCACACTTTCAAATGGAGAACAGACATTTGAGTTTTTCAAAATGATAGGAAAAACATTTAAAATAAGTAATAATAGAGAATTATGGAAAAAGATGAAACACCAGCGTATCATGGAGAAATATGTCTGGCCATATGAGAAAGGCATTGTTTCTTTTAAAGCCTAAACTTTCATTTCTCTATAAAAGCAAGAGGGCTATAAAAAGTAATATCAAAAGTTACAGCAAACATTTGTCCATATTAAAATATCAGACAGTAACATAATAAATATGAATACCAAAACGTGTACACAGCTCATGAAGATCACAAGGTAAGTAGAACATACAATTGACATAAACACAATGACACGGGTAGTAATGAGCAGTGGAAATCACCCGGATACGTGGCAAACTACAAAATCAAAGCGTTTTGTAATTAACCACCAGCTTGGATGAGTTTTGGTTATGAATTTGGAAGGTAATTGAATTTTTACTTAGAAACTTAAAATTACATATTTGATTTATTCTTTATCGTAAACTTGGTTGGTCAGAGGCAGAAAAACTGGGTACCTAAAAATGTTCAAATTTATTCCAAATTCCTTTCTACTCCATAGTTTCAATCTAGTTTTTCCACTAACAAATATTTTTAGGTAATCAATAACAAGTTCACAAATTTAACCTTTGCCTTCCCTTGTTTTTAGGCCCAGCTTTTATAGCTAATACGTATAAAACTAGCAACATTTGGGCAGTTGTTTGAAGGAGAAGAATTACCGCACGTGCATAAACCTAAACTGAATAACAAGCATCCTGATAATTTAGAGTTTGGTGACTCCTTTCAGGTCTGGAAAAAAAAATACCCAGAGTGAAAGTCTGTGTGAGATACTTTTGTCCAGAAGGCCAGATGCAGATGAAGCTATGCACTTAAGAGAGACTTTAAAAATATCCCCAAACAGTTCTTAATTTTTCTTTGTTAGTTAAAACTCTTGGTTTTACTTTCTCTCAGTTCAAAGCATAAAATATAGAAACATGCCCATAGCCATATATATATGTTTTAGTTTCAACAGCTAATATAAAGACTTTGTATAGATATTTATAACCAATATCCTTGAACTGGGAAAACCTATCAGTCAATAACAAAATAGAAAATCTCAGTTTTCAAAGAAATTACTTGTTACTTATTTGATGGCTACTGTCGTCATTAGAAACTCAGCATATTAGAAGTTGCTCTATTTGCTGGAAAATGAGATTTTTGTGTTTTTGCAAAGCAAAGATTCACATAAACTTGAAAAGAGACCCTAACTGTAGTGATAACTATTAGTTGACCCATTAGGTTGAAAACAGAGGCATTAAATCTTAGTGCGATGGTATTTTTTTCCTTTCTTTTAGGCACGGACACCACCAACACCTGAAATTCCACCCATTAAACCTCATCAGGAGTAGATAATACTTTACATGGCTTATTCAAACCTGACCATGGAATGGCTATTTGCCAAAAATGAATATTTTTGTACATTAACTGTGGTTAGTGTTCCTTTTCTCATTTCAAGGCATCTTGGCTCGTAGCAATTGTTGAGTAAACTTATGCAAAGGTTGTTGTAAAAGCATTATGGTGACAATCTACACATTGGAATGAAAGCTACACAACTTGGTTTTTGTTTTAAATTAAAGGACTCCAGTTTTTCACTTTCCACCTCTGTTCAAATTGAGCAATTTTTCAGCTTTGATTAATGGTTGGGGGAACAAAGAGTTGGTAATATCATTCACAGAGAAGCAATCTCTCTATGTCCACTTCTCCCTCTCATACTTGTTCTAGGAAATGGAAAGGAATATGTCCTGCATGAAGTCAAGGAGATAGACCACTGCGAAGTGTATGAGGATAACTATCCTTAAGCCTACACTTCAGTTGTTTAACAGAGAGGGGCGCAGCCTCTATTTCCTGTCTGTACAACATGCAAGAGAGAGACCAAAGAGGTGTGACTCTATACCAAGGGATTTTAACTGAGCCCACCTGAGTTGTCTGTCCTACTTACAGAAGAAATAGAAAGAGGAGAAGAAGGAGGGGGAGGAGAAGAAGAAGAGAAGGAAGAGGAGAAGAATCAGAGAATCACAACAGCATGGTTTACTGAAAGAGGCTCACCTTTTTTTTTTTTTTTTGAGCCCAATAAAATGGAATCTGGGTTTTAACTCTTACTAGTGGGACGACGTTAGACAATCCCTCTCACCTATCCTCATCTGCATAATGAGGAGAATGAAACTCCCCTCACTGAGTTGCGCACAATAGTGAGATGGGGCAAAAACAGTGCCTAGCACACAGTAGGTACTCAAAGGTACTTAGTCCCACTTCTTTTCTCTTTACTCCTTGTAATTTTCTTGTTTTTATCCAAGTTTTTGGGCCTTTCTCTTGAGACAGAATTTCTTTTCTGCGTTTGAATGTGAAAGTTAAAGATGTTACAACAAATCAAGATGGTACTATCTGGTGCACCTCAACTCCATTCTCTTGCATGAGAGATGCTTGAAAATTATTCTAAGCCATTCATGAAATGAAGGTTGACTGGAAAAATTGAATTCCTATATACTGTAACTAGTATCTTTGCTCCTCTACAGTTCCTAAGGCAATTCTAGAGGCAAGGTGTTAATATATAAGAAAGTATTTCCAAAATTAGAGTTCAAAGCTAATGATACATTGTGATCAGAGCACATGGTGGTTTTTGCCCTTGTGAATGACAGTTGATTAAATGTTGGCAAGAAGAATTGAGCAAATTTGAGGCTGGTGATAAAAAACAGTTGTATCAACAACAGCTGTGTAATCCTTCAAGAGAGTAGGGTAGAATCTCTAGGTAACTGTTGAAAACAAGAAAAGAACTGTGCAAGCTGGAAGGCTCAGAAGAACTCAGACGGTTTGGTAAATTAGTTTTTGATCAAATAAGTCCTGTAAAATATTATCAACTATGTTTGTGTTCAAGGTAACAAGATACAGAGACATTTTTTAAAGAAAAGGCAATAACTTAAGCTAATCCAGGGAAAACTCTGAAGTCCCCAAGAACAGAGCCCCCTATTGAGGAACTTGGGCTAATTAAGACCCTAATGTGTCCCAGCCAAGGGTTTATCTTTAGAAGTACCAGAAAACCTAGAGGCATTTATACTTTTATGAAGGTCTTCTGAAAACAAAAATTAGAGGGCAATGTTTAAAAGAATGTTGGTAGTAGATTTCACAACTAGTCAATACTCTTACAGTTACGTCCATAAGATTCCTAACTACTGCTTAGTTCCTTGCTTCTAAGAGTAATTGAGCAAAAACATGGTAAAAGCCGTTTTAAAAATTCTACCCAGGGCTTCCCTGGTGGCGCAGTGGTTGAGAGTCCGCCTGCCGATGCAGGGGATGCGGGTTCGTGCCCTGGTCCGGGAAGATCCCACATGCCGCGGAGCGGCTGGGCCCGTGAGCCATGGCCGCTGGGCCTGCGCGTCCGGACCCTGTGCTCCACAACGGGAGAGGCCACAGCAGTGAGAGGCCTGCGTACCGCAAAAAAAAAAAAAAAAAAAATTCTACCCACAAACAAATATGCGATGTATGAAAACAGTTCTTTGTTATATTGACAATATGGATCCAAATATAGCTTCACATATTAAGTATGTCAAGGTAAAGCCAGGAAGAGCATACACTGAACAGACCACAGAAGGTTCTTTTGATCAAAAACATTCAAATTTCTTCAGCTGGTATACCCAAAGGTAAGTGTATCGAAAACATAATTCATCTGTTTGTGAACAGAGTTGACATTTTTGGTGGAAACTCTTTTTGAATAAAAAGAGATTCTTTAGACTGGCAGAAAACCTTTCAACATTTTTCATTTACACAAAGCATTGCATGAGGCATCTAGCATATTTAGTTTGGTCAGCAACTCAATTAGTCCTTTGGCAACTGACTTGTGTTTTATCCCTCACATGGCTCTGTTTTGAAAATAATTATCTCATTTTCTACTCATTTTCTTATCTCATCTGCAACGTCAATTATTTACATAAAACATCTTAAATATGTTGCAAATATGTAAAACTATTTCCCCTTCCAACTCTTAGTTATTGTTTTGCTTTTGTGTAATTAATTGGGAGTTAAAATTTAAACAGGAAATCAGAACTAAAGATGCCCAGTTTTACCATCAGCTCAACAGCACAGGTTTGTTTGTTTGTTTGTTTATTTTAATATTAACAGGAATATAGCATGATTGACCTCCAGAGACCCAACCCTAACAAAAAAATTTATGTATATCTTTCTTAAGAATGTTGTGGAGGAGATTTGGTTAGGCTAGTGGCCCCGCCTCTGGAGATCCAAATTCTAATCCTGATTCTCTCACTAACTGGCCTGGGATTTCTGGACAGGCCATCTTCCTTACCAAAATGAATGCAAAGGATATTAGGATTTCTAAGATATCTTCCGGTGTGCCTAAGTATTGTCATACCTAAGATTATGTGCTCAATTTGGATCAAAGAAATATTGGAATTTTCCCCAAATTTACCAGTGTTATCTTGAGGTCCACATCTAGGACTTTATTCTTTTCTCCCCCCACCCCCCGCCCCATAGAGGTGCCGGATCCCCTCCCGTTTTTGGACAAGTCTCGGACAATTTTTTCTTAACTCTCTTCCTAACTGTTTTAAACTCATTCTCTTCCCCTTTCTTTATGTTTCCCTCACTTTATTTCTACCTTGAAATCTTTTAGAGCCCATTTTTAGCATTCTTCATCCCCGTGAATGCTGCTGAATAGTAGTATTTTCACATAAAAGAACTTTAATATTTTTCCGTGCTCTATTTCTGCTTTACTCATTTCAACTCCTCTTATTTGGTCCCACATTAGAGTAGGTTCAATGATTAAATGTATTTTTGGTTACTGCGGTGTGCCGTGACCCAGCCTCTATTTCTCTGCATTTTTTTCTTTCTTTTTTAATATCCACATGAGTCTAGAAGTTACTAGTATGGCCATTTTTTAAAGTGCAATTTAAAAGCACAGAGTGAATGGAAACAACATCCATGTCTAGAATCGAATAAGCATGTGACTTCCTCACTTAAAGTTTTTCCACTGACTCAGATTGGGAAAAACATTATACAATCATCTAGATCAAAACCCTGCCATCAAGGAGTATTGTATCAATACTATTTCAAACTGTTAGGTAAACATGCAGGTAGTGGGGAGGGATTTCACCAAGGTGAAAGCTGTGTGTTTCTGAGGTCTTTTAGCCTAGGAACTCAAGTAATTTTCTTTCTTTCTTTTTTTTTTTTTTTTGATGAAAAAATAGCAAATAAAGGATCAGCTTCTCACTGATTATACCTACTTGTGGACCAAAAGAGCTGGTTATGATCAAACTCAGCCTTCATGAGTATCATTGTGCTTCTCCAAGTACTTCCGTCTTCTTTTCCAGTTACCTGTTACATGGCATGTGGAAACTTGAAGGCTTTGTTCCAGCACAGGGTGGAAAGCAGGCAATTCAAAAGCCCATCTAGTGCTGAAGAAGGACTCCAATCTAATGTTGGACTGTTTCCCTGAGTTAACTTTTGGTATCTCAAATATTGTGATTTTTAAAAAATCTTCCATTCAAATGTTCTTAATTTTGAAAATTTTGAACTAGCATGGAGAAATAGTCACCAAGTTCATTGTCATAGTCACAGTGTCTAATAGATTTACTAGATAAAGACATCAGTTCCTCCTCAGTCTTCATAATATTTTTCAAATTTCCACTTTTGATATGGCTTCACTGGGTCACAAGCAGCAACTTTCAGGGTCTTCTGAGAGAAATTTCCTTCTAAGCATAACAACTGGTGATAGTTTCCAAAAACAATGTGATTCACCTGGAGAGAAACATGATCTGAGAATGAGCCACAGACTGAATTTGACAATCGTGATGTAAGAAAATGAAAACCAATAAAAAATTAGGTAATTACATTTTTGATTTTTCAGGAATTCTCCTGAACAAAATTAATAACATAAACACAGGTTTTAGGCAGTATTAAGTTTGTCTTTATCTCAAACTAAGTTCTCACATTCTCCTAGCTACAAGACTTTTAATTCTTCATGAGACAAAAGATGAATTTTCTGATAATATGGCTGATAACTATATTATTTAAGGAAATAATTCCAGATGGCATTTACTATATTTGATCGCTGGCTGCCTCACTGCTGGTAGTAAGAAAAAATACACACCATTATAAAAAGTGTGTTAGTTAATTTCTTAAGTCTGTGACTTAGAATGCAAATTTGGAATAAAAAGTGCTAGAAATGATGTATTTTATTTAAGAGTTTCCTATCATGATCTCTGAGAGTACATAATGTCTGATGTCCAGAAAATCCAGACGTGATTAGAGAAAGTCATAGGTATTTCAGAGGTCCTACTATTGCTTAATATTTATTGAATGTCCTAGAAATGGTCGATAACCTACTTAGAACTTGCTCATGGGTTTATAATTTTTTCACTTACCAATCCTCTCAATTACCCATGACTGTGACAAAGATCATTCTAATTATATATATATTTAATTATTTATATAATATATATATATATATATGTTGTTTTGAAATGCTTTAAAAATTTATCAAACAGGGGTGACTTCATAATAATTTATTTTAGAGATGCTCTTACAAAAACAATGTCATCCTTGTAGGATTTGGGGAATATGATGCTTGAGTACGCTCAAGGTTTTGTAAAAGAGATAACATTGAGAAGATCATTCTGGATTTTCTACAATGTTCTGCTTGTGAGTTGTAAAGAGGTAACTAAATAACTTGTCCCCAACAAAAAACACAATGTGGAAACCGGTATTGGAGGGGCATTCTATATCCAAATCCTAGACGCCACCTGTGAGACATTTCCTTTTAGGTGGCCACAGTTCACAGCATTTGAGGAGGGCTGACCTAGAGGACACCTTTTAAATGCAGATTCAGAAATGTATAATTTTAATAGCTCACTGGTATCCGGGGTCAAACTCACTGTCACCCTTCCGCCTTCCATGAAGCTCTCAATGCCTAATGCTTTCTAAAAGAAGAGACATGTTCCTGTTATTCATAGTCTTATTCTCCATTTCTTTTGTTTTTTAAGACTTATACATCTTGGGGGACCTAGGAGGTTTAGTATGAAAACTACCAAAATACTGAAAAAAGAAGAAGGATAATTGTCAAGATACTCACCTCCATGACATCTAGCGTCGTGAAAAGGGGAACCCAAGGCAGAAGGCAGCTATGTAACACGTTACAAAGTCATAGGCACAAACAAGGTAGGGGAACAGCTTTCTAATTTTTGCTAGCTTAATTTAATTACCTTATTTACAAATTGGCTTACCATTAAGGAGACCAGTGTTGGGCCTATATAAAAATCAGCGAATAAAGGCCTAAGTTCTCAGTGGGCCCAATCCAGTTTATAAGTAAGCCCTATGTAATTTAAGGACTGTCAGCTCCTAAATATTTTCTCACCAGCCTAATATCTTTTCTGATAACAGATTCACTTCTGAAGATGAGAAATGTATTCTTTTTCTCATTCGCAATCTCAATCTTTCCCCCTCTCTCTCTCCCTCTCTCCCTCCCTCCCTCCCTCCCTCCCTCCTTATCTATCTATCTAATCTATCTATCCATCTACCTATCTCTCTCTCTCTCTCCCTCTCTCTCTCTATCGCTCCTCTTTGCCACAGGGTTAAGAAAGCAGAAGGTAAGATGTAATTTATTCAATATGTGTTTACAGATTTTCTTAACACTATGCAACGTGAAATTAGCAGCTCACACACTGGTAATTCCTAATTTTTCTGAATAACTCGATAATAACCATCATCACTAAAAAGAAAAAAATATTGTCCAGAAGGAACTGAAATATAACAGGGATGATCTATAGAAAGAAAGATTGGAGGAGGTGTTGCTTAGGTCCTAATTTTGATCCTGAGCAGGAAGAAAAATGTCATGAAGAGAACAGTCACTGGCTGTGACATCAAAAAGAATGGAGGCGCTCCAAAGAAAAAAGTGTGCTTACTTTGGGGTTCATCCCTGAGCAAAATGATGGTCTCGCATACTCAATGCATTCAGTGGATTTGGTGGCTACCTGCTAGTGAGATAGCAGAAAATTTGAGAAGGCAGGCTTGAAATTATTCCTGCCACTCCAAGATCCTACACCAAAGCTTATGACTTTGTGTCCTATTAAAATATAACTGGGGAAAACAGAAGACTTTGAGAGTGAATAGGATAGAGCACAGATGTTCTGGTAAATATTCACAACTGGACCTCTGGTAAAACATCCCCGATTTGTAGTGTGAAATAAAATTCACATTTATGGCAAAACAAGAAAAATTTAAACATAAGAATTCTTCTCTGCCCTTTGGCCTCCCCTCTCCCCCATCTATGCATTGTGTCTCCGCATTATGCATTGACCGAACCTCCTCCATCAGCAGGAATACCTGCTCAACCATAAACAACAACATTCTTCTAGCATCAGCAACTCCTTAAAAGAGAACAGTCCTTCCTGATCTTGTGAAGGGTCACATGACCCACCACGACGGCACTTAAATCTGGATTGTGTAAATTGTCAATAATTCGTTATTTAATGTGCAGCCCTGTGTCTCAAAAAATTTATATAAACTGTGTCTTGACTTCTAACAGGCAGAACAGTTCTCAGAGCTTTCTGAGATGCTCTTTCCGGGTTATAATCCTCAAATTTGGCTCAAATAAAATTTTCCAATTCTTTCTTAGATCGACTGGTTAATTTTTTGTCAGCAGTAGCATGGGTATAAATACTTGCATCACGGCTGGTTTCAAGTTACCCATGTGACATTGCTGAATGTGAAGTTGGCAAGAGCTGTGCACAGCCAGCTCCCCCAGGCTGGTTGGAGTTGGCTCCAGCACCCGCTCAGAGCCTAGGCCCCTGGGAACCAGAGGGCATGAGAAAGTCTCTCTACACGGAAAGGAGGCAGGATGCGGAACCAGGTTCACACTAAGTGCAGGGCTTGTGGGAAGCACACTGCTTCTCACTTTTCCCATATACTGTCCCTGTAAACTTTCCTGGTAACCAGTGAGAACCAATTCTAGTCTATACACCTTTCTTCTGGCATTATTAGTTGACTGAAGCAAATGACTTTTAGAAACAAAGATGACAATAGCAATTTAACCAAAAGAACCTGGTGACTGTTCTATTTAAAATAACAGATTTGAAATAAATTTTGTGAAAAGAATAAAAAAAGACTCGACAATTTATAGAAAATATCTGTTTATCTCTCTGTATGAACTTTCACACTGTCTCTATTGTCCCAAACACATTTAAGGCTTCTGATTGAGAAAGCTGACAATGAGGGTTTTATGTCCCATTTAATTGAAAGCTGGATTTGTGGTAAGCAACAGGTGCAAATATTCTCTTACCAGTTCTGGATGAAAGACGGATGTTGATTTATGCAGCCATTTTAGCCCTTTGTTTCTGTTATCACAAGGGTGCAGCCTCAGGGCTCCGTTATCAGGGAAGGGAGCTAAGCACCATTCTCCTTGTTTAATAAGTCTTAACCAGGTGTAATTAAATTGTTGAAGCTGTAGGTGAAATGAATAAGAAGGTGACTTCCAATGGCACACACAAGTAGCAGCTTTGTCAAACGTTTTTGTTAGCAATGCTTAAGAATATAGGCACTCTAGTCAGATGTTCTGTGTTCAAATCCTGGTGTTGTCATTTTCAATTCTGACCATGTGGGCATATTATTTACCCTGTCTAATCTCATTTTTAAGTTGGATAGCTATAGTGTCTATCTCAAAACCTTGGGGTAATGACTCTCAAGTGTTGAGCACACAGTAAGGCCTCAATAAGTGTTAGTTGCAATAATAAAAAGTATTTAGTACAATTAGTATGTATCTGCGAATGGATGTCATTTTAGGTGTTCTGAATGCCAGACTACCTTGGTGCTTGAAGTATTGGAACATTCAAACCACCACATAATTTAGGCCCCTGGCCATTGGGGCTACAGGGAGATCCAAGTCACAGTCCTAAATTACTTTGATGGGAATTATTGTTTCTTTTTTTTAAGACTAGACACTTGGACTCCTAGAGGCTTTGTTCTATTATAGGAAAGGTTAAAAATCTTTCTTTGCTGGTAGCATAAGGAATCACCAGTTTGCTACTGCGTCAGCATCCCCCAGTTCACAGGAATGGCTCTTGGAGATGTCCAGTTTTGGGGAGCCGCCAACTGTATGTCTAAAATAAATACTGTTTTAGGTAATGGAAGGATGTTTTTAATTTTTATAAATATTTCTCTCCAGTTTTCTTACAACCTAGTACTGTCTACCTGGTCAATATACTCTAAATGTCTAGGTGTGTGGGAAATTTGTTGCTTTGCACCAATGTAAACATATTTTAAGAAAATAGACTGCTGGTAAAATCTATCTAAATACTTTTATCTAGTGAACCATTTGTAATATAATTGAGATTTAACTTAGATTATCAAGTATGTTATTGTATTAGAACTCTCCATTCAAAGGGTAGTACCTGGACCAAAATTAGCATCTCCTGGGAGCTACTTAGAAACGCCGAATCTCACTCCCCACTATGGACTTATTAAATCAGAATCTGCATTGTAACAAACTCCCCAGGTGATCTGAGTGCACATTAAATCTGAGAAGCACAAACATGTCATAATACAAGGATTTATGTGGCTACTAGGAGAAGCTAGCTCTTACCTTGAAAAGGGACATTTCAACTGGTAGAAAAGTTAGTAACTAAGGAGACATTTTAAGTAAGGTGACGGATAGGGCTTGGTGGTTCAATCCTAGGGTTTTATTCCTTTTGAGCTTTTTTGGATGAATGCTACAGTCACTGGCTTAATACTAAGCCTCATTAATTCTGCTAAAAATAAGTTAACTTCCTCCATGTTCCTTTACTTTTTATTACTCAAACCAACCAAAAGAAGCAGAAGCTAAAAATGAGTAACAAGACAAAAAGGAAGATGGGCGTTTGTGAAAAGCAGGGGCTCCATGATTCATACTTTTTGTCTCCTAGCATCCCTTCGAGAGACTTAGTGGTTATTGAGAACTTGGGTTTTCAGATAAAATACTGGTTAATCAGACACAGAAAGTCACTATAATGATGAGTCTTGAAGGATTGCATTAGTTAATATTTTACTTTCATATAATTTGGACTGCTTATGGTTTTGTTTTACAATTTACTACTTTATTTCCTCTTTGAATTGTTAATACGTGAAAATTACTTCTTTCAATTGATTTTTGACACTTTTCTCTTTCCTCTGTCTCCTCTTTCCTAATTAAGAACGAATTCCATTAGCTTCAAGTTTACAATCCATAGCTGAATTACAGCAGCTTTGAATTAAGAGGTAGAGATGGGATGTGCTTGAAAATACAAGCAATACCTCTAAGTCAAAGCAAAGGAGTAAGTCTTGGCAAGCCTAGATTCTCATCACAAAAAATTTCTCTGTCAAAGAATTTACCTGTAATTTTAGGGGGTGAGTTCAACTCCGGAATGTATGTTCCTGTGAGTCCTATTTGGTACCCAAACTGATAACTGTCCCCACAGAATGAGTTGTTAGGAAACATATGTTGGAGAGGGAGGTGCCATCACTCAGAGCTCACCTCCAGCCCTGCAGAGTCCTTGCTCTGTTCTCCCTGGCCCTACTCCCTCCCCTAAATATTGTGCTCTGAGTTTGTTGAAATTTTGCTTAGAGTTTTCCACCATGGATCACGAATTGCGCAATTTGTATTACTCCCTTAAGATGTAGGATGATGTGTGTGTGTGTGTGGGGGGGGGTGGAATCAGAGAGTAAAATTGCTCCCGTAGATTAATTATTTAAAAATATGTACCATCTTTATTTTCTTTATCATTTTGTCTTTATACGTAATGAGTTACTTTTCTCATTTTTGTCTTTATTACTATAGCAGTGAAAATTTGTGGAGCAGCAAATGTTAGATATTCTTTTACAGGCTTCACATGTGTTATCTAATTCTATCCTCACACCAGCTCTGGAATAGGCACTATTATCACTGTCATTTACCTAAGGGTTAAGAAATTTGCAGTTGACACGTTTTTTACAAGTGATGGAACCAGAACTGGGTCCCCGGTGGGTTGACTACAGTATCAACTACAGTTGACCTTTATTCCCTCAGTCACTGTCTTCTACATTTAGAAGTGGACCCTGTTGTCACCAACCCTATCATTACACAGAAATGTAGAAACTAATTACTGTTTCTGTAGGCGAAAATGAATTTCCCAAGTGAATGATGAATGTCATACCCTGCACCTATCAACTACACCTGCACCTACTATCAACTGTACCTACCATGAGAGAAAAAACCCAGCTCAGCATACCTTGCTGCTCCCATCACAGTCTTCCAGAATGGCTGTGGTGTTTTTGATGGAAATGCATTTACCCAAGGCCTCACTAATAAGCTAGGAAGCAAAATATAAAACATGCGTTAAGAAAAGGTATTTTAAAGTACAACAAGACATTCAGAAAACACAGAACATAAAACTATAATAGGGTTAAAAGATAGTTAAGTTAATAGCATTACTTAGCACTATACAATTTTATTGGTTGCTGTCTCTAACAGAGACATAATGTAATCTTGCTAAAGTACAGCTTCAATCTGTCAATTTAGGCCTGTGATTCAGCCACAGAGCCAACAGAGGCTCTTAATTAACCCTTGCCTGGAATGCTGAATAGGAAAGGAGAAAAAGGTGGCATGAAAAGTAGTTATTTTCTTGTCTCAAGTTTGTCTGATGCATATATTAAAAGTCAGTGCACATACTTGCAATTTAATCAAACCAGCGGTTATGGGCTCTGTTCCCTGGCTGACCCCTCCAAGCTATTCGACTGCTTAGGCACTGAATCATAGATAAATTGAGTCCTTCAAAAACAGCAGATTCCAGCTGACTCCTGGTCGGAATCTTCCTAATGACTCAGGCAAGCTACAATTCATTACAGGAAAGTCACGCAAGTTAATACACAGCAAAGCTTAAAGGCGTTTTCTGGCAGGCCCCCAGGTTTTTAATGGATTTCTAAGGTCCAGTATGGAGGCAGCTTTCTATAAGTCACCATTTAATGTGGAAAAATATTGATTCCCTCGCTCCCTTTGACATTCTGGGCAGGTCTAACGAGATGGTGGGTTAATAGCACAATTTGGGGGCTTCCCTGGTGGCGTAGTGGTTGGGAGTACGCCTGCCGATGCAGGGGACACGGGTTCGTGCCCCGGTCCGGGAAGATCCCACATGCCGTGGAGCGGCTGGGCCCGTGAGCCCTGGCCGCCGAGCCTGCGCGTCCGGAGCCTGTGCTCCGCAACGGGAGAAGCCACAATAGTGAGAGGCCCGCATACCGCAAAAAAAAAAAAAAAAGAAAGAAAGAAAGAAAAAAAGCACAATTTGGACTTAGATATCTAGAAGAGCTGTGGAGAGCTAAGTGTCTACACAGGGAAGCCCCCTGTGCTGGGAAGTGGGGAAGTCTTTGTTGCCAGGGACTCTATTTGTGTCCTTTTTGTTCCAGGGCACCTAACAAAGGGCTCTAACCCTGGAGCGCTGTAGGACGCAGGCTATGTAGCTCACAGAGTTGACAGACTTCATAACGCAGTGCTCAGTGGGTTGGTTCTCACTTTTACATGCATAACTTTTCTTGTGAGAAAGTTAAGGGGCATCTTTAGGGTCCAGAAAGTGCAGAATAAAATGTAAAAACAAGAGGGAAAATTGCAAATGCTGGCAAGCAGGGGACCAATAGTGAGCATGGATAAGCCAGAGCTGGAATTGAGGTCGTCCGCACATGATGGGAAGCTAAAAAGTTAGACCCTCAGTGGAATGGTGTACTGGGAAAAAACAATTTACCCATTAGCACAGGGGGACAAATGGGAAGCTAGGTTCTCCCATGGGAATCTGAAACCTTACATCAACCTTCATTTTGGTTTGAGATGCCCACTTACACCACTAGCATTGGCTAGGAACACTGATAGAACCCTCAAAGCACAAAAATAAACATAAAAATCTACCAGTTTTGTTACCTCTGGGATGACTGGCAAGCAAAACATTTCTAGAAGAACAGAATCTCCATCAGAAATCCTCAAAGGAAGCTCTATTCACAATTTAAATTGTGACTAGACAATGACAAGTTTGGGAGGAGACAACCCATCATTAGTAAGTGGGAGCAGTCAGAACCTACAGAAGGAATCCGCCACCATGAACTTCAGAGAAAGGGTTAATAAATAGAAGTGCACAGAGGTAGAATACTCCTGGAGTTGAAAGAAAGGAAATGCTGTCCCAATTGCTCTCTGGATCTTAACAGAAATAAATATAAACTCCTGTACTTGTAGATTATGCAGAAAATATCTTATCTTCAAATGAATTTGGAAAACTCTGGCTTCAGTACAGTTGAACAGGTTGCCTTACTCCAGAACTTCTCAGAACCTTCGGTACTGAGTGCAGGTTAATGTTTAGCTCACGGCTCTGAAAGGCAATGTGGTACGAGAGTTTGCCAAATACATTTGACCACGGAATCCTATTTCTGACTGCACAACTAATAACTTTGCTCAGAACAGTGTTTGGGATCGCCTGGTTTAATTGATTTCTTTGTATTTATTTCTCACAATCCCTTCTTCCAAGCACTGAAAGGCTTAGAAAGAGAGAAAACTTTTCTATCCCTTGCCTCCCCTCTCCCACTTCATATGAAGATCTGTTTCCCTTCCCTTCTTTTGGAAATTACTGGAGAAACTGCTTTCCTTCATATAGGAATGGTCTATGAAGTGCTAAGGAATTGTTATTCTTTATCTCATTGTGAATAGTTTTGAAAACTGGTTTTTAACTTTTGATTTTTTAAAAATTATATCCATGCTTTTATTGTAAACCATGTCAATCTTTTTTTTTAAATTAGGAAGTACACAAATTTTAAATTATCCATTTTGAATTATTTCATTTCCAATTTAGGAGGTGGGAGTTCCCTATGGTTTATCTCAGAGTTGTTAAACACTAGGCTAGAAGCTGTTTGCTGAGTTCTATCCAATATAAATACGAATTATTGGTGAGGTTCTTTTACTTTATTATTTTCAAATATTTTTGGTTCAGTGAGAAAAGATTTGTTCTTATTTTTAAAAAGTCAAACTTTCCTCAGTGTGTAGGTTTAAAGAAGGGAAAAATATGGAGCAAGTAAAAAAAAGCTGTGGATTTTATTTTCTTGGAACTTTACATGATTATCTATCCAAATTAATGGTCTAGTTAATCTTACTCTGAATTGCCTGGAGAAAGGTTTTTTGTTTGTTTGTTTGTTTGTTTTAATAGTAATAATACTCCCTACTGGTTGCTTCAGAAGGGAGCAAATGTCATTTTATTAAAATTTGTCTAAGGAAAGCAGCAAATAGGGAGGAAAATAGAAAGAATTTGTTAAAATCATTTAAAAAATATTTTCCACATTTTGTTGTATTAAAACTCAGGCATCAGCAGAAGGCTGTTTCATTAGGAGAGCTCTTCAAAAATTTCACGGGAACTATTATACAAGCTAGCCTCAAAGAGGAGCAAAAGATAGTTTTTTAGTTCCCTCTGGTGGTTAAAGTTCAGTAATGCTCTTGCTGAGATTCTGTGTTGTTAGGACAGGAAAAAATTACTACGGTGATAATTTCTTTTTATTTTATCCTGCTCAGGAAATAGAGTCTTAAAAATGTAAATTTATTTTACAAGCATATTATTTGAACAGTGTATTAACCCAGGTTATTCTTGCTAATGAGTTATCTAAGATAAAATATCAGGTTGAACCATCTGAAGTAGCGACTATCGCATTTTGACCTACAAAGGTGGCAATTATGTCATACACAAACAGATTACATATACTTATTTGTCAGTTGAATTTTATAAAAGCAGAACAAATTCTCAGACTGGTTTCCTCTCTTTCTCACTTTTCTGGGATCTCCTTTATATCATCAAGGGGAATGGCTTTACTAAGTGTCCTTGTCATCAGGAGATTTCCTAGGCAGAGAAAAACTGGGTTTGTACAATCCACTTTCTAGGGAGAACTGAAAAAATATGACCTAAAAAAAGATTAAAAATTTGCATTACAGGAGAAGACCTCTAGGTCAAGGCTTGACTAACCATCTCTAAACCCAGTCTATGGTAAGTGTTCTCATATCTTGTCATCGTCTTCAAATTAAGCCTCGCTCCTAGAATGGTTTTGAAATGGCTTTTTTTTTTTTTTTTTTTTTTTTTTTGCATTACACGGGCCTCTCACTGTTGTGGCCTCTCCCGTTGTGGAACACAGGCTCCGGACGCGCGGGCTCAGCGGCCATGGCTCACGGGCCCAGCCGCTCCGCGGCACGTGGGATCTTCCCGGACTGGGGCACGAACCCGTGTCCCCTGCATCGGCAGGCGGACTCTCAACCACTGCGCCACCAGGGAAGCCCTGAAATGGCTTTTTGTTTGTTTGTTTTCTCTCTTATTTTTTTTAGAGTTTCTCTCCTTCCTTGACTTTTCTTAGCTTTGTACTCTATCCAACCTATCAAGTTTGGCTTCTTTCCTTTTGGTATGTTACCTTGTGCCCTGGAATTTTCCCTGATATTGTCTGACAATTTCTGTTATTTTCAATCCCTCTTTGAAATCTCTAAAATTCTAATTAAATCACATCATGCTATTGTTTAACCCTACTCAGCAACTTCCAATTACATTCTGAAGAAAGAGAGAGAGAGAGAGAGAATCCTTACTCTGCCCGCAAGGACCTGTGTATGCATCTCCTTCCTCTCTCTTCACCTTCATCTAGTGCCATCCTTCCCGCCTTCACACCCTGATAACAACATCCATCTTCTTTCCAGTTCTTGAAATCCTCAAACTTTCACCCGTCTTAGAGTTTTTGCACAAAGGGCATCCTCTGCCCACGGCTCTCTTCTTTACAGCTTGGCCAGCGCTTGGTCTTTCAGGCCTGGCCTTCAGTGTCTCCACAGAGTTGACTACTCTAAGAATAATTCCTGACTTGTGGCCAGTTCCCTAAATAAAAGCTATTATATTTTTTATTTACAGTTTACTTGCTTATTTGTTTATTATCTTTCTATCCTACCCAACTTCAAGCTCCACAGAGAAGGGATCAAGTCTACTTCATTCATCACCCTACAATCCAGTTCTGAAATACTGCCTGGTTTCTTGACACTTGGTACGTGTTCGCTGAATTAATCAATGAGCATGGCCGCCTGGAAGCCTTCCTCAAGTTTACCCAATGTATGTAGTCCTCAACCATGCTTGGTCTCCTCTGCACTCATATTTGCTGTTTACTTATAATGTAATAATTCATTCTTCCCCATGCAGTTTCAAAAGGGTTTTTGCATCGTCTTTTGACGAAGTCAGATTTTAAATTGCTGCTTGAACTTACCACACCACTTGCCCTCACTATGGGAGCCTTCAAGTCTGGAAAAACATTCTCCAAGTACCACTTGAAGCTTTTGCATTTTAGTTTCTTTCGAAGTTCCCGTTGCTGGGTGAGGTTTCCGACATCTAACCCTTGGTCTGTGAGGTGATCCCCATGGCCGTAGAAGAGCTCCTTGTACTCATCAAGCCAGACCTCAGCCACCCTCACCAAGTTCCGCTCCACTGTCTTCATCCGGTCTTTGGGGAAGGAATACGGATTGTCATTTCGGAATATGTGGCCCACTCGGGAACAGGGAATGATCTCAATTTCGCCACCACACATCCACACCTGGAACAATTTGATGACACACACCAATTATCCAGTGATTGCCCACAAATCATGGGCAATTAATGACAAGAAGCCACCCGGCAACTTTTTCCCCCTGTTGAAGTACTACTCTTCACTTCTGAAACCCTTTTCAACAGAAAATTAAACTCAACAGGTTTATTTAATTTTGTATATTGCTGTGGACCATTTTAGGGTTATTAAAATATATATTTTCTCTTTTCCTATCCTGTATAAATCTTGTTTTTTTCCTAAAAAAATCCTAACAGAATCCCAATGTATGAAATATGTACCATGAGTTCCTGCTTTAGTCAGATCAAGGAAAGGAATATATATTTCCTTTTTTTTTCACTGTCCCCTTCTCACATCTTGGAATGATCTGTATGACTTGTGGCCACAACTGAAGACAATTCTTCCTGATCAAGAGCTCAAAGTAATACCCCTGTTACTCTATACACCCCTCTCCATAGGAAAGCAGGCGCTTTGGATGCTCTCCACTATGGCTGCTGCCACCGCTTTCTCAGATATGAATCAATGGTTATATAAATATCCAGAGTTATCTGAGACGTCCTAAGATGCTGTACTATCGCCTGTTGGTGGCCTTCCCTAGTGGCTCTTTTTATCCTTTTGTCACTTGTGCTCTCCAAGATGGCCCGTTACTAAATAATTCCATTATTTCTAATATATTAGAAAAACCTATGAGAGTAATTTTGTGTCGAGTATGCATCCCACAGCATTTACATTGAATGGCAGACAGTTATTTCCCCCACATTCAGATGCAGAAACCATGTTGAGAAATATGAGGGAACTCCAATAAATTTCATGAGAGTTATTGATTCTTCCGAATTCAATCTGGAATATGAAGACATTAATCCAGAGACCTTAATATTTCTGTGAAATTTCCTCCCAGAGATAGTAACATAACTGATTGTATTAGTAAAATGAAACTGTTTAAAAATGATAAACTCTTAATTGTAAAGAGAATTTGAGAAACACTTGGTGTTACCTTGAAAGAGAGCTCCATATTTTCTCCACCCCAAACGTCGAGCCCAGGATCGTATGTTCCCAGTTCAAAAAAGTAATTTTTATCAATAGAAAATAATCCACCTGCCATGACGGGGCATCTACAAAAAGAAAAGTTGGTTTTTTAATCTCGCATGTCATGGGAGCTCAACTTTTAGAGTGGGTTCCCTACTAGGAGGCATTTTAGAATATTTACCAAGTATGGGGAGGTCTTGAAAGAAGTCACACATAGCATCTAAGTGACAAATTCCCTGGTTTATGTGACAGAACTTGATTAGGGTCAGCAAAGATGGGGCCTGGAACTAGGATTCTTACTTGTCATTTATGCCCTGACACAAATTCTCCAGAGATGTTATTTTTAATAACAGTTATTTAGTGCTGTTTAAGGAAGACCCAGCAGGCACTGCTGTAAGTGTTATATATGTATTAACTCAGGCCTCACAAAAATCCTGTATGTAACACTAAGAAACTACAACCCAGAAAAGGTAACAAAGTTTCCTAAGGTCACAGACTGGTAGGCTGTACATCTGGGGTTCAAATTTGGGTGGTCTGGCTTGACTCTATGATTTCTCCCCCGCTATACTGCCTCAACTGTACACAAACTTTACTGACAGCTTGTTATGTGGCAAACACTTTTTAAAGCACTTTATATATAGTATTATCTGATTTAATTCTCAAAACAATCCGAGGTAGCTACTTCTGTTAGTCTTAAAGTAAAAATGAGGAAACAGAGACTCAAAGAGGTTAAGAAACTTTTTAAAAGTCACCACTAGTACCTAGTAGAGTTCAGATTTAAACCCAAAGGGTCTGACTCCAGAGCCTTCACTGCTGTTATTGGTCATGGGGAACAGAAACTACATTTGAGTCAGCAGTTAGACAAGGCAGTCATCACTTCCCATGGTGGTCACCAAGGGCTCCCCCTGCTCTGCCTGAGGCTGGCTGAGTGCTCATCCCGCAGGTCTAGACTTTGGGGGAAGTGTTAGGAAGCTCCCACCACTTTGGCTTCAGGTCTAAGCTGTGTTCTTCAATCCAGTTTCTCCAGCAATAAAGCCCCAATTATAATTCGCATCCAGCTTCTGTGTCTATTTCTCAATTTATTCACAGAATTTTGCACCCTTCCCATAGAAAGTACAGGATTAGACTCAAAAAGAATTAGAATGATCTCTCTATTACTACTATTTACTCTTAATTTTTACTCATGTTGACTTTAATATTATGTGTGTTTATATAGCATTTATGCAGCACATTTAAGTGGCTTATATTTCTTAGTTTGCAAATCCCAGAGAACAGGAGTAGTGTTTGTGAATTTCCCTGGTTCAGGGCTGGATAGGGTGCAATAGTCCACTGAAAAGGTGAGTTTTTGTTGTGGGAAACTAACTTCTCAGGAAAACATTGTTTGCTTTTGGTCATTTATTGGCTAGAACTGTAATTCTTGGTGTTCTATAGACTGACAGCATATACTTGTTTTGTGGAATTGCTTCCTATGCCTTTATAAAAAAGATATATGACTCCTCCCTAATCTTAAGTTTCACACACTTACCTTATTATATCAGTTTCTTTAATTTTGTGTTTTGCAACAACGTCTGGAGGAATTGTTCTCCAACCAAAGTTCATTGGCCACACAAAGATGCCTCTTTGAAAGTTGTCCACTGTCATGTAACTAGTCCAGGAAAAAAAACCAAAGTGCTACCTGAGATCATACACATACACTTAACCAACCCGACATCATGTCTTGTGCAAATGAATGAAACAAGTGCCTACGCAGATGATTTTAGATCATCACAAACTTTTTAACAACGTTTCAATAAAATGTATGAGTATAATTTGCATCAGTGACTAACTGGCTGGATTGCTCACTTTTAACTTACACTTCTCTTTTAATAATGTTCCGGCCATTTTTGAGGAAAAAAACCCACTTAGGAATATATATGTGTACGTGTACATATATATATATGTATACATACAGGTACCACAAAAAGAAAAACTAATCTTAAGGAAAATAAATATTTGGGGGTTCAGTTGAATAGAAAGAGGAAAGACCTGGACGATGAGTATTAGTATTTATTAGCGTTAAGGGTTAAGAATTTGTGATAATCTAATAAACAATTGGATTGATCAGCTTTCATCTCAAGATATCTATCATGTATTTCCATTTATTTAAACAGATAAATTGTGTATTACTTAGATTTGCAAAAATGTACATATTAGGAGTATGACCAGTACTTTCTGCTGCTGGTTAAAACTCACTTAAGTATCTTGTGGAATATGACAATATTACCTCATATCCTTATCATTGATGACTTCAATTACTGGACAGGCTACTTTCTTTCTACTTAAATAAACTCTTTCCAGAAGAGGTTCCAACCAACCAACGTTACATTCCACGTGAGAATCTAAGAATGTCAACACGTCACCTACAGAGCCAGAAAAAGAACAATTATTTGAAAATGCAATACACTGAATGTGTGTACGTCACGTTCAAAAGTCCTGGGGACTGATCCAGAAATGTGGTTGTAAAGGCAGTAGTTTTTTCTTCTCACTGAATTTCTTCCTTGTCTCTCTAATTTCATTCCATAATGACATAAAAGCAATTTTGTTTCTAGCAGTCCCTTGGAGCAAGCATTATTTATGTTTGGAAAAAATTGATCAGCCACTTAGAATGCGGAGCCAAGGCTCTGAAGGGAATATTTAGTATTAAAGTTAGTTGCTTTTGTCCCTTCTAAGGAGGGTGGGTCCCATTAACTCTGGGGTAGAGGACTGGGACTTTGTTTTGCAGAAGACAAGGAAGAGTTTGAGATTCCAAGTTTGGCCTTAGGAATAATGAAGAGGACAAATCGCTCCACATTACAGGAGTGAAAAGGAATTAAAGTGGGGGAACTAGTAAGACTAGGAGGTAGTTTTAAAAGGCTTACGGAGGGGGGAATGGGGAGTTGTTTAATGGGTATAGAGTTTTAGTTTCATGAGATGAAAAGAGTGCTGGAGATTGGGTGCCCAACGGTGTGAATGTACTTCACAGTGAACTGTACATTTGAAAAATTGTCTGTTCTTGTTGAGCACAGACCCCCACTTATACTTAGGTGACCAACTTAGGATACTGCTGCTAGCACCACTTAGTGATGGAGATTGTGCTTAGAGTTCCTTGATGAATGTGGACCTGCTGCCCATTTAATTTTACAGAATGATTTATAAGTGATGGTGAGGAAATCACGTGTCTTCCCTGCAGCAGGAACAAGTTGTAGAAATTTACAGAAAGATTGTTGGTCTTCAGGAGACCTGAGAGTTGGCCAGAAGTTAGATGTCACTTGTTCTCCACACACTAAAAGTTAGCCAGAGAGTTACACTTTTGCCTTATTATTTTGTAGAAGACTCTTTCAGACTCTCAGAGAGCCTGACATTACTCTGAGACCAAATGTGGCTAACTCGACTTCTGTTTCTGCATGTCCTTGGATATCTGATCTCAACCTTGCCTGTGGCTTCTCTTCCCTCCTCTCTGAATCCTAAGGGGTAAGTCTTTAGGAAGCAGTAGCTGTCAAGGCCTGTCAGATTCTGGATTCAGAGTCTTACCTTCAATCTCTTTGTTTGGTCAGGCATTCTAGAGAAGATTTCTACACTGGTATCTTTGCTGATCTCTGATTATAGAGACTCTTCAAATCCACCGCAGGCTGCTGCCTATGCTCTACTTGTGAGGTCAGGAGAATGCCTGGGAGAGTTTGGGAGGACTCACTAGGCTGGCCAGCCCTGCTCAGTGCCATCCTTGAATGGTCCCTGAATTACATCCTTGACTAAATCTGGTACAGGACCTCCTGAGTTCCCTTAAACTCTCCACAGGGTTCAGGTGCATTTCAGGGCAGTTGGATTTATCTTTAGATGAGGCTGTTATTAACCCCATCAAACAGACATTTCTGCTTCTTTCCAAACTCAGACATCAGCCCTCCACTAATGCTGCTCAAAGTATGGGCCATAGACACTGCCATCTATAGGGAGATAGGGACAGAAATTGAGAACAAATGTTTTGAAACTTTATAGCAGTTTGCCAGAGTAATTGGTTAATTTATTGTCTATTTCATATACCTGTGTGTTATATATACACACACACATATATATAATTATGTATATATCTATATGTGTGTATGTATATATAATTGTGTATATAGCTATTTTTTCCCCATTTCTTTTTTAGGTAATTCATTTTTATTATCATTTATAAAGGTGTCCACAAAAAATGGAAATGAAGAGAAGTCCTTCTGTGATAGTTTGGGAAATCAGTCTCTGCCGCACAGTGGCAAGCAGTTAAGATGCACCTCGCTGAAGTTTTTCAGAGTTGTGCCCCCTTAGTGAGTCATTAAAACAATTTATTGAGATTGGCCAGAATCTAAAAAAAATAAATAAAACAGAAAAGCAGATATTAGAATCGTCATGCATTTCTTAACATGGGTCACGGTCAAAAGAGTTTGAAAGTTACTAAACTAAGGCTGAGCTAATGTGTTCGAGGGTGTTAATGAATGGCTGAGAAACAAATTTACAATTTTACATTTGGATTTACTAAATTCAAAGAAATCATGTTATGGTGTAACTATAAGTTATTGAGAAGGCCAATGGCAATAACTTTGATCAAGTTCATTGCACCCCTTCTGAAGGTGGCCTCTCATACTGTCTAACAATTTGGGCTGTTCTGGAGATCATTACCAGCAGGCCTTGTGCTCCAGGCAGGCAGTGAGACAGTTTTTATAAGCAGCACAGTTTTGGTCCTGTATTCATCAGCTTTCTCTATATGGATGTGTAATTTTCATCTCAAACTGAGATGGACAGAATCAGAGCTCAGTTGCAATCTCAAACCTGTGCCTCTGGTCATAGCCCCACCATCCACCAACTTGTTCAGATTCCAATCCTAGGGGTTTTTTTGACTCCTCATATTAACACTCTCTTCACATCTTACCTGATGGCAAGTCCTGCAGGCTCTGTGTCCACAGTAATTCTAAATCTGACCACTTCCTCTATCTGCCCTGGTACATTTCTGGTACCTGGACAACTACGGTAGCCTCCTAACTGGTCTCCCTACGTCCTCTCTGACTTCCCTAATGTCTATTCTCTACAAAATGGCCAGAATGAGCTTTTAAAATGTAAGTCAGGCAATTTTATTCTCCTTTTTAATGTCCTTCATTGACTTCACATTATACCAAGAATATCGCCTGCATTTCTTGAGTGACTCAGAAAACTTTACAGAAGACAGCCTTTGCCTTTCTCCCCCAATGCATCTCTTACCACTCCCTCCATGGTCAGCACCCGTCGGCCATAATAAACTTCTTTCTTTAATTTGAATATGCAGAGCTTGTTTCTGCATTGAGACATTTGCATTTCTTGTTCCTTTTGCCTGGGAATGTTCATCACACAGATCTCAGCTCAAAAGTTATCCACTTGGACTATTTCTTGACTATTTTATTTTTGTATCATTTGTGGATAATGACTTTCCAAAGGAAATCAAATGGAGAATTTCATTAAATTTTTCCAAATGCAGTCCATAATTAAGAATCTTAGCTGTCACCACAATGCCTGTTTTGGTGTGATGTGCTTGTTGTCAATTTAAAACTTCCATTACAGAGAGAAGAAATTTGTTAGCAAACCAATGGGATAAGAAAAGTTCCAAATCTGGGGTCTAGTTGCAAGACAGTGAAACTCTGGTGAGCAGATAATTCGGCTTCAGACAATGCTTGAATCCAAGCTGGTGGAGGTCTGCAATGCTATGGCTTATAGGAGCAGAGTGGTGGCTAAATGTCTAGAAGCAACAAAATGTAGTAGAAACAAGTGTAGGTTCTAAAGCCAAGGTTTCTGGGTTCTAATCCTGGCTCTACCACTTACTAGCTGGGAGAACTTGTCATAACTTCAGTGTGCCTCCTTATTCTCATCTATAAGATGAGGGAAATGATTGTATCTACTTCATAGAGTTATTGTAAGGATTAAATCAATTAATATAGAAAGTGTGTAGAATGGTACCTAGTACATAAGGTCAACTATTATTATGGGGTACAAGTGCATCCAGAGAGGATGTGAAAATGAACCAAAATGTTTGATGCTATTTTTAGAATACTTATGGAGAGAAAAGATATACCTTCTCCCCCATTCACCCACTAATACCCACACACTAAAAAGAGGTGAGGAAAAGAAGGCATGTTACTCTTTGGGAAGAGAGGGCAACTGGAGGAGCAGACAAAAGTCAGGAGAGAGATAATTAATTCTGAAGTTCTGAAAACCGATGGGGTCAGGTCAAAAAGTCACAGGCTTAAAGGGGTGCCTAGTGGTCAAATTTGGGATGATTTGAGCACACACACACAAATATGAATACTAATACTAATGCTGATAATATACACATTGACTTTTTCAAGGCATAAATCCATAGTGAAGTGGGCATAACAGGGAGTTAGAAAGGTGGAAGAGAAAGAGGGAGAGAGGGGAGAGAGAGGCAAAGAGAAAAAGAAAAAGAGAGATGTCTTCTTTACAAGTTGAATGCCAGCTCTAAAAGAAGAAGGAATGAGAGATTTAGAAAAACAGTTTTGCAGTCCTCAGTGTAATAATTGATTCAAGCAATGATCATCAATGGCTGCTAGATTATTGGATAAAATGTTGTGAGGGCAGACTTAGAGAATGAACTTATAGTCACCAGAGGGGGAAGGGTGGTGGGGAGGGATAGACTGGGAGTTTGGAATTGACATGTACACATTGTTAAACTTAAAATAAAACGCCTTTCCATAAGAAATTTTAAAATATAAGAAAGAATGCTAGCAGTGAAAAAAAAACGTTGTGAGGAAACAGAATACTCATATGGATCAAAGTATCACCCACAAATTACTTCCTACTCTGAGGAAAACTCTAGCTGTCAACATCTTAGCCAAGTGCTTAAAATTATTATCACCAACACTGGGACGACCTGGCATCGTGTCTCTTGATTTGAAGCGATAAGGTGTTCACAATTCCCATCACCTATGTAATAGAATTCTATATGGTATTCATGAAAAACATCCTGTGAGATAACAGTGAGAACATTTCCGAACATGGTCAATTGCACGAAGTAAATGGCCTGTACTCTTCAAAAAAAAACAACTCAAGGGTAAGTAAGCAATGTACGTGGACTTGTCTATTTTAGACTGAGAGACTAGGAAGACCAAGCAACCAAATGCAGTGCATGACACTGAATTCGATTTCTAATTTCAAAAGTGAGAAACAGTTATTAAAAATGGGGGAGCAATGAGGAAATTGAAAAGATCATTTATTAGGTGATATTTAGATGATGAAAGTCGTGCTAATGAAAGAGAATGTCTCTATTCTTCAGAGATGTCTACTGAGGTACTTAGAGATATGGTGTCATGATGTCAAAGTTCAGAAAAAGAGTGTATGTATGTATGTTTGTGTCTGTGTGTGATGAAGCACGTAAAACTTTGTGGCATGAAATGATGGATATATGAGTGTTCACTGTATTATTATTTCAAATTTTCTGTATATTTGGGAAAAAAACTAAAATAAAAATGTAACCAAAACAAAAAATTAGCAGGTTCTTACCTGTTGCGTTCTGTGCCCCTGCCAGCCTGGCTCTTATTAAGCCATGTCTCTCTTTGAGGTGAAGAATCCGAACTTTTGGAAACTGAGACATATATTTATCCAAGTTATCTTTCAGGTAGTCTATATCAGGGAAAGGATAGACAAGGAAACACTTTAATTAATGAGATCTGGACAATACCAGAAGTGCCTCTTCAGTATCAAATTCCCAAAACTATGACATTTACTATAGTCACTAAACTTTATTCTTTGAACCATGATGTCATTTTCTTGGATGGATTTTTCTCTGGGTTCAATACTCTAAGCTCTCCGTTTTCCCAAAACCCAAATCCATCTTTTCAGTGTAGCCAAGTTACCGAGAGGAGGGCTCGCCTTTTCTGAGGACTTGTCAGGACAGGTACAAATTTACCTTGAAATAAATAAAGCTCAGGTTTCTGCACAACCTTTTCCCCTTGCTAAGGCCCCTTCTAAGACCTAGGGGAGAGTCTAAGCATTGTATGCAAACTGGAAAACTTGCAAAAGAAATATGTTGTAACTGCAATTGGCTAAGACCACTGTCACTTCCTACTATGACACCCCCTCTATCTCACCTCTGCTCTCTTGCTCTTTTTGGGGGTTTTGTGGGGTATATTTATGTAGCTTGCAGTTACTTCTATGTGCAATTAAGTTATTGACATATCCCAGGTAGGAATGGCTTCTAGGAATACTTCTGCTGGTCACTTTTCTACTAATTGTGAATTCTTTTTCTTAAAGAGGACCCCATAGAAGCTTTGGGTCCCACAAAATCCGAATAGGCCATTCCTAAAGGGACTATTCTCTGCTTGGTAACTAGATGCTATTTCTGTTTATGCTATCGAGGCCACTTCTTAAAATTTTCAACCAGTTTTCCTTAGGTATCTCCCTGCTCCTGGAGCTCAGTGTGACCCTGGTAGGTACTCTGAGGCTGAGGGAAATGGCTCCTGTCCTTGGGGTCATGACCAGGGCTAAGCTGCTCTATTAAGATTGTTGTCTCTTTGCTGCTTTCTAAAATTTTCTGAAGTGGGCTGCATTTTGGGAATTTGTAATGTGGTCTAGGACCTCTGGCAGTCATGAGACCATTTACATACACAATTTTTTTGACAGTCCAAAGGGAGAGATTCTTCACTGTAATAAACACAAAAGTAAAGACAGTGGTGGATTCTGCCTTTGAACTCTGTTGGAACCTCATTTTTCTTGTCCCTTTGGCAATTTGTCTTCTCAACACTTAGCTGAACATATAATAGGCTTGGCTCTTGAAGAAGAGAACAGAGGCCTTCCATTTCATTGTTTACTATAACTCTAGCTATTATCAGTAGGAAAGGCATCCCGTTAATTATGGAGTTTTTCCTTGTTAGATTCCATAAAAAGTTATTTATGCAATTGTAGAGAACACCTTATGGTCTCTGGAACTTCAAGGAGCTGTAGTTAGAAAATCACTTCTACATGGCAGAGAAGTCATAGCTAAAGGGAAGTCTGCGGTGGCTAGTTGAACAAGGCCCTGGATAGTTGAGCTGAATTTCTGTTACCCATAGATGTTTGGACTTAGGCCTCTAAGGCACAACATGAGAAAATGATTTGGCATTTGTAAAATGTTTATGCTTTATCAAATTATCCTGTAATTTTTGCAATTTCCATCCAAGCTGCTATTGCCTCATATTAAAGTTTGATTTTCCAGGGGATAGTTTTCTTACCTTTGGTGCTGAAGTCATCCACCAGTAGAATCTCCTTGATGAGGTGCGGAGGAGAGCGGTTGAGGACACTATGAACAGACCTCAGGAGAGTGGACCACACCTCATCCACAAAGCACATGATGACACTGGTGGTTGGGAGGTTATTGTGTACAAGTTGCTCTGCACACCTGGGCCATAACACAAGCAGAGCACAAAAGATGTGCCAACAAGATCCACAAGGTGGTTTTAAAAGTCACAGAGTGCAATTGCGTGTAAATACACACACACTCACACCATCTATCCATCTATCTATCTATCTATCCATCCATCCTTCCATCATCTATTTATATCTTTATCTTTATATCTATCTATATCCATAAGATGATTTTCTCATGTGCTTTTGTTGGGGAGAGTTATAAACAAAATAATAGAGCAGAGGAAGGATACCAAATGACAATTGTTGTTATAAGAGGCCTAGACATGCCAGACATGAGAATGACCTGTGGAGGCATTACCCTGCAGTGGAAAGGATATAGGTTTTGCAGGTAGTTAAAACACTACTTTGAAGCCCACAGCCAATATTTCTCAGATATTTGTCTATTGATACTTTATTTAATCTCTCTGTGCCTCAGTTTTCCTCATCTGTAAAGTGAGGTAATGGTTCTTACTGAAGAGAGGTTTACAGTTTAGTGAGAATGCACACTAGCACAGTTTCTGGGCACAGGAATTCACCAAATGGTAGCTATTGCTATCCTAATTAGGTTATATACCACAAGAGAACATGCCTATTCTCTTATTTAATGTTACTTAATTAACGTTAATTCAGCTAATGCTACCAAGTAGCTTATGATTGCCTTCCCAGTTGGCCTTCAGCCAAATGCCAAAGAAAATATTCTTTCCCACTGCATGTGAATGTATTTATGGATATAGATGATACGTGTTCTATACTAATTAAACTCTTAAATAGCTAGCTTCTCTATCTATTTAAGGGGTCTTTGCTGAGACCCTCTCTGCTACAGGGTAGCCACAGTTGAAATAATTTTGCTGGCATGGAAGTGAGACAATGGCTACAGTGGGAGTTGGTATTCAGGTGGGTTGTAATTGGTCTTGGGACTTCTCCATGCCCTGAAGTGCATCGTGCCTCACTGCTGACATTCTCCCATCTCCCACCTGAGTAACTCTTCACAGGATGGAACCCAGGGGAACCTCACAAAGAGTGTTTGCCATATTTCTAACGCAGCTACTCTTAGTAATGTGATCATTAAATTACAATGATCATAAATAAATATTATCAGCCTTCTGCATTATTTCATTTTAAACCTCAGACTAACAGCATCTCTTCCCCTTTTTATAGAAGAATAATTGAAATCATGGGGAGTCTAGTCCATGATTATACTGTTAGTAAATGGCAGAGTTGGGACTCCAGCTCTGGTCCAGTTTGGCTCCAGAAATAACTATTCAGGAAATATTAGGTCCACAAGAATAAAAGCGGTTGGCTGTAGATGTGGCATTTTGTGGGAGCAGGTACTTCTGCCAGACAACATAACTACACTGTGCTTAGTCTGAAAATAAGAAATAGATGAGAGTAAAAGCCATAGAAAAAAACACATTAGAATGGCACTTTGCAGTTGGTAAAATACTATTATGTACATAGTTAACTTCAATCTTTATAACAACTACTTGAAATATATACTATTATACTCTTCTTCAAATAGAGCAGACTGAAGCTTAAGAAGTCAAATGAACTACCAAATGTAACATCCTTCACTGGAAAGAATGTATATGAGAATGTGAACAAATAGTTTAATCCAGATCTAGGTCATCAGAGAAAATGAGGTAAAAAGGAAAGTGGTAGAGGATTTTGAAGGTACTGGGGAAGTAGGGTTAAATATTCCATCTTGGGCTCTAAGTTGGGAAAGAGGAAGTAAAGCTAAGAGGAGTTTATTGGCCTGAGTGAAAGGAAGAGTACAGAAAACATCAGTGACCTCCTGTGACTCTCTCATCTCTAATTTTATAGTGTAAATGAATGGGAAATGCACATTTCACACATACATATTCTTTACAACATTTGGTCCTGAAAACAATAAATCAATTCTAAAAAGGAAGTATATATAAGTCCATGCCACTCTCTCTACTAAATGTAAAATAGCTAGCTAGTGGGAAGCAGCCGCATAGCACACGGAGATCAGCTCGGTGCTTTGTGACCACCTAGAGGGGTGGGATAGGGAGGGTGGGAGGGAGACGCAAGAGGGAGGGGCTATGGGGATATATATATATGTATAGCTGATTCACTTTGTTATAAAGCAGAAACTAACGCACCATTGTAAAGCAATTATACTCCAATAAAAATGTTAAAAAAATAAAATAAAAAGGAAGGGTCAGCTGCACAAATTCTGCCTGAGCCATCTGAATCAGCAGGCCTTAGCTGTGAAGTCCTAGAGCTCCTTTATTATTAAAATTAGGTCGACTTTAGAAACATCTAGTTACAAATGAAAATACATTGGGGAGAGTGAACTAAGCAGGCTAACTCATGTTATATAACAAGGAAGATGAATCTTCTCATCTTATAAAACAGTCGATTTTTTTGGCCTCTTTTAGAAGAAAGTTCTAAGTGGTAATGTGAGCCAGTCTGAAATTGGAGGTTGAAAGAATGCTCAGGGATTTGAGAGGTTTGGGGAAGGCACCTCCCTTCACCAGATACCTGCTCCTTCTTTCCTCCTTTCCTCTCCATTACCTGTTGTGATGCCTTAATTTCCCCATCAGGAGTCTATATAGGTAGATCAGGAAGGATTCCACTAGATCCAATGTGGATTTCTATCCCAGGAAACAGTACCTCTGCCAGTTATGGACAAATATATATTTTAGATGCATTTGAGGAATCACATTGAAGATGACCCTGTGGAAGATTATGCTATACAGATCATACTGGTGCCTGGAAAAGGGGGTGGCATTAAAAGATGGGGAAGAGGGGCACAGAAGGATATGTGAGAGGTTTCAAATACAAAGTTTCGTAGTGTGTCTTGGTTTGGGTGGCTGAGATGCCAGGCTACTCTATCATTTATAGGTACCTGGTTTCCTGCATTACTAAACAGGTTAAACATGTTTCCAGGTGTATAGAAAACCCAGCATGCTTGTTTTGTTCAAAGGCACAGTGGGTCAGAGAGGAAAGACTTTCAGCCTTATTAACTCTTGCATCATTCTTACACACGGACTGTCATCTACTTCCCATAGGTGGTGAAACTGTTTCAAGTTATCCTACATTGACCCAACTAAAGCAAATTTCCTTTCCTCCAGTTTGCCTATTGGAAACCTTTCTGCCATATTGGAGGGAGGAGTTGCAGCTCAAGTCAAGTCTAAGTTAAATGCAAGATATTTCTGAGTGTGCAATCTTTTTTGAGGTTAAGAATTCATATTTGTATTGTATATGCCCAGTCATCACACAAGTGAGGTACTTAGAGTCTACAGGCCTTGTGCTATACTTTAAAATTAACCCAACCTGTAACCTGTATGTTTGGGGGAAGTCTAGACTGAGATTACTGTAGTCTGTCCAGGTACTAAAAATAAAGGGGGATTCTAACGTGGGGCTCCACTGTCCTGCACAAAGTGGGTCCACTACTGTGTGGGAGAGAAACACTCTGGACTTGAGGAAGATGACTAAATACTGAGACCTTTCTGATACTTATTGGCTGCATGCCTATGGGCAAGTCACGTAACTTTTCAGAACCTCAGTTTCCTCGTTGTTAGGATGAAGATTACAACGCCTTCATCACCGAATGTCTGTAAAGATTTGATGAGATGATGGAGATAAAAATATTTCTGTAAGTTCCATGGTAAAAAAACCCGTGCAAGGTCCTATGATTATGCAAAAGCACATGCACCCATCTTGACTGCACGCACTGCCCTTTTCCCAGGCCGTCCTTTAATCCAAATCTATCAAGGGCTCATCATTTACCAAGAGACTCAGGAAGTGATGCGTTTTGCCTTCTTGGCTTGTAAGTGCTGAAGGCTCAGCCACTAACCTGATTTGTATGTAGCCTATCGAATAAAGAAGGTTTTAAATCAGACGACTGAGGAAATGATAATATTCCCTCATGTCTATGAATTTTTCATTTTTATTCCCAAACAGTCAAAATGGACTATGTGGGTCAAGTCTCAGTGTTCACAGGTTTGAACAGAAGGTCGAGGAGAATATTTTCTCAGCTTCTATTTGCAATTCAACTACTGCCTCAGTGTGAGCCTTCAGGGGCCTTTCGTCTCCAAGCTCTGGTATCTTTGGGAGGATCAGAAAGAGAATAGAGCATCTAGATGAGGAGCTCTGTCCAGAATTATATTCTTTTCTGCAAGACCTTAGAATTACTGAAGCTTCTTTTCCTCTCACTGATAAGAGGGTATAGTGATATAAAATTTTTACTTTTATGTTTTGTTCTTTCTAGGGTAGACTAGCCCTGACATTTAGTCAGAATTGCCTGACTACTAAGTCAGAAGTTTTCAGTCACACTCAGCACCCGTACTCCAAAGGCTGAAGCTGTGTTTCCTGAGGTAACTGCCTACCCATCAAAGCTACTGGACTCGGGCTTAGAAATATAAGCCACCAGCATCAATATTCACCAGTTCAACAATAGTCTATTTTGAGCAGGCAGCTGTCAGAGTGAGGTAGGGATGGGAGGGAGAAGAGCAGGAGGTGGGGGCTTCCCTGGTGGCGCAGTGGTTAAGAATCCGCCTGCCAATGCAGGGGACACGGGTTCGAGCCCTGGTCCGGGAAAACCCCACATGCCGTGGAGCAACGAAGCCAGTGTGCCACAACTACTGAGCCCACGTGCCTAGAGCCCGTGCTCCGCAACTAGAGAAGCCACGGCAATAAGCCCGTGCACCACAATGAAGAGCAGCCCCCACTCACCGCAACTAGAGAAAGCCCACGAGCAGCAATGAAGACCCAACGCAGCCAAAAATAAACAAATAAAAATAATAAATGAAATTAAAAAAAAGAAAAAGAGCAGGAGGTGGTGTGATGTGGCAGAGATAGTTCTGGGTGGAGGTTAGGGCACCTTTCAGGTAGTTCTGTCTCTCCTGGGGTCTGTGACCTTGGACAAGTCACTTCCTTCCTCAGACTTCTCTGTAACGCAGGGGACAGGATTAGAGTTCTCCTGAAGCTTCATCTAGTATGAACTTTCGGTGAGGCTCTATGAAATTTTAGCCTCCTAAGTGCTTCCCTCTGGGTCATGAGAGCCAGAGCAAAGGTAAATTAAAGTGTTGTTTTGGGCTTTAAATCTTTGAACATTTTCTCTCTGGTCCTTAGAAGCACCTTAACAAGGTCCTGCGTGATCTGGACTCTGCTTACTTCTATGGTCTCATTTCTACCCTCCCTGCTCTCCCCAACCCTATGTCAGATTCCCCTCAGTTTCTCAATGGATTATTCTTTTTACCCCCTTTCCCGCGTCTCTAACTCCCTCCCCCTTCAGGTTTCAGATGAAACACTTCTGCCCTCTCTCAGGCCAGGCTCAGCCTTTCTCTTCCTTGTCCCAGTAGTTTACTCTGCTTCCGAAGAACGTTTTCATGTGTTTGCCTTGAAGGCAGGACCCACGCTCAGATGTTAGATTGCAGAGTAGGCAGGCACTCAGAGATATTTGTCCACTGCTGAGCTGTGGTTGTTGGGCAGTTTTATAGAGTCACCTTTGCTTAGTGCTGTATAGAAAATGATTTCCTGTAAATTTTCTCCCTGACAAGGTACCTGACGTGCACAACTAATTCCCCTCGTATACCTCTGACCCTATCCCCCTCCCTGCAGCTACCCACCCCAAGTATAAGGAAGAGAGGTGTTTTACTTTCTGCTAAAGTCATATGATTATAAGGAAACAAAAGAAAGAGGAGCTGTATCCTATGGAAAGAGCACTAGAATTAGAAGTCAGAAAATTTTCTTGCTGGGACAGCAGACCTATCAGTTAATCTTTTAGAACCTCACTTTTCTCATCTGTAAATCATATGAGAGGTAGTATGTCTTTCATAGTATTGTTGTGAGGATTGTTTAGAATAAAAAACCTCCACACACAGATAAAATCTACACACACACACACAATCACTGCCTGCAACATAAATAAGAACCTTTTTGGTGAGGCTCAGCAAGGGGCAGATCCCCTTTATTCAGAGAGGCTTGGCAAACCCAGGAGAGGCAGAGGTGTGGATGGTCACTATAAGGGCAGAGCAGGTGGGGTGGGGAGAGAGCCAACCTGGTGTAGTTGAATCATTGCCGAGTGAAGAAAAATCAGAAACTGAGGGTTGGATCCCAACCCTACCATTCATGAGCTGTAAGTCCCTGGGCAAGTTACCTTTCCCTGTGCTTTTTTCCTCATCTGTAGCACTTTATCAATCTGGCATGGCTGTTGTGAGGATCAAACACGATGACGTACATGGAGAATGGAAGGTCCCAGCTGCCCAGCTCGTGACAGGCAGTGAGCAAACAGGCGTGGAATGAAATGAACGGCCACCAACTGCATTGCCTGCCGCAATCTGAAACCTCAGCTTCCTCTCTAAGTCTCAGCTTCTCTACAGGTGAAGCTGGGACAGCGACAGTACCTGCCTTGAAGAATAATTTTAAGGAACAAATGAGAAGGCAGGTCATAAAGACCTTTTAAAATATCGTACTCAAGTTTCTCTGCACTGACCCTCCTCACACATACCCGTACACCAACGTTTTAGAAGTGGGGCCAGTTTAGAAGATGTTTTAGTTTCGAATAATATAGATTTGTTTTAAACATAGAGGAGACTCTAAAAAGCTCCCTTTATTCTGAAAGCAAACAACAAAACAGAGCTTCTAAACAAACATTGCTCTTTTTCCCCCATTTTCTGAACCTTGAGCAAAAAAATGTTCCCTTCTTGAGAGGCTCTTCTCTGAATGGGTCACCCAGGACAGCCCAACAGGGAGTTATTTTCTGGGACAAGAGTACTCGGGGCTGTATCACCATAAGCATTTGATAAATAATTTTATGATGGTTAAACTGGGCCCTGGATGAGGTGTGTAAAAAAAAGTGTACACAGGTTTGAATTTCTACATTCACTAATTCCTCTCTCGCATAAATACTTCTAGGTCTCTGGCGGTATTTAGATGACAAAGTCACAGATTTGCTGTAACATTTCTCAGTTTTACATTAATTAAGAACTGTTTTCTTCTCTTCGAATCAGTAGCAGAAGTGTGTTTTATATCCTCTGGTCATCTCTTTCCTTATCATTCCCCTAGGTGTGGGGAGAGTGTGATAAGTAAAAATGTCAAAAGCTCTATAGTTATCTTTTGGCCACATTTAACCTTTGTCTTGTTATGGTCTAGCCTGCACCCTTTAAACAAAGTTTGCTTTATATTTCCAGCTTCCTGATACAACTTTTTAGTGAAACAGCACACTGTGCTCTAACACACACGCACACACTAATGTGCATATACACATACACACACCCAATTCAAAAGCAACATTGCTTTGTGTACACTCATGGAAGAGAAGGCAGGAAATAACCCTTTTAAATCCATCTTGTGAGATTTATTTTTTCCCCTGCCCTTGTTCGGTTTCTCAGGGAGGTCTCAGAGCTTTTCCAGTCAATTTTAGATAATGTTTTTCTATCACTATTAGTCACAAAAGCTATCTCATTTCACCAATTAAAATACTAATCTTATGTAAAACTAAGGACATTGAACTTCATATAACAGTAAAGTTTCTCTTTTCTCTCAGCCTGATACACACATCTAGAAGCAAGAAGTTTGGAAGGCTGTGTGGTCAGTTTACTTTCAGTAATTCATTAGTTGTGGTTTTTGACCTCACTAGGATTGGGAGAGTAGGGGAGAGGTGGAAATGTAGGTTCTATAAAGGTTTTTCTTTCCCCTCAGTAAATTGGACTGGTTTGTGGCAAATGCACGGTGCTATCTTTTGCTTTTCATATGTGCCAAAAGAAACTCTCTTTAGCTGCGTAGGAAGGAATCAAATCATTGGTTGACAGTCCCAGCTCTGGGCTAAGAGAACAGGCCCATTCTAGTTGCTTTATTGAGGGGCTTGCCAGAGTACTGTAGGAAAAGCAAAGCATTAAAATAAACAATTGGCTAACATTGTGATGACACAGCAGTGCTAGAAGAGCATGCTGTAATTCTTACTGTCCTCTAAAAAACTAAATATTGGCAGCAAACATGTCTTTGAGTCATTTTTCTCTAAATACAGATTCAGGAAGTGCACTCTTAAAATAAGTTCATTTTTGGAGTTACATCTTCACTCTAGCTGCAGGCCACAGGACAGACTTCTCTAAGTAGAATTGCTCTGCATTTCCAGTAGATAGGAAATGTTTTACCAAAGCCTGTGTGTACGTATTGATTATTGCCGGCTAAAACAAACTTCAATAATTAATAGTAAGCACTGCAAGGATTAGCTTTTTATAAAGAAAGGGTTAAATATGGAAACTTGAAATAACCGTCAAAACAGGATTTTATCTGAAGCATATTTTATAGGCAAAAATTCTAAGCAAAATGAAATTGTATTTTATTTACTGGCATAAAACATTCTCATAAATAAGATAAGGAGATTTTCAACCATTGAAAGTCGAAACATTAAAATGACAAACCAAACAACAACAAAAATACGAATTAATGAATGAACATGAATTAATGAATAGACAATAGTGTTAGAATAGGATGTATTTACCTTAAACGAGACACCAACATATTCCATATATTCAAAATGAAAAATTAGGAAGTCATTATTAATTTGTAAAATGACTTCTTGCAAGCCTAATTTGAATAGTTATCTATCATTTATTTTTTTAAAAATAGTATCAGTATTCAAAAATCATTTCAGAGAATCTTATCTTTAAAACCATATTGTGTAAACTTGTATCTTTTGAGTCCACAGCACTGTGCTCAGTGCTAAATGGATACAAAATAAAGTAAAAGACAGAGTTTCCTTCCTAAGCTTAGAATTTCACTGAGAAGTTGAAACAGATTCTCAAGGCCACGGTTAGTGAAGGGCACACAGCAAGGAGTGTTTCAGTAACCAGGAGAGTGCATTAATGGTCATTGGAATTTAGAGGTCACAGCCAAATCATGGTCTAGATGGAGGTAAGATACAATTAGATTTTGAGCAATGTCAGGTTAAGATGTTCTAGGAGAAATGGTGACGACTGTGAAAGGTGAGGATGGGGGGAAGCCGTGGGAAGGGACCAGTTAAGAAAAATATCAGTGGATGGTAACAAACGTGATGAGTAGAGAAAGATAATAAGACTATCCTTATGCTGAAGGCCCACATTAGAGAGCATGTCACATGCAGCAAGCGATAGCCACACAGCAAGGGTCAGAAATCAGGGTGGCACTGAAAAGGACAGTGAGAATAATGCTAATGACAGAAAGGAGTTTTTGTGCTTTTGGAAAAGGCCAGGACTATATCTCAACATCTCAGAAATGGTTCTTTGGGACTCAGGAGAAAAGGAGAGAAGAGCAGTTTTGGAAAAGAGAGTCTGATTTTAGAACAAGAGCAAGTGAAGTTGTCCTGGGAATGCTGCTTCTCTCTTCTCCTTCTCAATGTCAACCTCATCCTAGCATATCGGTTAAATCATCATCCTTAAGAACTATTAACTACTTATTATCTTTACTGAGGGGACCTAAATTTAAACAAACATACTAGCAAATCTATGGTTTTTATCCTTGTTTTGGTTCAATGTATATTCAATAGCCAGTTATGACACGTCAGTTATACTGTGTTAATCAATCCATAACATGGATTTGGGGGGAATGAAAGAAGCAGTAAGGGAGATATTTCCCAGAACTCTTAAAATTTAAAGGTTCCAGTGGGTTGCTACCATAGCTAATTTTAAGGCCAGTCCTTCGGCATTCTAATAGATTCTTTCTCTCTCCCTTTCTTTCTTTCTTTCTTTCTTCCTTCCTTCCTTTCTTTCTTTTTCTTTCTTTCTTTCTTTCTTTTTTCTTTCTTTCTTTCTCTTTCTTTTTGCCTCTCTCTCTCTCATGTGTTTGCACACACACACACACAAACACACACACACATTCTTATTATATTCTATAACAATTTCCCCCATGCTGACTTTTAAAATTTATTATCTCAAAAAATCTTATTGTGTGTTTTCTTACAAGCATCTCATATACCTTTTGAGCAAAGCTGAAAAAAATAAAATCAAAGTAAGAGAACTTTAAATCATGCCAACCTGATGAATCAAATGTTTTTCATGTGTATTTTCTTCCAAATTTTATCCATATGAATACATAATTTGCACATACTTAAAGTGTTTGGGTAAAAGAAAAGAAAAATAATTTATTCTCTTTCCTGTAAGAATGGCCCAAAAGGGGTTCTGTACACAGGATCCCTGCTGGCTTAAGACTGTCACCTCCATCCTGTCGGAAGAGTAGAGCATCAGGTAGGCACCTTGCCAAGAGCACCTATATTTAGCCAAGGTGGGTTGTGTGATAAGAGGGAGGGGCCTGGCCACATGCTGTCTGACTCATCCTCTCAAGCACACGTGTCACTCACTTTCTCCTACTGTTGGGAGAGCCTCCTTCAGAAGACAAAGCCTGACCATGACTTCCCTGGGCAGCAACACTTAATTTCCACAGACCAAATTTCAGAAACGAACAAGCACTGGGAGCTACTGAGCCTTCAATAAATCACATGGACGCTAACATCATTATTACTTGCTTTTGGCCCTCACACAATTGTCCTTTCTCTGGTTTGGAAGTGCAGCCTGGGCTTCTGTGCAGTGTCTGATTTTTCTCCAAGTTCCGTAGCATTCTGCCAGGCCACAGAAGGGATGTTAAAATAAAGCTACTCTCCTACTTCATTCTCTGGTGCTTTGTGTTCAAAGTTGGCATGTATAGTATATGGTCATATAGTATATACTATATAGGATATGTATAGTAATATGCTGTACATAGTATGGCATATATAGTATATGCCCTATACTGGCATATTTGGATGTACCATACATAGTGCATATGTGTAGTAATATAGTGATATATCATAAATGTATGTGATATATGATATACAGGATTTCAGATCAGAGCTGGTGCAGCATAATTTTGGGGATCATTTTGGTAGTAATTAGTAAGATATGGGCGATCAACAGCACAACATAATTTTGAGCATGGATTTTAATAATTTCTCTATAATTGCTAGCTCTATGACCACAGACAATATAACTCCCCAGGGCCTCAGTTTCTTCATCTTTACTTTGGGTATATTTGTGTTCTCCTCAAGGTTGTGAGTTTCACCAGGGTGAGGAACATGAATGGCAGAGTGCTTGGCCTAAGCAGGTGATTAGCGCATGGCCAATAGCCATCTGCCAATGGCTAAGAGCTGAAAATGGCTAACATCCCAATGAAGAGGCCCCTCTCACCAATATGAATACAGGCACATCTATATCTTCCTTCCTCTTAGTAACACTGAATACCTAGATCACAGAGAAGGGTTGTTTCCCTTTTTTTTTTTTTTTTTTTTTACAGAAGCCAAACGAGGGCATTCTTTACAGACCACATGTGCTAAATCTGAATCTTGATATTCCCTAATTCCACCTTCTCGGCAAACATTGTTCGGCTCAGGAATTGCATATCAAGGCACACATGGAGTTGCATTATCAATGAATGGGTAGTGAACATATGGCTATGAGGTACCCTCACTTATGAGTGGGCCAAAAAGAGCCAGAAACTGAATATATTTGAATCAGATTAAATATTTGTGATCTACTTTCTAGTTAAAGGAATATAATTTTTTAAAAACTGGTTTATGAAGGCTCACTGGGCACCTTCAGAGCTGTGCTGTCTTGGAAGACTGAAGTAATTCCTGAGTGCCCTTACTTGTTGATTTGAACGCATAATACCTGCTGCCTCCTTTGCAGAGCTCTTGTGAAATTCATGTGACTTGTGTGCAGTTGCTTCATAAATGGCGAAACTCTAGAAATATAAAATATTATATTCTTGTATGTCCTGTGGGTGTTTGCTACTTATTGGCTGATTGACTTTTTCCAAAATTATTATTCCTGTATCACTGAACTCCTGAACTATCTACCATTCTCATCTGTAAAGGATATTAAATTCTCAGGAGTAAGTCACTTCTTCACTAATGGTGATCATGACTCATGATTAGGCAGAATTCTGCTGGCTAAGACATGATTCCAGAGAGGCCGAGAAGGCTCCTTCTCTGTGCTCCTTTCCCAAATATACTCCTGACAAACTTGCTAATAATAAAAAATTCTGAACTTGAGAATTCACTTCATTGTCACTGTTTTAACGGAATTACATTTTAAGCTCTACCATTCATATACACCTTATTAGGAACTGAGCTCCCCTAATAATTTTGATAGGTTTTCAGTACAGAAAAGGGAACAGAACATGAGCTAATAGGGATGAGGGCCAAAGTCCCAGAGAAATAAATGTATAAAGAGAGTGCAATGGGTATGCTGATATCGGACTTTTTCTCTGTGTGGATGGTAGACTATTTGAACTGTGCCTAATGATTATTGTTGCTCTAATTCTCTAGGTGACCAAAAATCACAAAGAATTATCTAGAAATAAGTCTTCTCTATGTAAGACCCAAAATACTTGGGGCTGAGGAAAGAGAAGAAAAATGGATCTTACCCAGAAGGTCTTGTGTCTTCAATGGCTCTGTCCACTGGGATCAAATCACTGAGGTAGACATTGAAATTTCCTTCCTTCCATCTTCTTTCTACCTCCTTCTCCTTTCCATGGGGAACAACTACCGGACGTCCAAACTGACCGGGAGCTTTGGGGTCCCTTGGAGAAAGTGTCACATCAATTCTTAACACACGGTGCATTCCACCATCTTCAGGCGAACGAGCTTTTCTGTGACTTTGGTTGAGTTGTTCAGGCTGGGTTTTGGCAGTTAAGTTGATTCTTGCTGGCCCCAGCCCACCAGCTAAGGCTTGATTGGTTTGAGACACTGCTGCTCCCTGGAGAGCAAGAGAAGAGAAAGATGCCTCCCTGCTCTTCCTGGCAACGTGTTCCTCTTGGCGTTTGCGCAGTACCGTAGGAAATATAGTTTTGGTTTTGGAATTGGGGACCTCTTTGGTGTCTGTCTTTAGCCCCTCCTCCTTGGTTATAATCACAACATGGCTTTCAGACAAATTGAGTTTCTTCCCATCAGCCACTTTGGCTCCATCAACCTTTGGCAAGCCTCCCAACTGTGTCTCATTAATAGATTGCTTCTTTAAGCGACTTGAATTGGCAATGAACCTGGAAAAGGGAAGGTTCTTATTGGCTTTGTGTTTATTTGCATTTAGTTCTTTGCTCTGAGTCTCAGTTTTATTTAAGGCTATGGCTTCCCTGGGTTTTGGCACTGGTGGGCTGGCAGGGTAGGTCCTTTCATTTGCTACTGCCTGGAATTGCTGCTTTGATCTGTCAATATTAAGATGGATGGTCACATTTGGGTTCCTCTCAGCTGCTTGTTTTGATGTTTCACTGCTGAGACTAAGACTCTTCAGGCCCTCCTGGTTTATACCAACAGGTCCTGTGTGTACAGATATTTTGTCCCGTGGAGTTCCCCTTGCTGCTGTGAACGGCGTTTTCTCAGCCCCCTGGGCTGTCTTTTGCTTTGGCGTCACGTGCGAGGAAACTTCAGGTCTGACGTCTCGCCCCTCTGTCTTCCGCTTGGTAAAAGTCACTGGGGGGATCAGCAGATATGCAGGACGCCACAAAGGTGCAACCTTGCCCCTTCCGGGGGCATTCTGCACTTTTCTTTCCTTCTGGGCTTGGTCCAAATCATCCTCAACCTTGAGCTTACTCTTTTCCGTCTTTCTAAAGTTCTCTTTGCCCCATACGCCCTTCCCGTGTCCCTTCGAGAGGAGCTTCATCTCTTTCACGCTGCTGTCAAGGCTCTTCCCCAGGTATGGCTGAACTCTGAACCCTATCCTCTCCCTCCGGATGATGTCTTCCTTCAGGACTCGAGTGTTGATCTCACTGAATGAGAGGCGGAGAGCTGCCATGTCAAAGAGCAGCCAGATGACAGAAGCTACAAATATAAATGCCAGGACTCGCCCACTTCCTCGGAAAAACTTTCGGATCTTGTTCATGGTACAAAGGCTTCCCTCGCAGCCTGCCCTCCCTCTGAGCCTGCTTACCTTGAGGGGAGAGGGAGCTGACGTAGTAGCAGCAGCAGCAGCAGCAGCAGCAGCAAAGTTGCCAGAAAGCGGCCCCCTCCCCTGAACAGAGCAGGAAGCAGCAGTCCAAAGGGAGAGCTCAGCTCCTACCGCTTGTCAGTCTCTGCCTGCGTGGCATTTCACAGCAGAGCATCCGTGCCTGCTTGGCCGGCCCCTGGCTAAGCCCTGCTAAACATTGCCCTTTGGTCACCCTGGGAGCGGTCGATTCCAGCCTCCAGACAGGTCAACAGATCACTTGCCTCGTCTCCATGAGCCCATGTCCACCTTCCTACAAACCCAAGAAAAGGTGGGGTCTGGGCTGCGCCTTCTCTCCTCGCAGTTCTCCGTCTGCACGCTGTAACTCAACACCACTTCTCAGAAGGAAAACATTTCAAGCCATTACCCAGAAAACTTCATTCAGCTCTCACCTTCCGTGTTATGTGAGAGTGTGTGTGTTTTCAGGGCAATTAAAGAAAACTGTCTAACTTGGAGGGCATGTGTTCCTGGTTTGTAACCCCACCTACCCCATTCCTGCTTATTAACCCTGTTGTACCCAGGTCTCCAAGTGATGTGCCCCAGCAATTCATCAGTGAACTTAATGTTCCAACTTGGAGAGGTAATAGCTTATAGAAGGGGCTGAGCATAACCTCAATACCAAAGGTGGGTGTTTGATTATTCAGAAGCCTTCTTGGGCGGGGGCGGTGGGTATCAAAATCTTTGTTTGTAAGTCAACTTTTTGTTTTAAATGAGTCCCTCTATTTTTATTATTAGATTCGGTGGCCATAAACTTAATTTGTCATATTGCTGTAAAAGTTTCTAAACCCTTACTCTTGGTTTGGATACTTGTCCCAGATGTAACAACAACTTGCAGGGTGAACCAGAACTTGGACCGGACTCTGAGTGGCACTGGTAGACTGGTAGGACACTGGTTCTGACAGCTTTGTGATGGTAGAATCACACTGAAGAAATCCTCCCAAATTCTGATTAATTGATGGAGGGGGAAAGGGGCAAAGATGACCATTGGTCTGCATTGTGTTTTTAGAAGCTTCCCAGGTCTTTCTAATGTACAGCCAAAGTTGAGAAACACCGGTCTATAGTAAAATGCCTCCCCATTATTTTTTGGGTGTTGGACCACTGCGTACAATTTTTGTGAAATTTTCCCCCAGACAGAGTAAAACCTAATAAAAACTGTACATTCCCAGAACAACTGAATCAGAATCTGCATTTTTATAAATTTAATTCTTATTTTATATTGGAGTACAGTTGATTTACAATGTTGTGTTAGTTTCAGGTGTTACAGCAAAGTGATTCAGTTATACACACACATGTATCCATTCTTTTTCAAGGATCTGCATTTTAACCTCACCTGCTATAAACATCGTCCCTAAAGTTTGAGAAGCACAGCCCAGGAGCACTGTTCTCCGAGGAGCTCTGAGTGATCTGCAGACAGTGATGCCACTTATTTCTCCAGTGTTAGGAAGGGTATAGCATCCCCGCTTTGAGATAAACGTAGGCTCCCAAAGACTTGGGAAGGGAAGAAGGGAAGATTCTGAATAGTTTATACTTATGCATTGCCTTCCACAACATTTTAACTTTAAGTTTGTACTTTACCCCATGGGAGGGAACCAGGATAAGTGCAGCTATAGTAACATGTTTCTTAAATCTCTGATTCTCCTTTTTATTCCATGCCTGCTCACTCCAGTTTGGAATATCCACATGGACGGCAGCACTGGTGGCTCAGCTGTTTCCTCCATGCACCCCTGCCCTCCATTTGTCCATCCTTCCAATATTTGCTGAGTCTGTCCCATTGCTCAGGCCCTGTGTTGGGTGTTGAAAGATATTGAGTAAAAAGGACATAGTTCTTGTCTTTGAGATCTCACAGTCTATTGGTGGACACAGACAGGTAGGCACATATACAATACACAGTAAGTAATATGAGAGAACCATATCCTGGATTCTTTGGGAATGATTTTTGGAGAAGCTATCTTTAGACTTGAGGGATGGACAAGAGCATAATTATCTCTGCTCATACTGTGGTCAGAGAAGGGAAGTATTAGTTGGATGGTGAAAGGCAGATAAATTAGCAAGAACATAGAAGTGAAGAGAGAGTATAGTACTATGGGAAGCACACATTTCTGAGAACCAGCATGATTGGAAACTCAGGCATGTGTGTGTGTGTGTGTGTGTGTGTGTGTGTGTGTGTGTACCCCATATGCCCCAAACTGTTTGCTAAGCTCTTTCCATTGAGTATCTCATTCGATCTTGACAACAATCCAATGGTGACAAACGCATGGTGAAGAAGCACCTCCAAAGGCCTCTTCCCAGCCTTTTCCACATCTTTTTCCTGGTTAGTCTATGAGAATCTGTAAGGATGACGAAAGTTGGTTATAAGCAGCTCTACAGACTCAATACTATGGATCTTCAGAAAATCAGTAACGATCTCTACTGGTGGTCCCCACCAGCTCTGTATTTCTCCTCTTTTTTTCCCTCTTAGCTGGGTTTCCATGATGTTCAGAGCAATGAAAAAGTATGGATAAAAAAGAATAGAAAACAAAGAGATTAAGAAATTTTACCTTTAATAGCAGTCAATACACACATTATTCAACAGATGACCTTTCGTATAGATACCTGATGCTGCTTTTTGGTTTAGTTTCCATATTACTAGCAGAAAACTAAATATATAGGTGGGTTGGCTGTCTAAGGTACTTCTGGCTGTCATCCCAAATGGTAGACTTAGCTGGTCAAATTCCTCAAGAATCTGCACATACTTAGTTGGAGTGGGTATCATTCTAAAGAACTAGGGCTATGAAGTGGTCCTTGGGAAGCTTTTGGAGGGGTTTTTCTAATTCATTCTGACTTCATTTTGACACTTGTGTAGTAAAAAATTAAAAATATATTTTTAGTTTCTTCTTCTGTAAAAGAGGTATATTAGTAGAAGGACCTGTCCTTAAACTCTACATGGTTGATGTCAGGATTATCATGTTAACAGCTACCATTTATTGAGAATTTACTGAGTGCCTGACACTGGATTCTCCTAGATTAAATCATGAACTGTTTAGCAGGACAGCTTTGTATACAGTTAGAGTGAAATCTGTGTTCCTTTGTTCTGCTTCCAAGGTGACTATCTCTGAATCATGCTCATTGATAATTGGTAGGAGTTCAATAAACATTTCTTAAAATTTCTATTCTCCAATTTCCCCAGCCAGAATGCAGAATATTAGAAGTACTGGTTCCAGGTCCCTGGCTTTGTGTCTAAAGTAACTCTCTCAGAATATTTGACTGTTTTTTTTTTTTTTTTTGACTATGTAAGTATATTCTGAGTAACTAATACCTATTTTCTTTTATAATATGTACTCAGTTGCTTACCCTTAATTATAAAAGATATAAAAGGAAAATATATTTAAACATATATTCTTTAGAGAATAATGAGGATCTACAGATGCATCACTGAATTTGAATGTAGATTTAAATTTGGAGATTCCAATTAAAGACAATATGGGATGAGGATATTATTCACTTAGGAAATTTGAATGGGAAAATCAAGTAACTATTAAATATCATTTTGCTTTTGTATTTTGATATGATCATTTTTTCCTTCAAAATTCTTTTTTTGTTTGTTTTTGAGAAAAAGAGAAATCGTATGCAAGAAGATAACACTGTCCTGTGAACACAATTCACAAAAAAGAGAGAAAGTTGAAAATCATAATTTAAAGGCTGGAGTTTTTATAAAGTCCATAGGTACCATAAATATAGAAATGATACTTTTACTCCAGTTTAACTGGTTCTTCCAGTGAAGATGGATGAATACAATTTCTGGCAGTCATTTAAGCTTTGGTGTATGTATCCTTTTTTATAAGATTTAGAAGCTGGTTAAGAAACAGCCTCACTAACGCCCAGAGAATGAGGACTGCTGTGATCTTCCCTCCGACATTTGTCCTTGAAAATTTTTCCCATATTAGTGGTGGTAAGTCATAATCCATTAAGCCTGAGTTTGAAGAAAGCAAGACCTCTGCCGTTGAAAGATAATACACTGTGCTTAGACCTCAGGTTTCACTGATTTTTTAAAAACTAATTTTTACTGGAGTATAGTTGCTTTACAACATTGTCTTCATTTCTACTGTGCAGCAAAGTGAATCAGCTATATGTATAGATAGATCCCCTCTTTTTTGGATTTCCTTCCCATTTAGGTCACCACAGAGCACTGAGTAGATTTCCCTGAGCTATGCAGTAGGTTCTCATTAGTTATCTATCTCATACATAATATCAGTAGTGTGTATATGTGAATCCCAATCTCCCAATTTCACCCCACCCCCACTTCTCCCCCCCTCGGTGTCCATACATTTGTTCTCTACATTTGTGTCTCTATTTCTGTTTTGTGAAGAGTGGAGCCAAGCCAGCATCTGTGCTTTTTAGGTCCCTGGACAATTTAATTGTTTTAATATTTTATTTTGATTAAGAAACATTTAATAAATTTAAAATAAAACGGGGACTTCCCTGGTGGTCCAGTGGTTAAGCATCCGCCTTCCAATGTAGGGGATGTGGGTTCGATCTCTGGTTGGGGAACTAAGATCCCACATGTCGCAGGGCAACTAAGCCCGTGTGCCACAACTACTGAACCTGCACACTCTAGAGCCCATGCACCACAACTAGAGAGCCTTCATAGTCAACGCACTGCAACTAGAGAGAAATCAATGCACTGCAACGAAGATCCCACGTGTCACAACTAAGAACCGACACAGCCAAATAAATAAGTAAATAAATAAATAAATATTTTAAAATTATTTCAAAGTTAAAAATAAAATAAACATTAACTGAGCATCCACCTTGGGAAAAGAACTGAGCTAGTTATCAGAAGGAAAAATTGCCTTAAGGGACAGGTTGTCAATGAGCCCGAGACTTTTAACTCAAATACTAAATTAACAGAGCCATTGGTATTGGTTAATTATAAATTTGGAGAAAAAGGTAAAATAGCTCAGGGTGACTCTGATTAAGGCTTTACTAATTCAGAAAGAAAAGGTAGGAAGAACAATGACAGTTTGGAAGAGAAGAGGAGTTCAGATTTAAACATGTGTTTGAAATATATGTGGAATACATAAACATGTATATATTGAGCAAATATTTGAGTACCAACAGTGTACTAGCCTCTGGGAAAACAAAGAAGCTGAAGCTCACAGTTTAATGTAGTTGTTTTCAACTTTTTGTGCATCAAAAATCTTAAGGGGAGGGACTGTTAAAATATAGATTCTCATGTTCTTCCCTCAGTAATTCTGAGGTTGGATACAGGATCTGGGAATCTAGATTTTTAACTAGAATATCAGATGATTCTGATATAGGTGGACCAAGACCCACACTTTGAGGTTCATTGGTTCAGTGGCAGAGGCAAAATATTAATATAAAAATGGGAAAAGTGAGTGAAACAAGCAACTAACCTAAGAAGGAAGAAAAATAAGTCCTGACAAGAAGACAAGTTTAGTGTTTCAGTCTCTTACCATTCCAGGTTGGAGAAGGATGGGAGTAGCCATTAGTATAGCCTCCAATTTTCTAAGAAATCGGGTCCCTGGCTCTCTGGTCCTAAGAAGGACCTGCAGTCCTGTCAGTGGGTCTCAGCAGGGCAATGTGGAATTTATGATTTGTGTTGTGTTGCTTCAGGCTGTCTGGGAGAGCAGACTTTTGTAATTTTGATTACCACTTATACATTAATTGCATGTTTTCTTGTTTAAAGTCTGACTGTCGCTAGATTTTAGGTTCCAGGAAAGCAAAGACTGCATTTCTTTTTTTTTTTTTTTTTTTTTTTTTGCAGTACGCGGGTTGTGGCCTCTCCCGTTGCGGAGCACAGGCTCCGGACGCGCAGGCTCAACAGCCATGGCTCACGGGCCCAGCTGCTCCGCGGCATGTGGGATCTTCCCGGACCGGGGCACGAACCCATGTCCCCTGCATCCGCAGGCGGACTCTCAACCACTGCGCCACCAGGGAAGCCCTGCGTTTCTTTTATTCACCACTATATCCTTAGAGCCTAGTACTCAATCAATACTACTTTTCCCAATGTTCTGGGCACCAAGAATACAACAGTGACTAAACCAGAGAAGTTCCATCGTCTTGTAGTTCATACATAACGAAATAAAGAGACAAAAATGTGTAACTTTAGGTAGTCATGTGTGCTAGAAAGAGAATGAAAGGAAATAGGGAAAGAAAAGTGGGAATATAAATCAGGGAAACCTCTTTAAAGAGGTAACATCTGAGAAGAAACTTGAATAGAGTAAGGGAGTAAGCCATGAGAAAATCTGGGGGAAGAGATTCCAGATGGTAAGAACAGAAAAATCAAGATGTGACATTGGAAACAAACCTGGCATTTTGGAGAGGGGTAAGAATGTGAGTGTAGCTGGAGTAGAATGAGTGAGAAGGAGAGTGGGAAGAGATGAAGAGGTAGGCAGGCTCCAGATTTCGTAGCTCATTTATTGTATATATGATTCAATTAGTTGAAAGAGTGGGCTAACACTCATAGCATTACCTATATTAACTCAAGTAATCTTTACTTAAAATCAACTTCGTGAATTAGGTGCTAAGATCTCCATTCTACAGGTAAGAAAACTGAGGCACAGTGAAGTTAAGTAGCCTGTCAAAGGTCACACAGCCAGCCAAGCAGTGGTGGGTTCAGGATATAAACCCAGGCCGGCTGGATCCTATACATCAGTGTTTCTCAATCTCTTTCTCCTTATCAGATCTTACTCCCTGAGAGAAAAATTAAATTAAAACTCTCCCTAAGGTGAGAGAATTTAAATACTGAGAAATAATACTTTGTCAAGTAGAGTTAAGCTTTGGAGGGCCAGAAACCATTGTAATATTTTAGAATGTTTTTGCCCCCTAAGAATCCATTTTTGCCCCCTTGAGGGTGACATCACTTCATTGAGAAAAATGCATATACCACACTATAATAGCTCTCATAAAAACATAATTTTGTAATAAAATTTTCTTATAAATAAATGAATATTTTTATAAATAAATTACATCTCTCTTATAAATAAATGCTTTTATTGTATAAGTTTCTTACAAACAGGGAAATAAAAGGGATAATTCGGTAGCTTGATGAGACTGCCTGTTACTTGCAGATGGATTAGACCTGAAGGCTTTAGAAGACTCAGGCATAGGGGAGGTAAGATTGAAGATAAAGAGTGGATAACGTCTTATCAGATTAAAGTGACGTCCCAGAGGAGACAGGAAATAAGCTTAAGAACACAGGTGGATTATTTAATTCATTTTAGAAACAACTAGGGGCATGTTTCATTTTGAAATTGTACCTGTTCCAGGGCAGGTAAGGATGAGTGGAGATGGAAGGAAAGAAAGTTCAGGGAGTTTGTGCTCGAGGGCTTCCGATTATTTTCCATAAGCACGAGGCAGACGGTGAAGAGTTGGGAGTGGGTGGGTAGGCGGTCGAGGCACGTGCTAAAGGTTGGAATCAGTTGCTATGAAGAGAAGGAAGAGCTGCCAACTCAGAACAGGAGCAAGGACTGTCAGAGAGCTTTGAGCCCTGAGCCCCCAGGAGCCCTAGGTACCCCACTGAGGCCACCTCTGCCACATTCCAGGTGCCACACCAGTGATGCCCTCAGAACATGTCCTGCCTCTTCCTCTTCTTCTTCTTATCTGTCCCACCCTGGAACCATTCTGCTTTCTCTGTGACCTCCATTTTAACAAAGAGGAGAGAAGGGCGAGGAGAGAAGGGGTAGAGAAAGAAGAGTCGTGGGAGGGGCAGACGGTAGGCACAATGGAGGGCCCTTGAGGGCATTTTCATGTGCTGTGAAGAAGTAGGATGAAGTGAAAGCCTTGAAGAAGGGCTAAATGCTGCTTCATATCTCCCCCCTCCAGCACCACCTCCAACTCAATTACTGCCCCCAGGAGCAAGATCAAAATAACTTTCTGTGGGATGAAAAGATGACAATGACTTTGGATCCAATTACGTTATCATAACCTGGAAACAACCCTTGCATTTGAGGTCTGCTAAAGTACTGAACCGTGAAACTCAAATCACAATGTGAGATATGAAAGCGATTTGAACTCAGGGCCCTTTGGACATTTTCCTGGATATCAAAGAAGGATTTTTTTTTCCTGCTTTCTGAAGATAAGGTAGAAAATGGACAAGTGATGAACTAACCAGAAACGGTGGAAGAAATACTTAATTGGAAATGAAATTAAGAGAGGAAAAGACAAATGGGTTTAGATTAATGTCATGCTTACAGTTATCACAGGATATGAATTTTGTTTACATGATCAAATATCTTCAGAGCTACTCAGCTCCTCTGATGTACAATTCTAAGTGGTTTCCTTACCCTTAGAAGCTGAGGGTTAACTAACTATTCAAGCCTGGGCACGTAGGAGACAGGAGCATGCAGGCATCCACTCATGACTGAACTAAGGAAAGTAAATATAACCCCAAAGTCCCCACCTTATTTCCAGAGGGATGAAATAAGCCGGGAAATAAGATGAACTCCCCTCATGAACTTGGACTGGATGGGAGCCATGCGAAAAGAAACACTTGAGAGAAAAGGAAAGATGAGCAATGTGTATATTTTACATGTGTGTACACATATGTGTCTACATATTTATATGCAAACACACAAACTCCATGTGCGGTTTACGCTTGTGTGTACATATTCATATTTATACACATATGTATGTACAGAGTTCACAGAGCACTCCCAAACAAATACACACCAGATGTGCTGATTCTGAGCTCTCCAGGGAAAAGATTACTACGGAGAAGAAAATGAAACAGGGCTTTTGAGGACATTGGTCATCCTACCAGGTGTACTGATATTTGGAGGGTATATTCTATGTTTTGCATATGTTTATTTTGGGTTAGAGGAGACTCAGGACAACATAATAACTGCTTCATAATTTTGGAGACATGTCATGTGGAAGAAGGATTTAACCATTCCATATGGTTCCAGAGGGTAGAAATGAGGCCGAGGCGTAGCAGATTTCTGTTTTAAATGAGAACGACTTTCTAACAATTAGTACTACACAAAAGAGACATGTCTTCCTTCTAAAAGTAGATAATGATCTGCCTACTCTTGGAAATGACATGTGGCAGAGGCTGCGTGGCCATCTGTCACAGAAGTTGTAGGGGGCATTCTTCCATTATGGTGAGGGTTTGCACTATCGTTATGTGCTGGGCCATCTCCATTCTGAAATTCAGTGGTTCTAAAATGCATAAAGACATTTTAAGGGAAGTCAAGTCATATACGGTTTTGGTTTTCTGACTGCTTTTATTTTATTCAGTGACTTATGAGCAGCTCACTCCTATCTCAATAAGTACTAGACATAACAATTTCTTCTGTCTTCTGTTTGATTTCTGTTTTCCCCTACTTCTTTTCCTCACCTTTAATTTTTGCATTTTCTATTCTCTTTTCCTTGTTTTTTCTTCATCCTGCCTGCGCCCTCTAGATGTAAGAGATGGAGGGAAGGCAATGTTCATTGAGACAGTAATATGAAGAAGAAAGTGTTTAACTCGGTTAACATTTTTTTTTTCTCTGAAGGGAAAATCCTGGCTGTGTGATTATGTGAATATGTGTATGTATACTAGAGTGTCTGTGTGTGTCTGTGTGTGTGTAGACCTTCAGTGAAATGTGGTATTGCCTGGAGAAAAGGCTTATAGTATTTTTAACATAGAGGATTCCTCTCCCAAGTGGATGTTTGGGAGAGCTGGGGATTGGGAACCACTTTTGATTGTCACAATACCTGGGGGCTGTTACTGACACTGAATAGGAGGAGGGAAAGAATGCAGAATATCCTACACTGTGTGGGACACTCCCATCCAATCAAGGATTATGCCATCCCAGATGACAATAGAGCCCCACTGAGGTATACGAAGTGAAGACTTTGGAGACAGACTATCTAGGTTGCCCTCTTTAGCTCTGTGATCCTGGACAGGTACTTTAATCTCTCTGGATTTTTGTTTCCTCATCTGCAGTATGGAGGGTAGTAAGAGTACCACCTCACAGTGTTGTTGTGAAATCAAAAGAATTAAGGAGTCAAGTGCTTAGAGGAGAACAGACGCTAAAACACACTCAACAAGTGTCAGCTATGATTTTGATTTTTCTGAAATGGGTAGGAATCGGCTATTTGGATTCATCTTACATGTTGAGTGTATGAGAGTTTCTATATGCTTTCACCAGGCTTTAGGGAACTAAAACATAATGAACCAATACTTACAAAAGTGTGACCTATGGACCCTTTGAAGTTGTGAAGCTGCTGTGACATCACCATGGACATATGTGAAGTGAGCCTTGACAAGATAACATCAGTCTGCTTTTCTTTCTCCACCTTGCACATATGCAAATATGTCCCCAACCATTTCCCTAATACACACACACAGCGTTATATTCAATAAAATATAAAAATTCATTTAAAGTTCTAGGAGTCTTTGACAAAATTCAACACCCATTTATGATAAAAACTCTCCAGAAAGTAGGCATAGAGGGAACCTACTTCAACATAATAAAGGCCATGTATGACAAACCCACAGCCAACATCATTCGCAATGGTGAAAAACTGAAACCATTTCCTCTAAGATCAGGAACAAGACAAGGTTGCCCACTCTCACCGCTATTATTCAATATAGTTTTGGAAGTTTTAGCCACAGCAATCTGAGAAGAAAAAGAAATAAAAGGAATCCAAATGAGAAAAGAAGAAGTAAAACTGTCACTGTTTGCAGATGACATGATACTATACATAGAGAATCCTAAAGATGCTACCAGAAAACTACTAGAGCTAATCAATGAATTTGGTAAAGTAGCAGGACACAAAATTAATGCACAGAAATCTCTTGCATTCCTATACACTAATGATGAAAAATCTGAAAGTGAAATTAAGGAAACACTCCCATTTACTACTGCAACAAAAAGAATAAAATACCTAGGAACAAATACCTAGGTCTTTTGTCTCCTCTACCTAAGGAGACAAAAGACCTGTATGCAGAAAACTATAAGACACTGATGAAAGAAATTAAAGATGATACAAACAGATGGAGAGATATACCATGTTCTTGGAATGGAAGAATCAACATTGTGAAAATGACTCTACTACCCAAAGCAATCTACAGATTCAGTGCAATCCCTATCGAGCTACCAATGGCATTTTTCAGAGAACTAGAACAAAAAATTTCACAATTTGTATGGAAACGCAAAAGACTCCGAATAGCCAAAGCAATCTTGAGAAAGAAAAACGGAGCTGGAGGAATCAGGCTCCCTGACTTCAGACTGTACTACACAGCTACAGTAATCAAGACAGTATGGTACTGGCACAAAAATAGAAATATAGATCAATCGTACAGGATAGAAAGCCCAGAGATAAACCCACGCACATGTGGTCACCTTATCTTTGATAAAGGAGGCAAGAATATACAGTGGAGAACAGAGCCTCTTCAATAAGTAGTGCTGGGAAAACTGGACAGCTACATGTAAAAGAATGAAATTAGAACAATCCCTAACACCGTATACAAAAATAAACTAAAAATGGATTAAAGACCTAAATGTAAGGCCAGACACTATAAAGCTCTTAGAGGAAAACATAGGCAGAACACTCTCTGACATAAATCACAGATCCTTTTTGACCCACCTCCTAGAGAAGTGGAAATAAAAACAAAAATAAACAAATGGGACCTAATGAAACCTAAAAGCTTCTGCACAGCAAAGGAAAACACACACAAAGAAAAGTTCTAGGGGTCTTGTCCCTATGTATTTGCTCAATAAGTGGATACAAAAAATACATTTACAGTATGCAGGGACTATGGAATTTTGGAAATTTTTTTTCTTTAATTCCTATGCTTGAAAAGGTTGTGATTCATACAACAGACCATTCTTAATCTTGCACCAATACTGAAGGTTATTTATTTATTTTTTTTAATTTTTTTTTTTTTTTTTTTTTGCAGTACACGGACCTCTCACGGCCGTGGCCTCTCCCGTTGTGAAGCACAGGCTCCGGACACGCAGGCTCAGCGGCCATGGCTCACGGGCCCAGCCACTCCGCGGCATGTGGGATCTTCCCGGACTGGGGCACGAACCCGTGTCCCCTGCATTGGAAGGCGGACTCTCAACCACTGCACCACCAGGGAAGCCCCTGAAAGTTATTTTATATTTTGAAAGACTGACTCAGAAGGTGTTTCAAGATTTGACTAATCCCAAGGTTATAATCATGGACTTTAATGATAATTCTGTGAAAAGCCAGTTTTAGAAGTTCCATTTGATTAAGCGGAATCTGTTAAAACATTGTAGTGCCATAAAACTTGTTTTTAGAAACAAGTCCCAGAGGTTAATTTGATTACTTTTCATTTTTAATTTATATTATGAAGACAGAGTCAGAGTCTTTATAGTAGTGTGTCCTTTGGTACGATGAACAATATTTTCAATTTAGTTTGTCCCGTCTGTTTACGATGATTTTGTCCCATCCCTTTCCCACTTTGGCTCATTTGCAAGGAAACACAAGTATGTATGACAGTATATGGACTGAACGATATGATTCCCCCATGATATGACTAGTGTATTTTTCAATGAATATATATTGAGAAGTGTTCAACCTTTTCCTGCCTTTCATGGATGCATTTGTTGATCAACCTCTGACACATGGAAACCGCATGTGCTGGGTGCCACAAATTCCATGGAGAAGATGAAGACATTTTATAGTTTGCTAAAACATGTATACTCACCCATTTTTCACTATTTGTTAGAAGGATTAAATAACTTCATACAAGTCAAGTGCTCAGAAAAGCCCAAATAAAACACCTTCAGCTAGTGTCAGCTACGATTTCGATTTTTCTGAAAAGGCTGGGAATGAGCTATTTGGATTCACCTCATATGTTGAGTATATGAGAATTTCGGTATGATTTAACCAGTTTTTAGGGAACTAGTACATGATGAATCTATACTCAATAAATTCCATGGAGACGGAGATATAATTTATTAAAATAGGAGAACATCACATACCACTCTGGTGCAAGATCTTGATAGTGCAGGAGGCTGTGCACGTGTGCGGCAGAGAGTATATGGGAACTCTCTGTACTTCCCCTCATTTTTCTTTCTTTCTTTTTTTTTTTTGTAGAAATGAAACTGCCCTAAAAAGTAAAGTCTAGGGCTTCCCTGGCGGCGCAGTCGTTGAGAGTCCACCCGCCGATGCAGGGGACGCGGGTCCGTGCCCCGGTCTGGGAGGATCCCACATGCCGCGGAGCGGCTGGGCCCGTGGGCCATGGCCGCTGAGCCTGCGCGTCCGAAGCCTGTGCTCCACAACGGGAGAGGCCACAACAGTGAAAGGCCCGCCTACTGTACCGCAAAAAAAAAAAAAAAAAAAAGTAAAGTCTATTAAGTGCTTAAGAAATACTATTGGGATTAAGATTGGGATCTAAAATAATAATAATAATGTTTGAGTAATTCAGGGTCCATAAAACAAAAATTTTAAATTATTTCTTTTCTCTCGTGTATACCTCAACCCCCAACTCCACTGGGGGTAGGGGCAGTTACTAGAATTTGATTTTATGAGGAATTTCATTCACTGAATTGTATCTTTCTGCCTCTGAGGAAGCACAGCCTGGAAAGAAAAGCCAACACGCAGTCATATTCACGGCTGTATGACTGGGATACTCGGGGTATTGCTGGTTTGTCTGAAGTGCTTCTGGTTCACTGGTTTATACGGCCATAATCTGGGTATCATCTGCACTACTTTCTTTTGTCTTTACTGTTCTGTTTGCTTGTGCTTTTGTGTATCAAAGATTTAATTACATTAAAATATGCATACTCACCCATCATTCATTTTTTAGTAAAGAAAATCATTGAATAGAGAACCATGAGTACAAAAAGAAGTTCTTTATAGGGAGACGGGCTGGCATAGTAAAGAGCAGACAGAGTCTCAGCTCCACCATTCCTTGTGATGTGACTGAGGCACCCCAGTATCCTCAGTGAACTTCAGTTTCCTCATGTGCAAGCTGTGGGTTTTAATGCTCATTTGTTAGTGCTGTTGTGAGAACTGGATACGAGGAGGGCAAAAAATACCTAGCTCTGCGTCTGGCACATAGTAGTTACTTATTAAATGCTAAGGTAGCAAGTAATGGCAGTTAATGTTTTTTGTTGAAATTTTTAATAAATTAGTCTTGCTAAAGTATTGTCATTTGTTTTCAATCATGACACTATAAAGTAGTGCCTGCAGCAATAACAACAACAGCAACAAAAATGATTGGAGAGTAGGCCCAGTAATTTGCTATATAGTAAGTAGGCAGTAGCCTATAGTCCCCAGACAATGTTGGCCACAGACATTAAGGACAAGATACAAGAATACTATCCCACATGACTGAAATGTACCCAAAACTCCTTAGTGTGCATGAAATTAGCATGTACTTTAAAGTTTCTAAGAGGTAATCCATATTAGACTATAATTTGGATATGGGCAACCAATGAGCTTTAGGTGTGTGCATATGTGTATATATACATGCATCTTAATGTATAATCAGTAGAAGCCAGATGAAACTGTAACAAAAATAAATGATAAAACAGGACATGATGAATTTATCAACTATTCATTCTACAAATGTTATGTTATAGGTAGTGTGTTATGTGCTAGGAGTGAGGATTGGGAAACTTCTAAGACACTGTCCTTAAAATCAAGTTTCTTAGGCCAAAACCCCAGCATTTTTAACACAGGTAAATGATAAATGCTGCAGCTAATAGATATCCACAGAAGAATCTGGTTAGTTTGGAAATATCAGCAGAAATAACTTTAAGGATAAGTAATAAAGATTGAATAACAGCTATCAAGAATGTCAAGGGGATTAGGTAATTCCAGTCTGAAGGAACAGTGTGTACAAAGGCACAGAGACTTGAGAGCATGTGGCGTACGTAGTAGGTTAGGAAAAATTCAGGAAATAAGCCTAGAGAGGTAAGCAGGGACCAGATCATGACATTGTTTATGAATACCAAAAAGTGTAAGAAAAGACCGAACAATCAGCAGTAGCAGGGAGAAATTTCTCAGTTGCCCCTGTAGCTTCGTGAGCTGAACTCTTGAGGGCCCTGCATCACTTGGGCTTTTATCACAAGTTCTCTTTTGCAGATTCTTTTTTCCCTGTCCTGGCTCTGCTTCCCCAGGGAACCCCGCACACGGTGGTCACACTGATGCTACAGAGCATTTTTGGGCCTCATGTGGAGCACAAACTTCTTAGAAGTGATGTTTTTGGTAGAAGGAAAGAGGAGATTGTAATAAAATCGTGTAACATGGTAAAAAAAAAAAAAAAAAGGAATCTGTTACAAGAACCACAGCCTTTTCTGCAAAATCATTCTAGTGCCTCCCCACCTGCTGAACTGTGTTCCTGCTTTGCTAGCTAGCTTGCTTTCCCCATCTGCTTCATTCATTTCAGAATTAAGAGCCCTTAATGATGTCTTCCTATGTCTTAAGACTTTCCCCCTATGATTTCTCATTTAAAACAGTTCTTGAGGGGTTGGGTCCCACATGCTGGATTTCTCCCATCTGTCAACCTCTGACAACTCCCAACCAAAATTGTCCTGTATACCTTAGTGCCTAATTCGATCATCTGACCAATTAATGGCTTATCGTGGCTCAATAGTTTGGCCTTCCCCAAGAAGAGTGTTATCGTGTTTAATGTCTTCACCTTTATACTGCCACTGCCTCACCTCTCTTCCCTACATCCAATTTATGTACTTTGGCAATATTTTACATATATTTGTAAATCATTTTTAATAAAACTTATTTTTAGCAGTTTTAGGTTCACAGCAAAATTGAGAGGAAGGTACAAAGATTTCCTATATAGGCTCTTCCCCCACACATGCATGACCTCCCCCATTATCAACACCTCCCATCCAAGTGGTATGTTTACTACAAATGATGAACCTACATTGACACATCATAACCGCTCAAAGCCCATAGTTTACATTACAGTTCACTGTTAGTGTTGTATATCTCATGAGTTTGGACAGATGTATAATGATGTGTATCCACCACTGTGATATCATATAGGGTATATTCACGCCCTAAAAATCTTCTGTGCTCTGATTATTCATCATTTTTCCCATCCAACCGCTGGCAACCACTGATCTTTTTAGTGTCTCCATAGTTTTGCCTTTTCCAGACTGTCATATAACTGGAATAGTACACTACGTAGCCTTTCAGATTGGCTTCTTTCACTTAGTAATAAGCAGTTAAAGTTCTTCCATCTCTTTTCATGGACTGATAGCTCATTTTTTTTTTTAGTGCTGAATAATATTCCATTGTCTGAATGTACAACAGTTGATTTTTCTACTCACCTACTGAAGTACATCTTGGTCGCTTCCAAGTTTTGGCAATTATAAATGCAGCTGCTCTAATCACCGGTGTGAAGGTTTTCCTGTGGATGTAAATCATTTTCAAATTTTTGCTTATTTTTTTGAAACAAGACCATTGAAATAAATAAAGAATGGGGGAAAAAACAATACCTTTACTTTCAAAGGATCCTTTAATGTTAAAACCTAACTTAGGCCTCCATGAGTGGAATGGCGTATAGCAGGCTGACCTCAGTGACATTTCGAGAAGAAGGTCTTTGGCCTCTTCTTAAATCACTCAGCCCAAGGAGGTCACAGATTTTGCTACATCAAGGAATTCCTTACTAAAATTTAATGGTCTGACTCTTCAGTTTCAGAGCTTGCTATAAATTTTAGTGCTCTACTTAAAAGAATTATGAGTCACAATTGCACTGGACAAATCAGCAATCCTTACTGCAGTGTGCCAATGTTCCAATATGTCTACAGCAGCAACTATAATTACTGAACTCTTGACTTTGTCACTGTTCAAACTCTTTTTCCTGTTGGATGTAGCATTTACTCTCTTGACCATGATTGCATATATCCTCACCAGGCAAAGTTAGGGGTAACACATAGCATGATACTGTCAGGCACCGCTAATTCATTCTTTGAGAATGGTGCCCTTGAAGGCGTGTGATACTCCAGCTTTGCACAGTGTCTAAGTACAATATTTATCAAGCCTTTGGCTTGACTCTAACTCTATCTTCCTTAACCTGTGCTTTTCACTGTCTCCTTATACACCCTATTCAGCTCAATGTTCTCTCTGACAAACCACAATAACCTTCTCCATATTAACTAGAATAAAACGAGATCTTCTTGTTCTTGACTTAAGGCCAGTCTCAGCACTGAGTTCCAGGGGGTTGAGTTGGGTGGGGGGAGAGTGCTGTGACTATTTGTGCTTTGATAATTTTGTCTGATTACATGCTTTCACTTTTAGCAAAAGTAAATTTTACATGTTGATTAAAAGTTACCTGTATTACTTTTAGTCTTTTGAAGACAGTGACCCTCCTTGCAGTCAGACAAGTTATACACAGACATTTATACAGTTTATCAGCATAACAGCCAAAGACCATAAGCACTCCAAACTGAGAAAATTGGTCTCCCCTTGTCCTCTTTGGGTTCCCTGAAATATTGGGTCACCATTTTGATTTCCTGTCAATCATTAGCTGGAGGAGCTTCTTGGTCATACAGAATAATTTGTCATATTCTGCTGTTGTCAACACTTTGAAGAGCCTCTCAACACTTAAATTAAAAACTCCTTATCTTTGGGTGTTGAAAATATTCATGCTATTTTAAAGTTGGAGTAGTATGGACTTGACTAATCAATTTATCCATATAGAGGTGACTATTTTCTCAAGGGAGGACATGCTGTTCAAATAGTCAGGAATATGTGTGTATTTGTAGAGGAGTTCAGCCTACACTGCTTACAGTGGGAACGTTTGGTCAGGCTAACAGAAATCATTTTCATGGTTCAGGCTGAGAACACAAAGTTTAAAAGTATAGAATGTTGTCTTGGAGACTCCTTGTGAGAAACTATGAGTGACCAGCTATCCAATGAGCTGTGTTAAATAACAGACTTCATTTTTTCCAAAAAAACTCCCTCTACCTTCTTCCACCTCTTTCAAAAATGATAACTTTTTAAAGTAAAAAGCAGTGACATAATAACTAGTTGCTATTGGAAATTTAATTTAGAGATCTGTTTATAACTGGCAGAAATATGCATTTTCCCTCTCTTTTCTTTTTAAAAAGAGCTTCTTATTTCATTTTACTATAGAACTAGCTACTTTATTTACTATCAGAATATTCCAGGTGCTGTACTGCACAGAGTTTTAAGCCTCTAGTCCTTGTGTATTGCACCACTCAAAAAGAGAAGAATTTTACAGCAGGAGAACGTTTTATGATCCTCAGGTATCTGGAGAAACTTCCTTCCTTTTCCTCTTTTTCCATTTATTCATCCACAATGTCCATCTGCCTGGTATGGTACTAAATGCTTGGGATATCAAAATTGAATACGTTTTTGTCCCAGCTATCCAGAAGTTCTCTAATAGAGGGGTAATATCCACTAGTCTATCTTCCAGGTTACTTATGTGTTCTTCTGAATCATCTAATTTGCTGTTGATTCCCTCTAGTGTATTTTTCATTTCAGTTATTGTATTCTTCAGCTCGGATTCATTCTTTTTTATAGTTGAAGTTCTTGTGTTTCTCTGGTATTCTGCCGAGTTTGGTGAGCGTCCTTATGACTATTGTTTTAAACTCTTTTCTGGGTAAATTCCTTATGTTCACTTCATTAGGGTTTTTCTCTGGAGTTTTATCTTGTTCTTTCATTTGGAATCAATTCCTTTGTCATCTCATTTTGCTTGACTTTCCGTGTTAGTGTCTATGAACAAGGCAAAAGAGTTACCTCTGCCGGTCTTGGAGGCATGGCCTTGTGCAGGAGCATCTCTATGTGCCTGTATGTGCCTGGTGGGTTTGGTGGTGTGGCTGGAACTGGTGTGGGCACAGACCAAGGCTTTTCCTGCGGTGTTCCAGGGGCCACCGCCTTGGTGGGAGTGCTAGAGCCTGAGCCCATCATGGGCTGGGACCTTTTTTGGGGGTGTTCTGAGGACTGCAGTCTTGCTGGGAGGGCTGAGGCTGGAGCTGGGTAAAGGCTGGGGTCGTGCTGGGGTGGTCTCGGGAGGTCAGCTAGAGCATCAGGTGCTTTTTCATTCTGCTACCTCTGTGCCACTACTCAGTCACTGATTTTTTGCGTGAGCCCTTTAGGATGGGAGTCTTGGTTTCCTATAACCCTCTGGCTCTCTGGGTTGTAAACTCTGTTGCTTCTCAAAGCCAGTTATGAGGCCTTGTCTTCCTGGTGCCAGACCCCAGGGCTGCGGTGTCCAGTATGGGACTAGAACTCCTTGCTGCTTAAGAAGTGCTCTGAGTTTGTGATATCCCTTCCACCTGTGGGTCTCCTGTGTGGGGTGTGAATGCTGACTAGGCTGCATCTCTGCCCCTCCTACCCATCTTAATGTGTTTTTCCCTTAACATTCTTAATTAGGAAATTAGCCAGAATGATAACCGTAAAATCCTCACAGATTTGGAATTTAAGGAGCATACTTCCAAGTAGCCTATGGGTCAAAGAAAAAATCAAAATGAAAAATAGAAAATGAATAAGTAAATGCTTGCAAAAATACTACACCCCAAAACTTGTGAGATTTATATATGTACATATACAAATAAGTATATTTCAGAAAAGAAGAATGGCTGAAAATCAACAAGGCAAGCATTAATCTCAAAAACTTAGTTAAATAGAGCAAGTTTAGTCCAATGAAAGTAGAAGGCAGTAAATAATAAAGGTATAAAATAATGTAATAAAACCCAATCATAATATAGGGATCAACAAAGACAAAAGTTAGTTTTTTGCAAAGACCAAGATAGATAAATATTTGGTAAGAATGATGAAGAATTAAAAAGTAAAAAGACACAGATAATCAATATAAAAAATGGAAAAAATGACATTATAATATATTTTTCAGGATTTAAACTATTAAAAGAGGATATTATGAACTATATAGTAATAAATTTAAATTTTGATAAATTCCCCCAAATATAAACTGACCAAAACTAATGCAAAAAGAAAACAATAATTCGACTATTAAAGACATTGAATCCTAAATTTAAAAGATAAACAAACTCAAACTAACAAACAAAATCCAATATGCCACAAAAAGTACTCCCAAGCCACTTGTCATTTTTGATGAATTTTATCAAACAGTTTAAAAAGTAATACACCAATTTAGATCAATTCAGATCAATTTAGAACATTCCTCAACCTGTTTTATGTGGCAAGTATAACCTTGACACTGAAACCTCAGAAGGACATTATAAGAAAAGTTACAGGCCAATCTTACTCATGAGCATAGATATAAAAACCCTAAACAAAGTATCAGTAAACCCAATATAGCAATATCCAAAAAGGATACATCATGATTAAGTTATGTTTATTCTATGAATGTAAAATTGGCTTTGCATTAAAAAAAAATCAGTACATTTCACAAGTTAACAAAGGAGAACAATCATGTAGCCATCTCAATAGATGGAGGTAAAGCTTATGATAGAATTCAATTCTTATTTATGATCAAAATCTTAGCAAACTATGAATAGAAGGAGACTATTGATTTGATAAAGGGTATCTAGAAGAAAAAAGTCCAGAAATGTCATCCTTAACCAGGAATGCTGAATGATTTCCTTTTGATTTGAGGAATGGAAAAATGTAGCTGAATATTCGCTTTTTTTCAATGTTTTCTTGAAAGGTCCTGCCAGTGCAGTAAGTCAAGAAAATGGAGCTATGAGAACTGGGAAGAAAGAAATACAATTCTCGCTGTATTTCAGGTCATATGATTTCATACATACAAAATTCTGAGGCATCTATAACGAAATTATTAGAATTTCTAAGTTAATTTAGCAAGATTGCTGTGTAAGAGGTCAATTGAAAAAATAGTGATTGCATTCATATATACTACACACTATATATACTTTAGCAGCTAAAATAAACTTTAAAAATGTTTGCTAACTCTCCTAGCCAAATGCAAAATTTTAGACAGACCCAGAAGTGGAATTTTTTTAATTGAAATATAGTTGATTTACAAAGTTGTGTTAGTTTCAGGGGTGCAACAAAGTGATTCAATTATGTACATACGTATATGTGTGTGTGTGTATATATATATATATATATATATATATATATATATATATATATATTCGTTTTTAGCTTCTTTTCCATTATAGGTTATTACAAGAGAAGTGGAATTAGTTTTTATCCAATTGAATCTGTGGGAGGATTTTATCCAAATGTCTTTAAAACTTTCTCATATTTGGGTTTTATAGACTTTTTTTTTCCAGAAAAATCTTACAGGTATAATTATTTGAAAAATAACTTCATATAAAAGAAATTATTTGAAGAATGAAACTTTTTTTTCTTTTTTTAATTTGGGTATATCAATATCTGTGTAACTTCTTCCAAGATAGCAGTGACCAGCAAACTCTCATGCTAGAGTCACCATCATCAATAGTTCAATGGGATTTTGTTATGCTGCATTTCCTCCCTGCTTTCTTCCCCAGTGTCAGCATCTCCTCGTGAGCAGACTCTCTCTTTCCAAGCCCTTCCTGTGGTGAACCCAAATGTTGTTTTTCAGATGGGTGTAATTCAACCCACTAAAATACATCCTTGCCAATGGGATTCATGCTATGAACTCCAACCCCCTCTGCTAGTGACATACGCACATTCTCAGTCTGCGTCATGAAGATATGTAGGCAGATGTAGGTGGTACCTAACAGATGCAAACTTTTTATTTTGTTGAATTTTGCCTTTGTCATTTGGACAAGATGTTAGAAAAGCAATCATTCCTTAGTTACAAGGGATTCCGGGAGAGAGTTCACTGTTGAAGCTATCCCCCAGCCCTGTCCTGCCTGGTGTGTCCTGCCTTGTCTCGGGAGTGGAAAGAAACCATAGGAGCCCAGCTCATGTTTGTCCACACACGCCCTGTTATGTTGCTACCGCTGGGCCACACTTACCTACCACACATACTAACTAGCACAAAGGGCAGAAAGGCAAGAAATGCCCGACTGAAATCTGGACCTATTAACACAGCATTTGCTTCCCCTTTTATATTCATTTACAATGTGGTTGACATTATTTGCCTGTAACATTGAAATATTTTGAAACTGACTTCTAGGACTCAGAAAATATAAGGATGTCTTAATTACCTAGCAATCCTCTATAGGTTTAATATACATATGAGAAATATGAGAAAAAAATGAGAATATGATTATAATAAAAGATTTCTTTAAAAAAATATCTCTTCTCTTACCAGGAAGAAGAGCAAGAAACTCCATACATTTGGGGTTTGGAAAGATGCTGGGTTCAGTTAAATCCTGAGTTAAACAAAAACAAAAAATCCAAGTATGTAATCTATATTATTCCCTCTTAATTTTTCCAAATTGTTAAACCTAAGGTGAATTTCAAGATTAGAGATTTTTTTCTGTCGGATATTCCAGGTATTGTTTTCAAAAGGTCATTTCTAGTAGTTTAAATAAACTTAAAAGACTTTGAAAACAAGAAAATGTGACTTGGTATAACAAAACAAAATCATTTTAGAAATCAAAATTGTGACATTTGAGGAGGATCTAAACTTGGCAGAATTGTGTCTAGAAAGGAACAGTAGATTTTAAAAGTATTGGAGATCACGTAGTTCATAATGAAAGTTTTCACTGCAGGATTGAATCACTTGTTTAAATTCAAAATCTTCCCCTCTCTCCTAAACAATACACACTTTGATTTCTATCTTCCTGTTTTCAGATTTGGAACTGAATACAGCTTCAGAAGTATTGCCTTTAATTTTTGTTTGAAATTATCGGATTTGGATCGTCTTTTCATTCATTCATTAGGTTTGCTATATTCAAGCTCTATCTTTAGAAAGTAGAGAAAGATTCACATTTAGAATTGTGATTGACCCTGGCGTAAATCCAACACTTTTCACAGTCTGTCAGCGGATGAGTGAGATTAGCCACTTCGGCTGGGTCCTTGCCTTTTAGTTGCCATAGTCTACCAACTTGGGAGTATTACCATAATATTTTCTAGGAGCCCTCCTCAATATCTGTTTACAAAATACCAAGTTATTACTTGAAATATCTCTACTTGTTAACATTAAATCAACATCCTATTTCATTAATTTAAAAATGACTTAGGGCTTTTATTCTCACATTTCTTTCTTTTCACCACATAGCCTTTAGAGCCATATCAGGTGGAATATTGATAGTACAAGATGTGCCAGAATGCTCTAACATGTGATTTTTGGTACTATTTTAAGCACAAACTATTGCTATTTTGGCAAACGATCACTAGCTCCTTGTCCAGAACACATGATGATTTTGTCAGAAGATTAGGGTCATAGTATAACAAACTCTATATAGAGGCAGGAAGTGCATCATTGTGATTGATTGGGTCCAGAGGCAGATTTTAGCCCATGGTCTGAAACCAAATTGTGAACGAGGGAGTAAGTGAAACAGCCCTCTAACGATACAGGACAGTCCAGAGCTTACTCCAGAGGAGAGGTGGGCACACTTTCCAAACCTTACGCAGACAACTGTACACAGAATAAGGGAACAGATGAAAAGCGGTAACATACTGGCAGCCATGAGAAATAACAGCAGATTTCAAAGGAAGGACAGAGGACTCTTCATGCAAAAGAGAGGTGACTAGGGACCATTTATGCAGCCCTACATCCTTGTGAGTTCCCAGGGCATTATTTCAATTTATCCAGTTTAATAACTAATAATCCAAATGATAACCCTGAAGCTGTCATTACAGAAGGTTAAATGATTTTCTCAAAAAGGTAGCTTTCAACAGTGGCATTGTTAAAAGGGTTTGCTTCAGTTACGTGGTTAAAACAATCCAGGCTAAACAGTTGATTTTCCTGATAACGCTACACATATTAGATTTTGCTGGCTGTATTCCAGATGAATACAGCTTGGTTGGAAAATGATTAGCATATTACTAATGAGCAGAGCCATTAATTTGGAACTCCGCTGCCTCACCCTCACAATGGAATATGGCTGCTGAGTGGCTGTGTTTGGAGTGGCGGCCAAGGGAAGGGGCAGGGTCTGCAGTGCTTACTCATTGGAAGCCTGCAGAGTTAGATCCTTGATCTATGAAACTTTTAGGACCAGATTTCCCATTGCCAGCCAATGAGTGGCACTTGTCCAATTTTGTGGTGTGTGTCTCCATCTTCATCCACTGCATGGGTTCTGGAGGTCAAGATTAAGAGGTTATTTTAGGAAAGGGGCATGGGGCCAGAATGGTATTACCACAGAATCAGTTCTGCCTAGAAGACTAGCTATTTCAGGGGCCCTCTGCTATGGTTGCTGGTGTTACTTGTATGCTGTTTCTTACCACAGGAGATCCCATTCTCAGGACTCTGAATAGCTAGAGCAGTAGACACCAACATTTTTATCTTCTTTTTGCCTTGGCTTCAAGAGAGTTTACAGATTAAATGTGGTGCTCAAATATTGCAGCTGCCTTTTGCCACATTTTGCAATTATAACTATTTCAGGTTGTGACAAATTGCTTATGTTTTTTTTCTTTATTGTGGTCTTAATGAGTTAGTTCTTTGTCTTCTAATACTTGTCTTTTATAGTAAAATCTGATGAAAAAGTAACTTGAAGCGCTCCTTAGGCTTCTTGGAATAGAAAGGAAAAGGTAAGAAAATTCTAAAATACAAAAGAAAGGAAAAGGGTGGAATATTTCAGACAATGGAAGAATTGTGATTGTGAACAATGTTAGAGATTCACAAACGAAACTTAGAAGTTCTCATACATGCTTAATAAATATCTAAATGCACTCAAGCTGTACCCATTTAAACACAAATTTCTCTGGGTCATAACAGTCAGTCATGGCTTATCTATGGTAACCTTGCCCTGAACTGGGCACACGTGTTTTCTCACTCATTCATCATTGACCTTGTCCTCAGTGAAATGCAGATTTATTGGATTTTATGAATTGGGGTGTTATATTTACATACTGTATAATCGTGACACAGTTTTTTCTTTCCTCCCTTCCTCCCTTCCTTCCTTTCTATTTTTTCTTTTCACATAAGGAGGAGGAGTTTTCTTTTTTATGGCCCATGTACAAGGTTCTTCATCGGGGCCGAGTATAGAATTTTAGTTCTGTCACTGAGTTATTGAGAAATTATAGAATTGTGATTAGTGTGCCTTGCTTTTGGAATTGTAGGCACTAGATTTAAGACTGGATGTTGCTTAGGATGAAATGCAAGATATAAATGGTGGCTTTAATCTTTTTATTTTAAGAGGTGAAACTGACATAGACACAACTGACGAAGTAATTTCTGTGAATCCTAGGCTGGGGTGGAATTATTCTCCCCACTGTTCTCACACTATTTGAAGACAGTGTTTCTCTGTTCTATTGTCTCTTTGGTTTAGGGGCTTTTCAACCTGATTATTTTAATTAAGCCATGGAGTATCCATTGTAAAATGAAAGCTATTTACATTATAAAAAGTGGCATATTTAAAGGAAGCCAGACTACTTTATATTAGTATTTTGAGCGTAATCTTTCTAGTGTGGCTCCCAATTCCTTTCCATCATTCTTCTAAGAATGTAGTTCTCACTTTTTGAATTATTTTTATTATTCTTCTCTGAGTTATTTAAATTATCTCTATATACCAATGGTAAAATGGCAACAGTTTCAATAAGAATCGCTAAATTATACAAAATATCTAAAACACAGTAGAACCAAGACTGCTTAGCACCACCCTGTATTTCTTCAACCCTCATTCTAAACTCAGCTATATCAATATACTCTATACTTGCTTATCTCTAGAAATGATAATGATCAAGCAAAATCTAAGAAGTAAGTTTCTCATGAGATGTATGGATAGGTGTTCCCAATAGTTTGGTTTTAATTTTTTCAGGCAGAGAAGGACAAACATAATCTGCAAATTGCCTGAGGAGCAGGGAAGGATTGATGAATAATTGGTGATCTGGGTACAGACAATACTAGTTATGTCTCTAGTCAAGTTGCTGTAAATTTAATGGTCATACTTTGACTTTTATGATGTTGACCAAAATTCTTTAAACTTCAGTCTCTTCAGGGGTTAAAGGAGATAAAACACACATTCATGGAATTGAGCTAAAGATACCCTGAGCAGTGGATTTTCCCATTTGCTTGACCTCACCAGTGCTGAGCTACTGTACTTGACCAAATTGGTGTTCTCTCCTCCTTTAGAATGAGTTGCTGTAATGTCCTTCTTATAAACAGATTTTGGTAAGTAAGTCTATTTAATAAGTCCTTCAGTCATGTCCAATCTTAATGTACCTGAGTCATAGGATGAACATAGCTTAGTGTAGGTTGGGAATAATACTATGAATGTATCCATTTTATGATCCATTAAGACTCCAAATTGCATTTTTACTCAATTCATTTGGAAACTTGTTATATATTTTTACTAATATATTATGATTTCAGATATATTTACTTGTTCACATCATTCACTGTAAATTGGTAAAATCATTTAAAAAATTCCTGACTTAGGTCTATGTGATCCAAACAACTTATTGGAGGAGGAATGTGTAGGATCATCTATACATATCTATATACAAATATAAACAAAGTTTGCAGCTTTGTAAAGATGTCTTGGATATTTCAGAATATCCAGGTGTTTTTTTTTTTCTCTATAACATTATTTTGATTGTAGATATGGAAACAGAAGGTGGTGGTCATCAGAGAGAAGGGAGCAGTTTTGAGTATTAGTGAGTGCATGCACAGTTGGCCTGTGAACAACCCAGGAGGTTAGGGGTATAACCTGCTGTGGTTGGATCCACATATAACTTATAGTTTGCCTTTCGTATTGGTGGTTCCTCCATATCCACTTTTCCTCTGCAACTGTGGATCCAACCAACAATGGATCGTGTAGTACTATAGTATTTACTATTGAAAAAAATCCAGGTGTAGGTGGACCCAAGTAGTTCAAACTCGTGTTGTGCAAGGATCAACTGTATATGGGTGTAGATTTGGACAAGAGTAGTGGCTAAACAGAGGGATATTTAGTACTGGTGAGGCGAACTTTTAGCACTTACTGTGTATTTCATGAAAACATATTAAAGAGGTGTTAATATATTTATTTTTTTTAATTGCCATGAAAATAAACCCCAAATTCTTAGCAAAGTCTAATGAGATATATATTTTTTCTAATGATGTTTTATATTTTTCTTTTGTGTGAGTGTTACCGAACGCGTTAAGCTATTTTAGAAGGCTAAAGTAGTTCAATAGGATTTATTTTTCAAGGCCACTTACTTTTTGTTTTCATTCAAGGTCTTTATAAATTAATCTCATTTAAAAAATTAAAATCGTGATATAAGTGTGTGTGTGTACATAGACCATTCTTTGAATATAGCACAAAAACTGGGTAATAGTATAGCTTGCCTCTTTATGCATTCCACAATCACTGAAAAGAGTTCTTATGGAAAAGCTCAGTGAACTTCAGAGTGTGATTGAAAATAAAATCAGGGCTCAGTAATTTGCACAGAGGTTGTGTTTCATTAATATGTGTCTCATATAAGCAGTCAGCATGTAAAAATAGATGGCAAATATGACCGAGAGTTAAGATTATGAATTATACATAAAATGTGTGTTAAATTAGAGAATTAATTGAGAAGCATGAGTTAAGAAGAAAACTAGTTGATGTTGTATAACATTTGATAATCAGGGTCATTTTTCTACAATTGTTAAATGTAATTTGTCTCATAATGTTATCCTTTGGTAAATTGTTACAACATTGTATGATATATGTAGCTTATTAACAGTTTCATTAATTGCTATTAGAGGAAAGAAGCTATGAAAGCTGGTACACATAGGAACAAATGTTGAGGCAGATGGTTGAAATTAGTGAAACGTGATCAGTTGCTAAACTAGTTTACTTAATTAGCTTCCTACATCAGAATAGTTGAAATAAATTTGTCATATTGTCGTCAGGAAACTGAAATCCAGGGGACAATTGTTATACATCATATTTTAAAACTAACGAGACAAACAGCAAAGAACTGTTGGCACTAACCCCTGACCCTCAGTTTGTTTTGTACTGAGTGGGCTGAACTGTTAGAACGAGTGGGAAAATTTTCTATTAAGGAATACCAACTGCACTGACATCTTTCCCTGGCCTGTAACAGGGAAAACGGGGAGAAAAGCAAGTGGAAGTTGGCCACTGCCCACAAAATTTCCTTGATGCTGTTACTTCTTAGTGAATAATTCTGGAATAATTCTCAGAGGAGCTGAAACAGAGTTTTCAAATAACAATTTTATGAAACAGTTTCATCTTCAGTGAGATTCCAGAAAATTCAAAGGCAACAAATTATAATAATTTTCATGCTCAGGCCACTCTTGGCTATACTACTGGGAATGGAAGGGATGGAATCAATTTTTCAGGTACTCATTTTTGGTTATTTCATATAGATTTGAATTTGGTATCAGCACCCATAGTGAATAACAAATAGTCAAAGATGGTGGAGATTTTGGTGGAAATGTGGTTCATGTATTGGAGAAAATATGAAGGTATTCTGAATTGTTTAATGGAATTCTCCAAATTAGGGGTGAATATTACATGGTTTATATCTGCTGAGGTTTATATAGGTTTGAAATAATTTATTATCCCTTCCCACAGGAATTTTTTTAAAGACACATTTTTTTCTCTTTAAGACACATTTTGCTTTGCAGCAAAAGTGGAGAACTAGGCTATCAGTATACAGCAGGTTCCAATGATAGTCTTTATCTTTTTATTCAAACATATTATCAGTGACTTTTTTTTTTTTTTTTTTTTTTTTGCGGTACGCGGGCCTGTCACTGTTGTGGCCTCTCCCGTTGCAGAGCACAGGCTCCGGACGCGCAGGCTCAGCGGCCATGGCTCACGGGCCCAGCCGCTCTGCGGCATGTGGGATCTTCCCTGACCGGGGCACGAACCCGTGTCCCCTACATCGGCAGGCGGACTCCCAACCACTGCGCCACCAGGGAAGCCCTATCAGTGACTTTTTTTTTTAACATCTTTATTGGAGTATAATTGCTTTACAATGGTGTGTTAGTTTCTGCTGTATAACAAAGTGAATCAGCTATACATATACATATATCCCCATATCCCCTCCCTCTTTCATTTCCCTCCCACCCTCCCTATCCCACCCCTCTAGGTGGTCACAAAGCACCGAGCTGATCTCCCTGTGCTATGCGGCTGCTTCCCACTAGTTATCTATTTTACATTTGATAGTGTATATATGTCAGTGCCACTCTCTCACTTCATGCCAGCTTACCCTTCCCCCTCCCCATGTCCTCAAGTCCATTCTCTATGTCTGCGTCTCTCTTCCTATCAGTGGCTTTTGGATGATCATGTGTTAATTCATATGAATGACAACTATAAACATGTGTGATCCATTAATGACACAGCTATCCTTTCCCTATTAGATTGCATAGTGGGGTTCTTTCTGATAAAGTTAGTTTATAAATTGTTTGATTTAGGAACTATAAAGCTGCTGCTGCTAGGGGTTTAGACTTTATCACGTTTCCTGACTTTATTATCACCCTTGGACTTAGGAAAGAAGGTAAGAGTAAGATCATTTTATTCACAATATATTTACAGGCACTGTGCCAAGAACGTTTGAACTTTTCAAGGTCCCAGAGAATGTTTGCATCTGAACTTCAAAAAAATTATTTTTATAGTATGAAACCAAAAAATGAAAAGTTGAGGTTAAGTTTTCACATATCTATAGCATGTAATTAAAAATAAATTGCTATTTTACTAAACTCTTAATAATATATAAGTAATATTTATTGTGAGAAGTGGGTCCATTTTTTGTATGTTGTTATGAGGAAAACTTTAATATAAAATGTAGTAGATCTCTGTTAAACTACCTTCCATTTCCATGCTTTTACTCAGCAAAGAAAATAAGGTGTATCTTTACCACTTGCTTAGGGCTGTAGCTTTTCAGCTCTCAATTCTAATACGCTTTACGAAAGACAAGAAGATGTTAAGCATGATGCTAGCTTGTTAGAATTTAGGGATGAAATTTAGGTAGCCTGGAATGGTCATTCAAAATATAAAGAAGTTTAATTTTATTCTCACAAATAGTAACAGGTATAAGCTAAAGAATGCTGTTATAAATACCCTGCATGTGAAAAATCTAGGTAAAAGTATACCATAAACTGAGGAATCAAGCCAGTGGTACTATTATTTTTAATACTGACTCTAAGCAAAATTTGAGTCAGCATAGCTATTTTTGTACACTATAAAGTACCTTGGTGACCTAGGTTCTTAGCATAAAGAATATTATTATTAAATGATTTTCACTGAACTATTAGCATTATTTGTTGTTACACACTCACCATTCCCATGCACTAGGTTAGTAACGCATTAAAAGTAGAGACATTCCATTATTGCTTATCTTTCCAGTCACTGTAAAAAACAAAACTGACAGGTGTTTGATAAATGTGTCTTGATTCAAAAGCTTTTTACTCTGACTGTTAGGAATACTCGGGAAAAATGCTTCTATTTTGGATATAGATTGTTTCTACTCTAACAATAAAAATATGGGATAATCTATAAAATCATAACTTGTTTGTACTCATCAGAGTCGAGACAACCGGGGTCACTGAATTCCAAAGGATGGCAAGCCCCTCCAAAGAGATAGGGGCCACACAAAATTTGCCTTTGATAGAGTACAGTAAAAAGAAAAATCAGGTAAGAAGAAAACAAGTGTGATGGTTAATTTTATGTGTCAACTTGACTGGGCCATGTGATACCCAAATATTTGATTAAACATTGCTTATTATTATTGGATTTTATTATTATTAACATTATTATTCGATGTGTCTCTGAGGTGTTTCCGGATGAGATTAATATTTGAATTGGTAAACTGAGTAAAGCAGATCATCTTTCCTGATGTGGGTGGACCTCATCCAATCCATGTAGACCTAAATAGAATAAAGGCCTGACTTAAAGCTTGGACAATGGTCTTCTCCAGACTTCAGATTTGGAATAGAACTTACACCACTAGCTCTCCTGCTTCTCAGGTCTTCGGACTCACACTAGAAGTATACCGTCCGCTCCCCTGGGTCTGGACTTCTCAGCTTCTATAATTATATGAACCAATTCCTTATAATAAATTTCTTTACATACACACACACACACACCCTGCTGGTTCTGTTTCTCTGGAGAATCCTGACTAATACAAACTAAAATTTTAACAAATTTTTAAAGGTCAAATATGGACAAGCATAACAATTTAGAACCCTTGAAAGCCCCACACAAAGGAGACTCTGCAAGCACTCACCAATGCTTGTCCATGGGCCCTAACTGGGTGCTCACAAATAGGATTGGAGGCAAGGAAGGAGACCTGAGAGAAACTCTTGTGGTGCAGGCATGTCGATGGTGACTGGCTGCTACCGATGGAAAGGTGCAATGTCTGGCCCTTTTCTGAATCCTTTTCTTACATGAAAAAAAGGATTGGCCTCTCACCCCTGATACCAGGCAAAGTTTGGTTGCCATTGGGTTAGGAGTAGAAGAAAAAAGTTGTCTGCCACTAGTGAATGAAATAGGAGACTTACTTGAGCCCAAGATCTTGCACTGATGACAAGCAGAGTTCTGTTAGAGGACAGGGCCATGAAACTCAACTTTGCACAAGACACTCCATTGATACAAGGTAGCTTGGGGCTGCCATGATGAGAGGAGAAGGAATACTGAGAAGTTTAAAACAAGAGACTGAAAATTCCCAGGCACCCACATAATCCTTGCACTTAGTAACAAGCTAAAGCAGGTAGTCTATTTCTGGAAGAGGGGGAAAATTCAGAAAAAAGATTCCCTTGTGATGAGCATGCAAACTCTGCTGAAAGGTGAGAATGGAACAGAAATACTGATAAAAATCCTCCCAACACTCTAGGTCTCATACTAAGCACAAGATAGAAGCAATCTACCACTGGAGGAATTTGAAGTCTATGGTAAACTAAAGGTAATTAGAACAACAACCAAAACTAACTGAGTTCAACTACTGTATAGACTGACCCAACCTCCACACTAATGGACTGAAAGAAAAAGAAATGTGTCCATTTTCAGTTTGAAATTTACCTCACTATTTGTTTATACACAATATTTGCATTTGATCAAATATTATATAATAAACAAAAAAGTAGCAGCAGCAACAGCAATAACCCATTAGCAAGAGATAAACAATCAACAGAATCAAATCAAGATATGACCCTGATTATGGAACATTAGATGAAGTACTTTGAAATAACTATGTTAAATATGTTAAAGGGTGTAGTGGAAAAGAGAAAAACATGCACGAACAGATGGGAAATTTCAGCAGGCATATGGAGATAAAAAAAGAATCCAATGAGAATGCTAGAAATGGAAAACATGCTAACAGAGAAGAAAATTTCAGTAGATGGGCTTATCAGCAGTCTGGATATAGCAGTAGAAAGAACTGGTTAACTGTACATTAGATCAATAGAAAGCATTCAAACTGAAACAAAAGAGAAAAAGAAGAAGAAACAAGAGAATAGGGTATCCAATAACTGTGGGATAATATAAAATGATTTAACATATATATGATTACATTTCATGAGAAGATAGAGACAGACAGCACAGAATAAATATTCAAAGAGATAATAATGGCCAGTTTTTTTCTAAAATGAATGAAAGACCACAAACAACAGATCAAAGAAGGTAGAGACTCTCAAGCATGATACATTAAAAGAAAAACACACTTAGGCACATCATACCCAAATTTCTGAAAGTCAAATACGAGGAGAAAATCTTGAAGGCATCCAGAGGAAAAGAAAACATTGCATACAGAAGACCACAGATAAAAATGACAGGAGGTTTCTCATCAGACACTAAACAAAGCAGAAAGTAATAGATATCTTTATTTATTTATAAATTTATTTATTTTATTTATTTATTTTTTGGCTGTGTTGGGTCTTTGTTGCTGCACACGGTGTTTCTCTAGTTGACACAAGTGGGGGCTATTCTTTGTTGAGGTGTGCGGGCTTCTTACTGCAGTGGTTTCTCTTGTTGTGGAGCACAGGCTCTAGGCACCCAGGCTCAGTTGTTGTGGCCGGGGGGCTCTAGAGTGCAGTCTCAGTAGTTGTAGCACACGGGGCTCGGTTGCTCTGCAGCATGTGGAATCTTCCTGGAACAGGGATCGAACCCGTGTCCCCTGCATTGGCAGGCAAACTCTCAACCACTGTGCCACCAAGGAAGCCCAGTAATGGATATCTTTAAAGTGCTGAAAGAAAAAAAAAAAAGCTGTTAACTCATAATTTTATACCAAGCAAAATAACTTTGTTTAATAAAAGTAAAATAGAGGACTTGTTCAGCAAACAAAAGATGAGAAAATTTATTGGCAGTGAATTTTCACCATGAGAAATGTTAAAGGAAGTGTTTCAGTTAGAAGAAATATAATACAACATGAATATTTGGACCTACAACATTGAATAATGCTGTGAATGATAGAAAAAAGTGAGAATACAAAACATTTTTTTAAAAACACTTTAAAAAGATAGTCAAATATCTAAAGCAAAAATAGTAACATTGTACTGTGGGATTTATAACATAATTAGGAGTAAAATATATGAAAACAATAGCAAGGAATTAGTAGAAGGAAATGATACTTGCAGTTTTTACAACATAATGATGTGTATATTTTTGGAAGATAGGTTGTGAGAAGTTAAAGATGTATATTGTAAATCCTAGAGAAGACACTAAAAAGTAAAACAAAATACTATAATAGGCCAGTAGTGGAGACAAAATTGAATCAGAAAATTACTCATTCAAACCATAAAAAAGACAAAAAAAAAGGGGGTAAATGAAGAATATATGGCACATTTAGAAAATAAATAGTAAAAAGGTAGATGTAAGTTAAATCATATTGATATTATATTAAGTGTAAATGGTGTAAACATGTCAGTTAAAAGCTAGGTATTGTCAAATGGTATTAACAAAAGTAATATCCAACTATATTTGTCTACAAGAAACTCACTTTAAATATAAAGATATAGATAGATTTAAAAGATATACCATGTAAACACTAATCAACTGAAGTTGGGTTAGGTATAATGTAAATTAGATTTACATTATATCTAATGTAAATGTAAATTAAATTAGACAAAGTAGTTCAGAACAAGAAACATTATAAGAGATATAAAGGGACATTACATAATGATAAAGGGGTCATCTAATCCAGGAAGTTTTACAGTCCTAAGTATGAATTCTTCAAATGATAGAGCTTCAAAATATATGAAGAAAAGATAGAACTGAAATGGTAAAGAGGCAAATTCACAATTATAGTTGGAGAATTCAACATTCCTGTCTTTATAAATGGCTCATGTAGACAAAATCTTCAGTAAGAAGACTTGGACAATACTATTAACCATTTTTACCACACTGATATTTATAAACTATTTCAACAAATAATAGCAAAATACACATCTTTTTAAGTGTACATGAAACATTAATGAAGAAAGAACATTTTCTGGACCATTCAAAATGCTGCAAATGATAAAGAGTTGAAATAATACAAATTATGATGTTCAGACAAAAATAAAATCAAATTAGTGTTTAATATCAGAAAGATACTTGGAAAATCCCTAAAGATTTGTAAATTAAAGAGTACACATCTAAATATCCCATAGGTCAAAAAATAAATCACAGAGAAAATAGAAAATACTTTGAACTGAATAAAAATGAAAATATGACATATTAAATTTGGGTGGATGCAGCCAAAGAGTGGCTAAGTTGCAAATGTCAAATGCTTATATTAGAAAACAAAAAAAAGACAATGATTGTTTTGCATATGACACCAAAAGTATAAGCAACAAATGGGACTACATCAAATGAAAAAGATTCTGCACAGCAAAAGAAACAATCAACAAAATAAAAAGGCAAACTATGGAATGGGAGAAAATATTTGCAAACTACATATTTGATAAGAAGTTAATACTGAAAATATATAAAGAATTCATATAAATAAATAGAAAAATCCATAAAATTTAATTTAAAAATGGGCAGAGGACCTGAATAAACATTTTCCAAAGAATACATCCAAATGACCAACTAGTACATGAAAAGGTGCTCAACATCACTGACCATCAGGAAAATGCAAATCAAAACCACAATGAGATATCTCTCACATCTGTTAAAATGGTTATTATAAAAAAGCCAAGATAGGGCTTTCCTGGTGGCGCAGTGGTTGGGAATCTGCCTGCTAATGCAGGGGACACGGGTTCGAGCCCTGGTCTGGGAGGATCCCACATGCCACAGAGCAACTAGGCCCATGAGCCACAACTACTGAGCCTGCGCGTCTGGAGCCCATGCTCCGCAGCAAGAGAGGCCACGATAGTGAGAGACCCGCGCACCGCGATGAAGAGTGGCCCCCTCTTGCCACAACTAGAGAAAGCCCTCGCACAGAAACGAAGACCCAACACAGCAAAAATAAATAAATTAATTAATAAACTCCTACCCCCAACATCTTCTTTAAAAAGAAAAGCCAAGACATAATGAACGCTGGTAAGGATGTAGAGAAAGGGAACCCTTGTGCACTGCTGGTAGGAATGTAAATTGGTACAGCTAGTGTGGAAAATAGTGTAGTTTCCTCAAAAAACTAAAAAAAAAAAAAAACTACCATGTGATCCAGCAATCCCACTTCTGGGTATACAGCTGAAGAAGATGAAATCACTATCTTGAAGAGATATTTCCATAGCTATGTTTGTTGCAGCATTATTCACAATAGCCAAGACATAGCCTGTGTCCTTTGGCAAATGCATAGGTAAAAGTGATTATATATATATATATATACACACACATATATATTTGATAATGGGCTTATATATATAACTGTATATATATATATATATATATATATATGTATGTATGTATATATATAGTTGACCCTTAAACAACACAGGGGTTGAGGGTGCCAACCTCCTGTACAGTGAAAATTCCGAATATAATGTTATGTTCAAATTCATAGAAGCAGAGAGTATAATGTTAAACAGAGACTAAGAGGTGGGGGAAATGGGGAAATGTTAGTCAAAGGATACAAACTTTCAGTTATAAGATGAATAATTTCTGGGAATGTAATATACAGAATGCTGAGTGTAGTTAATCATACTGTTGTATATATCAAAGTTGTTATAACAGTAGAACTTTAATGTTCTTTCTCATCATAAGAACAATAACAAAATGTTAACTGTGTGAGATAATAGATGTGTTAACAAACCTATTGTAATATATACATGTATCAAGTCATCACATTGTATACCTTAAACTTACACAATGTTATATTCTATTAAATCTCAGTAAAGCTGGATTAATAAAGGGCTAAATCCAATGATCTAAGCTTCTACTTGACTCCATAAAAACAAAAGTAAATTTAACATAAACAAAAAGAAATAATAAAGATAGAAGCAAAATCAATAAAATAGAAAAAAAGGTAATAGAGAAAATTAATGAAACTAAAAGCTGGTTCTTTGAAAAGATTAATAAAATGAATAGGTGTTTAGCCAGACTAAGGAAAAAGGAGAAGGGGTGGAAATTACCAATATCAGGAATGAAAAAGCTTACATTACTACAGACCCTGTAGACGTGAAAAGATTATGAAAAATTTTATGGTCATAAATTTGATAACTTTGATAAAAGGAAAAATTATTAAAAGCTAGAAACTGCCAAATTTCACTCATGAAGAAATATATAACCTGAACAGTCCTATATTCTATAAAGATATTACATTTGTAGTATTTGTAGTTAAAAATCTTTCAACAAAGAAAGTTCCAATCCCACTTGACTTCACTGGTAAATTCTATTGAACATTTAAGGAAGAAATAATATCAACCTTTTACAAATTCTTCCAGAAAAACAAGAGAGGACAGACTTCCAAACCCATCTTATCAAGTCAATATTAAGCTGATACCTGATAGAAAAACTACACAAAGATATTACAAGATAAGAAATGACAGACCGGGCTTCCCTGGTGGCGCAGTGGTGGAGAGTCCGCCTGCCGATGCAGGGGACACGGGCTCGTGCCCCGGTCCGGGAAGATCCCACATGCCGTGGAGCGGCTGGGCCCGTGAGCCATGGCCGCTGAGCCTGCACGTCCGGAGCCTGTGCTCCACAACGGGAGAGGCCACAACAGTGAGAGGCCCGCATAACGCAAAAAAAAAAAAAAAAAAAGAAATGACAGACCAATATTTCTCATAAGTAGAGACAAAAATGATTAACAAAATGTTAATAAATTATATCTAGCAATATAGAAAAATAATAGTACATAGTTACCAACCTGGATTTATCCCAGGAATGCAAGTTTGGTTGACTATTTAAATAGTAATTTATATACTTTTCTGTATTAAAAAATTAAATAAAGAAATGATCATAACATTATATTAATGGATACGGAAAAGCATACGAAAATCAACACATAAGAATCAATTATATTTCCATATATAAGCAACAAACTGGAAACTGGAGTAAAAACTGCCATTTATAATAGCATAAAATTCCATCAAATACTTTAAATATATATATGGAAGACCATTATACTGGAAACAATGAAATATTATTAACAGAAATTAAAGAAGACAGAAATAACTGGAGAGCCATACTGTTTTTATGGGTCAGAAGACTCAATATTCATAAAATGTTAATTCTCATTAAAATTCCAGTGGTGTTTTTTTAATAGAAATTGGGAAATCCAAGGAACCTATATTACACAAAATAATTTAAAATATTCAAAAATGGAGAGAACTCACACTACCTGATTTCAAAACTTATTATAAAGTTATCCTAAACAAAATAGTGTAGTATTGATTTAAGGATAGATGCATTGAACAATGGAACAGAGCTAACTCTAGAAACAGACCCACACATATAGAGTCAATTCGTTTTTGATAGATGTGCCAAGGTAATTTAATGGAGAATGTATAGCCTTCTTAAACATATGAGCTTGAAAATTTTGGATCTAGGTGCAAAATAATGAAATTCAACACCCATCTCAGACTTAAAACAGATTATAGACCTAAATGTAAGATCTAAAACTAAATTAATTTCCATAATAAAACATGGGAAAAATCTTTCTACTACGTGTTTGGCAGAGATGTCTCGGAAGGACACACACACATAAAAATGTGAGTTATGAAAGGAAAACATACTGATAATACTGGCTATATGACTTTGAAAAAGTTTCTTGCTTAATATAGCACTCATTTTTCTTATCTATAAACATATAATAATGCCGCCTTCACGAGTTTGTTGTGAAGATTAAATATGTAAAGCATATAGTAGTTGCTTAAATTAGTGGTATCTATTTGTACTGATTACTTTTTTTTTTTTTTTTTTTTTTTGCGGTACTGGGCCTCTCACTGCTGTGGCCTCTCCCGTTGTGGAGCACAGGCTTCAGACACGCAGGCTCAGTGGCCATGGCTCACGGGCCCAGCCGCTCCGCGGCATGTGGGATCCTCCCGGACCGGGGCACAAACCCACGTTCCCTGCATCGGCAGGCGGACTCTCAACCACTGCGCCACCGGGGAAGCCCTGTACTGATTACTTTTATTAGCAGTAATATTAACAGTGACATCTAAAACAAGATGATTCTCTTCAAGGATTTTCTCACTTGTAAAGCCTTATCTTTTCAATAGGGAATACTTACAAGTTTCTAAACTTTTCCCACAAAGATTAGAAAGAAAACTTATCCTAGAACTTAGTATTAAACTTTTTATTCCTTTTTACTTATAATCATTTTGGGGGGCATTCCACTGGAAAATGAGTCAAAGTAAATTTTAAATTCATTTCTCTCCATGTTTTTTCTTTCCTCTCACTGTTTTTCCCAAATATGTCAAATGGATGGATTTATATTACTTTGATGCCTTGTAGTTGGTTAACAAGGACCGATTTTTATTGAGTGGATACTAATAGTAAGTTTCATAAACAGAGTTATGGGAATACTAATTTAAATATGTTTTTTCTTTTTCTTACTAGAAGTCATTCTCTTGTTATGACAAAGCCTTGAAAAACTGCTTATAGGTTTAGCTTTGACATGGACATTGAAATATATAACCACATAGCATGAAATTAAAAATTGACTTTTAAAGAAGAAATATTTTTGTTTTTTGTTATGTGCCCCATCTTTTTTTTTTTTTTTTTTTTTGCTTTTTAACATCTTTATTGGAGTATAATTGCTTTACAATGGTGTGTTAGTTTCTGCTTTATAACAAAGTGAATCAATTATACATATACTTATGTTCCCATATCTCTTCCCTCTTACGTCTCCCTCCCTCTCACCCTCCCTATCCCACCCCTCTAGGTGGTCACAAATCACCGAGCTGATCTCCCTGTGCTATGTGGCTGCTTCCCACTAGCTATCTATTTTATGTTTGGTGGTGTATATATGTCCATGCCACTCTCTCACTTTGTCACAGCCTACCCTTCCCCCTCCCCATATCCTCAAGTCCGTTCTCTAGGAGGTCTGTGTCTTTATTCCTGTCTTGCCCCTAGGTTCTTCATGACCTATTTTTTTTTTCTTAGATTCTGTATATATGTGTTAGCATACAGTATTTGTTTTTCTCTTTTTGACTTACTTCAATCTGTATAACAGACTCTAGGTCCATCCACCTCACTACAAATAACTCAATTTCATTTCTTTTATGGCTGAGTAATATTCCATTGTATATATGTGCCACATCTTCTTTATCCATTCATCTGTTGATGGACACTTAGGTTGCTTCCATGTCCTGGCTATTGTAAATAGAGCTGCAATAACAAGTTGAAGGAGAAAAACCATATGATCATCTCAATAGATGCAGAGAAAGCTTTTGACAAATTTCAACACCCATTTATGATAAAAAACCCTGCAGAAAGTAGGCATAGAGGGAACGTTCCTCAACATAATAAAGGCCATATATGACAAACCCACAGCCGACATCATCCTCAATGGTGAAAAGCTGAAACCATTTCCACTAAGATCAGGAACAAGACAAGGTTGCCCACTCTCACCATTATTATTCAACATAGTTTTGGAAGTTTTAGCCACAGCAATCAGAGAACAAAAAGAAATAAAAAGAATCCAAATCGGAAAAGAAGAAGTAAAGCTGTCACTGTTTGCAGATGACATGATACTATACATAGAGAATCTTAAAGATGCTACCAGAAAACTACTAGAGCTAATCAATGAATTTGCTAAAGTAGCAGGATACAAAATTAATGCACAGAAATCTCTGGCATTCCTATACACTAATGATGAAAAATCTGAAAGTGAAATTAAGAAAACATTCCCATTTACCATTGCAACAAAAAGAATAAAATACCTAGGTATAAACTTACCTAAGGAGACAAAAGACCTGTATGCAGAAAATTATAAGACACTGATGAAAGAAATTAAAGATGATACAAATAGATGGAGAGATATACCATGTTCTTGGATTGGAAGAATCAACATTGTGAAAATGACTATATTACCCAAAGCAAACTACAGATTCAATGCAATCCCTATCAAACTACCACTGGCTTTTTTCACAGAACTAGAACAAAAATTTTCACAATTTGTATGGAAACACAAAAGACCCTGAATAGACAAAACAATCTTGAGAAAAAAAAATGGAGCTGGAGGAATCAGACTCCCAGATTTCAGACTACACTACATAGCTACAGTAATCAAGACAGCATGGTACTGGCACAAAAACAGAAAGATAGATGAATGGAACAGGATAGAAAGCCCAGAGATAAACCCACGCACATATGGTCACCTTATCTTTGATAAAGGAGGCAAGAATATACAGTGGAGAAAAGACAGCTTCTTCAATAAGTGGAGCTGGGAAAACTGGACAGGTACATGTAAAAGTATGAAATTAGAACACTCCCTAACACCATAAAAAAATAAACTAAAAATGGATTAAAGAGCTAAATGTAAGGCCAGACACTATAAAACTCTTAGAGGAAAACATAGGCAGAACACTCTATGACATAAATCACAGCAAGATCCTTTTTGACCCACCTCCTAGAGAAATGGAAATAAAAACAAAAATAAACAAATGGGACATAATGAAGCTCAAAAGCTTTTGCACAGCAAAGGAAACCATAAAGAAGACCAAAAGACAACCCTCAGAATGGGAGAAAATATTGGCAAATGAAGCCACTGACAAAGGATTAATCTCCAAAATTTACAAGCAGCTCATGCAGCTCAATAACAAAAAAACAAACAACCCAATCCAAAAATGGGCAGAGACCTAAATAGACATTTCTCCAAAGAAGATATACAGATAGCCAACAAACACATGAAAAGATGCTCAACATCATTAATCATTAGAGAAATGCAAATCAAAACTACAATGAGATTATCATCTCACACAGGTCAGAATGGCCATCATCAAAATATCTAGAAACAATAAATGCTGGAGAGGGTGTGGAGAAAAGGGAACAATTTTGCACTGTTGGTTGGAATGTAAATTGATGCAGCCACTATGGAGAACAGTATGGAGGTTCCTTAAAAAACTAAAAATAGAACTACCATATGACCCAGCAATCCCACTACTGGGCATATATCCTATGCCCCCTCTTAAACCAGTGATAAACTCTTTGTTGGATCAGTGACTCAATCTTTCTTTTCTTCAGTGATTAAAGAACCTAATGGATGAACAGCACTTTTATTTTGGCTTCTTGTTGTTTATGACTCTAACAAGTGAACAGAAGGGCTTATTTGTTAGAAATTCTGGTGAACAGCTTGCTGTAAGTTTAATCAAAACAAGTTTTTATTCTGACTAAGCTTGTCATTCTTGGTACATAAGATGGCAAAAGATAGAGGTCTTCATGGGATCTTGAGGCGAGGCTAGACTGAAAGAAGAGGGTATTTTCTTTTTGGGCTCCTAGCAGGTCCTTGTTTGAAGACTGCATGTTTGTTGATGTCTAATGTAAAACTGATCAATTTTTGTGATGTTCAAACTATCCATTGAAAACATGTCAAAACATAGAATGAAAATTTTATGATTTGCTATTTAAACTGATGATTTGAAAGATTTTGCATCGTAATCTTATTTTTAATTATTATATTCAATGTGTGGAAAGAGAATCAGGTTTGAACATATTTACTCTGCATAGTTAGTATCACTACTACTATAACAAATTGCTAATAGTGGAACAATGGTGAAACTAAATGTGAATATAAAGGTCCTAAAGAATTTAATACCTAGCCTTTTATCACTTGTCTTTCCATATAATTGAAAACTAGTGTAAGTTTCAGAGAAAGACCACAAAGACAGTTCTGGTCAAAAAAGCCTGTCAGGAAAAGTTTAAAGTATGAGGGCAGTTTTTCTAGAAAAAGGTCAAGATGATTTTATCTTTTACATTTTTTAAGGTCACTATTACTCTGTAGCGAGAGTGATTTAGCTCTTCTCCCCTCACCTTGGGACATTTGGCAATGTCCAGAGGACTTTTTTGGTTGTCACAAATGTGTAAGGAGGTTTGCTACTGGCATCTAGTAGGTAGAGAACAGGGATGTTGCTAAACATCCTACAATGCACTGGAGAGGCCCCCCTCCCAGACAAAGAACTATCAGGCTCAAAATACCAATAATGTCAAGTTTAAAAACCCTTTATCTATGGTCTGTGATAATTTTCTTGTCTTTAAAGCATAAGTATGTAAGATATGGTCTATTTAATAATAGAATATTCCCTACCAGCTAAGAGCTATCTCACTTGACCAGGGTTATCAAAAAAATGTTATTTAAATCTCCTGACTATCTGTAAAATCTGTAAAGGTTAGATAGATACTTTCCTCTTTAGGTTGTTCCAAAAGTCATATTTCAAGGAGGGAGGGAGGGGAATAAAGTAGATTGTACTGTGATTTTTTTTATCATAAGTGGAAGTATTATTTGATAATAATTTTTTTTGGTCAAGCACCAACATTTTAGATATATTATGTCTACTCTTCATAATAAATAAGTATTATTATGTCCATTCACATGTGGGGTAAGTGAAGTGAAGAGAGGTTAAGATATAATCTCAAGGTTACCTGACCAGGCAGTGGCATTAAGCCTTTTGAATATAGGTGTTACAAATCCTAATGTGTTCTATCCACTACATTCTGTGTTAGCTGCTTTGTATACCCATAATAATTGTTCTATAGATATAATAATGGAAGATAATTACGACTTTTAAAACATTTTATGTGCCTGGTTGCAAAGTAAAGAGATGGACTATATCTGTTATATATTCTTGCTCTTATCTTTCAAGTTATTTAAAATATTTAAAAATCAGTGTCCCTTTGGAAAATGCAAGGGAACATCTCATTATTCTAACAGATAAAATAACAGGAAAGAACATGTTTATCTTTAATTTTGTATGAATTCTATCTCAGGGTAACTGAATAGCTGATGAAGGGAGGCTTTTCCTTTTCTGTATATGCCTTTTTTAAAAATAATACGTTTATTTTTAGAGCAGTTTTAGGTTCACAGCAAAATTGAGCAGAAAGTACAGGGAGTTCCCATTACAACCTACTCATGTCTGTCCCCCAAACCTCCCCCACTATCAGCATCCTGCACCACAGGGTACATTTATTTCAATTGATGAACCTACATTGACACATCATCATCCAAAGTTCACAGTTTACATTTGAGTTCACTCTTGGTATGGTACTGTCTATGGGTTTTGACAAATGCATAATGACATATAACCAGCATTGTAGTATTATACAGAATAATTTTGCTGCCCTAAAAAATCCTCTGTTCTTTGCCTATTTATCCCTGTTTCTCCTCTAGCCCCTGGCAACCACTGATCTTTTACTGTCTCCATAGGTTTGCATTTTCCAGAATGTCATATAGTTGAAATCATACAGTAAGTAGTCTTTTCAGATTGGCTTCTTTCATTTAGTAATATGCATTTAAGTTTCCTCCATGTCTTTTCTTTGCCTAAGAGTTTATTTTCTTATAGTGCTGAATAATATTTCATTGTCTGGATGTACCATAGTTTATTTATCCATTCACCGACTGAAGGCCATCTTGGCTGCTTCCAATTTTGGGTAACTATGAATAAAGCTGCTGTAAAAACTTTTGTGTGGACACAAGTTTTTAACTACTCTGAGTAAATATAAAGAAGTAAAATTGATGAATTATATGGTGAGTATGTTCAGTTTTGTAATAAACCACCAAACTGTTTTCAAAGTGACTGTATCATTTTATATCCCCAACAGCAATAAATGAGAGTTCCTGTTGCTCCATATTCTCTCCAGCATTTGCTGTTGTCACTGTTTTGGATTTTGGTCATTCTAATAGATGTGTTATGGTATCTCACTGTCATTTTAATTTGCTAATTAAATATATGACCTAATATATGATGTTGAATATATTTCCATACACTTACTTATATCTCTGGTGAAGTATCTCTCAGGTCTCTTGCCCATTTTTAATTGGGTTGTTCATTTTCTTATCACTGAATTCTAAGAGTTCTTTGTATAACAGTCCTTCATCAGATATGTGTTTTGTAAATATTTCCTCCCAGTCTGTAGTTTGTTTAATCATTCTCTTGATGTTGTCTTTTATAGAGCAGCAGTGTTTAATTTTAATGAAGTCCAGTTTACCAACTCTTTCTTTCTTAAATTGTGCCTTTGGTGTTGTATCTAAAACCTCATTGTCATACCCAAGGTCATCTAGGTTTTCTCTCACGTTATCTAACAGGAGTTTTATAGTTTTGCATTTAGGGACAGAAGTTTGCCCTGTGACCTCACTTCTCTAATAGATCTAAGAAGAGTTGTTGACTTTTTCAGTCTGTTTTGCTTTTTTTTTTACTTGTTGATAGGATGCAGTGGTGACTTCTAAACTCCTTGGAAGTTGGATCAGAAAACAGAATTTGGAAGGTTTTTCTTGAAGGGAGGATTCTAATTAATAAATAGAAAAATAATAAAATCAGAATATCATCATTTTCCTATCCCTAATAAAATAATTTACCTGGGGAATGATTATTGAAGTTTGCTAGATCAGGTGAAAGCTGATGGGAATATTTAAATGGATGAATCAGGTTGACACCCTTATCAATCTTAACAGAGAAAACAGTATGTGCAATAGGAAGTACACATCAACACCTGTGAGGTAGTCTTGCCAAAATATTGAACATTATTCTTATCAAGTCTCAAGCTCTTACTACCAGCTCATACAAGAAGAGATAGAGAAATGTACTAGATGACACCAAGAGGATGCCATTAACAAAAGCCAGAGTATGGAAAATTATACTGACAAAAACTCTGCTTCTTTATTAAGTGCATGGGGGGGAAAAGCAATAGAGAAAAGATAGAGGGGAAAATAGATTTTAAAAAACTTAATAGTTATTGCAATCAGTGGTCCTTGATTGAATTTCAATTCAGAAAAAAATCAACTATAAGCAAATTATCTGACAATAGGGGAAATTTATATGTTAACTGGCTATTTGACAATGTTGAGAACTTTTTTGTGACAATCACATTGTGATTAGGTGTAAAAAAAAAAAAAGCCTTTGTTTTTTAGAAGCATATGATGAAGTATTTGCGAAAGAAATGAAATTATGCCTGGGATTTGCTTATGATAACCCAGAAGGGTAGGAGAGAAGAACAAGCATGTATCTTGGAGTTCATTTAGTCTAAAATCTTTATTTTATTGGGACAAACTCAGAGGGGCTAAGGAGCTTATCTCTTGCGATCAGGTGTAGCTAATGGCTAAGCTGAAACTAAAATTAATTTCTGATACCCATTCTACTGCTTTAAAAAACAGATGGAATGTTTTACCTACTTCTTTATAATTACAATTGCTTTGATTTGTTTAACAAAACAAAAATTAAGAAAAATAAAAAATAACCTCTAGCTGAATAATAAAATTTTAAGCAATTGGGTTATGAATGAATGGCATTTTACTTATTTGAATAAATTAAAAACTATAAAAGACCGAAAATTTTATTTCCTTTTATTATCTCTTTCTTCCCAAGGAAACAAAATTTCTACAAACTTATGTATCTTGGCAATTTAACACTGTTTCAGTGTTGCCCTTTTTCTGTTTGGACCCCTTATCATTCTTCTAGGCCACCATCTCCCCTCACTGTGGCCTTTCATAGGTGATGGAAATTTTCCATATGTCTAACTTTATAGACTTTCATTTTCTTTACTCCAATTACTTCACAACTTGATTTTCCTCAGTAGTTTCTTCAAAGTGACTAGCTAATGTGACAATGTAATTTCTGTTGAGATGTTAGTGAGTGATAACAACTTGGTTTGAATGTGTTGTCTTCTTGAAATATCTGAAAGAGAAACATAGGAATTTAGGGAGCCATGGTAGATGTGACAACTGGGGATATTTTTAAACAGTGGGTGGGAAAACTTTAAGTGTTCCTCACCTAATACTATATACAACCTAATCTTCTAATATTTAGGATCATTCTTCACTTCAATATTTAGCCATTATTTATTATTTCTAATCTTAAGGGGAAGACATAATCAAATTACAGTTCAAATAATCCATCTGGTTATACTGGTGTGCAGTTATTTATTTCCTTTTGTTATCCATCAAACAATGATAAGAATAACTTTGGGTTGGTTTCCTTCAAAGTAGCTGCTAACATTAATTTTTAAATTCAAATTTACAATATATTTACTAAGATAACTTTCCACAATGAGTTAAAAGTGCAGACAAAATTTTATATTTACCATTCAGAAAGTTTATATTTTCCATTTCATATAAGTGAGAAAGGAAGAAGCAAAGTTATATGAGCAAGGCTTAATTAAATGCTCTTTACTGAAAATTTTACTAAATTTAAAATTTATATAGACTTTAGGAAAATTTGACTTAAATTAAATTCTCTTCAATTGAGAAAAAATTGAATTCTCTTTTACATCACTGTTTTTAAAAAATTCTCTTTCTTACTATTTATGTCTCTCATTGTTGAGATGAATTTTGTGATGATAGGACTTTTTTTTTTGATAAGTGACTTCTGTTCTAGATTCCTTAAGCTTCTTGCTCTTTAAAAAAACAGTTAATACATAACTCAAAAAAAGAATTCTAGAATCAGAGTGCTTATCAAAAGAAAATGGTATTCTGTATTAGACCGAAAGCTAACTTTAAGTTAATTTCTAAAGGCTGGCTTGAAATACGACAACAGCTAGCTTTAAGTTAATTTACTTTTGTTTTGTCAGGTAACAAAATCTTGAGAATGTACTTATGCCAAAAAGTATATCAGATTTTATGGGAGATTTTAGAAGAAAATACACAAAATTCAAATTACAAGAATAAAACTTCACACATAAAATGTTTGGAAAATATTTTAAAGCAATATATCAATATAAGCAAGAGCTGATAATTATTGTACAGATGGGCAGGGTAGATAGGTAGTTAGTTCAGAGACTGGGCAAGAATGCAACCTGGAATTGAAGAGATCTGAGTTTGAATCATGACCTGTGTCTTATTTAATTTAAGACATAGGATAAATCACACTTGGATTACTTAGTTTCCTCATCTATAAAATGTGAATAATTAGAGGTGTGCTGGAGCCTACTCACATTGGCTTGCAAGGTCCAATTGTTAAATTTTCAGGAATTTGGAAATCTGATTATTAAACATTGTCATTATTAAAAATTAAATTGTATAAATTTTCAATTAAATAAATTATGTTAAAATCAAAGGTAATATATATACAAAACTCAAGACCTCCTAATTATTTTGTTACATCTTAGTATTACGTATGCTTTTGAAGTTATTTTTGTCAATGATATTTATAGGGTAGAAATAATATTATATATAATAGTACATACTGTGCACAAACTGCTGACCATATAAATCAGGGATTCATTTATTGTTTTGTTGATTTCTAGATTTAAGAAAGTGATGGTGAATTTTATATTATGGATTAAATCTAAAAGTGTGTCATGTTTGTAACTGTTACATTGTGAATAGCACAAAAAACCGAGGAAATAGTCTCCTAGTATTTGAAAACAGTTATCCAGTTCGGCGAAATAGTCACTCACTCATTGCTGAATGAATGAAGTCTTCTTTTGTTTTCACTTTTATCTTACTCAGTAATCTAAACAAAATTATCAGCTTACATTCATGAACTACACTTGTTTCTCGCTTGCAACCATAGGTTGGCTATAGATAAAGAGATGGACAAAAATCAACGAAAGCATTCTATGAGAATCAGTTGGCTATATGGGATTTACAGTAAAGATTATTGTATATTTCATTATTATTTAAAGGTGATAAAATACCCAGAATATCCAGCATAATATCTTCTACATAGATGGTAGTTGTTGATGTTACTTTAAGGCATGTCTATGTAGTAAAGGAGTAATTGACAAGAATAGTTGAAATTATCCAGAAAAGTTTTTTAAATAGGTGTGTTTTTCGGTAGATTTTGAAGTGGCATTATGAATTGAGATAGTCTAAGACTTATAGCTAAAATGAAGAGAATTCACTGATGTTCAATTTTGTCCTTCTTTGCTTCATTACCTTGCCTGTTATTTTTAGCTTAAATAAGCTGTTTTTTCTCACTAGAATCACAGGGAATTTTTTAGACTTGGACTTCAGAGGCAATCTATTAAATCAGAATTTCCAGGGATTGGAAACACATTCCTGGTGATTCTGGTGCATCCAGTCAAGCTATACCTGAGGACTGGGGTTTGGGAACCACTAGAAAAATAAGGAGGGGGATCCTGAGGTCTTGTTTCAAACTCTGTTCCTGATTTTTCCTGGTGCTGTGAACTTGGACAGTTTACTTGACCTCTCTGTACTTTGGTTATTCCAGTTCTAAAGTGGGAGCAATGATAAAATAGTAATGAAATTGCAATATATAAGAAGACATGATATCCAGTATTGCTAAAAGAGAAAACTATCCTCTGGTTTTGTACCTCATATCCTGTCAAATTCAGTCAGCATATCTATTGCCACTTGAATCAGTCTTGCCTCATCACTCTTCTTCTCCCTGTGAATGAAATTTGCCATATACAAATGCTAACATTTTAAAAAATTAATTTTATTTATAGTAATTCTGTGAGAACAATTGCTACTTCCTACTGGACAAACAACTGACTATACTTCTAAGTTAAAATGATCAATAGGAAAAGTTTCATTAATAAAACACAAAGACTAGATTTTCTGTTTATTAAAACTAAATTCTATTTTTGTTTCAAATTTGACTAAGGAATTTCAATCTCATATGGTTATCACATACTGAGGATTTGTAATCTTGAATCATATCTGTATACAAATGTATTAAAGATACATTCAATTCTAAATTGTATTCAGTTAGCCATCTGCTTTAGAGAAAGTTACCAAGTGATTAAAATTAAACTTGACAAATATTTCATAAAAAGTATGTGTGAAAAAAAAGTTTGTGACTCAAATTGGCTTGTGTTGAAGTATTTTTTGCTTTTAGCCACAAGATGGTGCTTTTGTACTCTGTATTTCCATTGAGAACACAAAAACATCTTTAAAATGGTTGACAAAAGACTTTAATTTTATAAGAATCATTAGAGTTCAAAGCACTTGTTATTATTTCCAAAAAACACTCCTCACTACAGCCTTGGGTAAGAAATGTTAATATGAGGGTGAAAATGAAAAAAAATTTTTTTAATCCATAGGGACAATCCATTTTATCTGTTTTTAAACAGAGTTGTACTCAGAGTGTGTTTGTCACTTCTGTTCACAGCTGAGGAAAGTCCTCCATGTACCCAACATCTGTGTATTATCATTATAATCCCCAACATACCATAGACCTATTTATTAAGATGCCGAAACAGGAGTCTACGCTAGTCTTATTATGTGGTTCTCTTAATGTGTTTGGGTTCTAAAGCCAGAAGGTAAAAAGAGAGAGTCCTCTAAGTATAAACTTGTTGTGCTTCATATCCAAGGTGCTTCCTTTTTTGTGTGTGTGTATGGATGCCACAGTTCCATTGTTCCATTCTTCTTTGGCTTTTTTTATTCTAAAAGGACTTCTTAGCTTGTACCAAACTGAGTTTATTTCTTACCCATGACAGTCATGGGCATCTTAAGATCTGGGAGTTGAAGAGCCCATAAATATCCTTTATTCAACCTGTTAGCAGAAAAAAGACATTATTTGTATACCATCTCTTGATTATCTAACCGTTGTCCCGTCAACAAAAACCTTCCTGTGATGACTTATTTATCTTTTTGTCGAACACTCTGCTCGCTTGTTTTTTTAATCTGCTAACCCTCTTTTAGACTTTCCTGCCTTAAGAGATTTTCATAAAGATCAAATAGCTCATAGTTTTACTATATCTTGCCATTTAAAATGTAAGCCACTATAGCAAGTTATTTTGGAGAAAAGAATCATCATCTACCTGCCTGGCAAGATTTTTGGAGATATTACATCCCAATTTTTTCATGAAGCTTTCGGGAAACAAGTTATCATTGTAAAAACAATTCAGAGTCTTTACCCAGAACCATGCTTGCAACTTAACTTCAGATTTCAACTTCAAAAGATTTAAAAGGTTCTGGTTCCACCTGACCAGATTTTTGCCTGGTCCCAGTGGCAGTGCAGAAAAATGAATGCCAACTCTGTGAAGCATAGTCTTTTTTTTCCATTCGAGAAGTATTATTTTATATTTTGAAATAAAAATTTCACTAAATTGATAGCCTCTTACCTACCTTAATTTCTTTCAAGCCTTTGTGTGTGAGTGGGATTTGGGTTGAAGGAGAGGGAAGCAGAGGGCAGGCAAGTGAGGAGCACAGGCTCCGGACGCGCAGGCTCAGCGGCCATGGCTCACGGGCCCAGCCCCTCCGCGGCATGTGGGATCTTCCTGGACCGGGGCACGAATCCGCGTCTCCTGCATCGGCAGGCGGACTCTCAACCACTGCGCCACCAGGGAAGCCCGGCTCCTCGTTTTAAGCAGCTACTTAAAATCTCCCAAAGTCTCCAGGACAATTTTGTTTGACCTGTGGTTAAAGACAGCCTCTACTAAGCAACCGATTTACCTGTTCCCCAGGGTGGAGGGTTGAGACGGGTTTTTAATTAGATACAATTAAAATTGTATCGAAGCATGTAGCTCCTGTGTAGTAGCAAAGAGTCCTTAGTAAGGTAAAAGTGAAGGAGGAGAAGACACAGTTTCAGTTCCCTACTCAGGGGTTACCTTACCTCCCGGTGATTATCACCATCTTGAGTGACATTATTTCCTGAATACCTTACTCCTAAGAGAAGATTGAACCATCAGAACACTCCTGTCAGTGAAAAAGGGGTGTTTGGGGCAGATGTTAGTAAAGGAAACTTGACTTGTGATCTGCCTCCGTCTCAGGTTAGTAATGCCTGAAGTGCATGAATTACTTAGGTCAACATGTCAATGAGACAGATGCTTCCGTGCCTAGCTCCTTGAGGGGACAAAAGAATTACTTGGCACACATTGCTGAGGGAAAAATAATTCAGATGACTTTCTTCTTCCAAGTCTTCTACACCCATTGTCCTGTCAAAATTGAGAAGGGAAGATCTGCATGCTGTCAAATATATTTACATTATATTTGTATGGGTAGGTACAAACATACCTTCTCCTCAAGACCGTATGAGGTGTTTTGATCTGAGGGTGAGAGAGTGATCCTAAGCATGGGACCACACAGAGCCTCAACTGCTACAGGTCTAAAATCCATCATGTTCCAGTGTGAGCTAAAAAAGCAACCAACCTTACTGCATTTTTAATGTTTTTTTTTTCTTAAATCAAAATCTGTCATAACTGTAGTTGCCTTTTTTTTTTTCTCCCTTAAGTTACTTCAAGTGGCCCAGTTCCTGGTTTGTATGACTTAAGGATGCCTACTATCTCAGAAGGTATTAAATTGTGTTTCTTGTTCCAATTTAAAGCATGGAGGAGGGAACATGTCCAGATAGTCCTTCCCACACAGCTCTAACTTAGGTAGATTAACCAACTATCAGTCACCCAGTTCTCAAGCATCATCACCTGACCAACGTTAATAGTGCCAAAGGAAAATGACAGTCAACATCTGTGAAATTTCTTCCTGTGTCAGGGATGGGGAGAGATGATAAGAAGCTGTCCTTGCATTTGAAGCTGCAGACAGGATTAAAATCATGCTGAAAAGACAGGTCAGTATCTTGAATCAATCCAACACTTGGGCACGTAAGTGTGGTACCAGGATTCAGGTCGAAATAAAGAAAAAGCTGGCCCAAGAGTTTGGGGGTAAGATGGGGAAGTCAGGATGGCTGGGGTTGCCTACAGGCAGGAGAGCAGGACATTGATGGTTAACCACCCACTGGGGCATCCTTCAAGTCCTATGTAAAAATATAGCCTCTGGTAGCTTTTATATAATGAATTGGGACCACTGACATCAATTCAAACTGCAATTTCTTCTAAAATCTGACGAAGTTTGTCAGAGGATAATTATTTACCAATCTGATGAGTCCAGGAGGTCCGCTAATTAATTCTTCAATGGGATGCTTGCCATCCTTGCTGTTCCTTAATACTGCATACTGAGGGTTGTGCATTACTGGGATTGGCTCGGGGACCACCATAATGTTTATACTCGTTGAATGCTCAGTGCCAAGTGCTGTTTAATTCAGTTTCCTTGAGGTCATGGAGGGAGGGCTTCCACTGTGCCATGTATTTACAATTTTTAGAAACAGAGTAGGTGGAAATGTGGTTTTACCTTAGGCGATTTAAAAAATTCCTAGCCCAGTGAATATTGGAAAATAATTAAGACTAGGTACAAACATATTGCAAATCTGTAAGTTGGCACTAAATACATTGATTGGACTGAGAATTTGGGAACAGATTAACATTTTTATCAGTCAATATAATCACAAGACTTGAAAATTATCTGTGATTCTTTCTAGGCAAGGACATAGGGAACAAGTAAATGAAGTACAAGGTCATAACACCTTACTGATAATGGAAATAAATGAGAAATCAAGTTAACATATTTTAAACAAGTCTTCCCTAAAAGATGGGGCTGGAAATGATATGAAGCAGATTTGCCTACTAGCGCAGGACTAATTATAATATGTTTAATTGATAGAGATTGTTGATTAGTTATGTTTTCCTGTAATCTCTGCTAGAAAACTCAGATTTGGAGGTGTACCATTCAGCTTCATTTTCCATACACTGCCTTTTTTAAATCTGCAGCTTATTTTATGTTAAACTGCATTGGGGGATGCAAGTCATGAGCAATATTTCACTTAGGACAGACACCCATTAAGTTGACCTTGTCATTAAGAGGATCATGTGTTTCATTGCTGAATTTAGAGTTTTGATAATCATTTTAATGGTGCTTCAAAATGACCAGAAATCTCTAGCAGTAGGGATTACAAATTCTCACATTTCCCCAGGCAAATAAAGGACAAGACAGGCCACCTAGTCATGTTCCAAAAGGCTTTTTCCCTTCTTTATCAGATAAGTATTTATGGCAGACAAGCTACCTCTAGGCTTTATCGATGATAATGATAAACTGAGAAGGAATGACAGCTGAAAGAGAGAGAAAAAACATGAAGGGAAGCAGGAAACATCTACTGGGGTGTCACCGTGCATCAGAGAGAGCCGCAAAGCATCTTAGGGGGCATGGGGGTGGGTAGATGAGGAGGAGTGTGTGGACTGACTCACCAACAAACATTCAGAGTTTTAAAAATTCCAGGAAGTTGAAGAAAGCTGAAGAACTCTTAATTTCTACATCTGATATTTTCTAAAAATTGAGCCATATTTATGTTTCAGATCGTTCTTGGGCATTATTATTTCTGTCCCCTTTTGGAATGCCGTAGTTTTGGAACATTACTACAATAACACAAACATGGGTCAGGTAGTACCGGAATTCAAGCAGTGCCTATCTGCCGTGGAACGCCAAGTCCTTTGCAGATGCCTTCTTCCTCTGCTATGTTCTGTTAGAATCTAGGGCAACTCTAAAAGTATTTGGCTGTTAAGTTGTTTCTCAGATGTGTTCACAAGATGATTTACCTTCTGCAGCTAAAACTTGTCACTTCCTAGTCATCTAAGGCAGAACTTAGAATTTTCATTCTATTTCATCTCAAAAATAACTTACATATCATATTGTAGTTTCATCAACATAATATTTTGTTTGTTTTTTAGTCATTTCTCTGATTTATTTTTTGAAAAAAACCTGAGATGGGAACAAGGTGCAATGGCTTTCAAGTCTCCATTTTCAAGGTCAGCGTGCAGCAAATAAGTGTCATGGAGATCTCACTGGTGTGTCACAGTGGGTTTTTTGTTGCCTTCTTATTCTGGAACTATAGGCACTGCATTGAATCTGTATAGTGTCTTCATGCTTGCTTCCCAATCCCAGTTCCAATCCATTTTACCTTGTTCACTGGAAACTTGTGGCTCTTAATCATAGACTTCCCAGAGAGACAGGCCAACAAGGTACTGGGAGATGTGCACACAGCCCTGCTATTTTGCTTCTCAGCCAGACACAATCAAGTGTTCCATGCTCTTTTCAAAGAAACGTCTCCCCCAACCCCCATATGCTACCAGCATAATCCTCTCTGTTAATCATCCTGCAATATGCTTTGTTAAAATTCTACTTCACAGGTGTCAACAGTGATGGCAATAACCATTATCCTCACCCAATGTGGTTCTCTACATGTAGACTTTTACTTGTGTGTTGAATGAATCCTTAGGCATCACATTACAGCACCAGTGGTCTCCAAATTGATTTCAGTCATTTACCCCATCAGTAATAGACCTTTTGAGCATGCATTTACAAACTATGCATATATATATATATTTAATAGATATGAATATAGAACTATACTATAAATTTGATATTATAGTATAAATATAATGTATATTATATTAGCAATTTAGTAATTATGTAGTGGTAGTGATATTAACATAGTATATTAAAAACTAGTACTAGTACAAATTAGTATCTAGTACATTATAAAACAGTGTAATTCTCCTTATATTCTATCATATACACAAAATATAGGCAACAAAGAGCATGATAAGAAAGAAAATGTAAAAATAAATACAAGGCTAGTTGTCTTCTTTCCAAACTTAATTGACTGTCTTGAACACCACCCTGGGGTTCGTGCATCACTTTTGCCAAATGTTACCTTATTCTAACAGAGAACATTAATGGGTTTGTTACTACAACAAAAATATAATTTAAAATTATTTTATATCTTCCTATAAGACATATATTGTGTGACTTGCTGATTTATTCTTTGACTTAACTTAGCAGTCCTTAAGATAATATTGAAAGTAATTTGCATTTCCTGATGGGGTACTTGTGAGGTGGTAAATAGAATATCTTGAGTAGTAATAGAGATTAAAATTTTTCTCTGAATAGATTTAAAAGTAAATAATTTACAAAAGGTTTATTGTGACTTTATGGGAAAAAAAGGAGCTAAAAGGACTAAAACATTTTCCTAAGATTCATGAGTGAGCTTAAGACAAAAGTAGAAAAAGAAAATAGTTCCCCAAGCCTCAGTGTTCTGAAACAACTACCTTGGAACTTTTAATTTTTATAATCCCTACAACTAAAGGATACACTTACATCCTTGTTCACGTATGCAGGAATTTTAAAAATAATATTATAAGATGATCAGTCAAAGCCATTAGTTGTAGCTTCTATGAAAATCACATATGTCCAAAATTCTTCTCCTTTAGATAAATTTTCAAAAAGAAATATACAATCAAGAATGGGAATGTGGGCTTCCCTGATGGCACAGTGGTTGAGAGTCTGCCTGCCGATGCAGAGGACACGGGTTTGTGCCCCGGTCTGGGAAGATCCCACATGCCACGGAGTGGCTGGACCCATGAGCCATGGCCGCTGAGCCTGCGCGTCTGGAGCCTGTGCTCCGCAACAGGAGAGGCCACAACAGTGAGGGGCCCACGTACAGCAAAAAAAAAAAAAAAAAAAAAAAAAAGAATGGGAGTGTATGCATTGCTATATTTGAAATAGATAACCAACAAGGACCTACTGTATAGCACAGGGAACTCTGCTCAATATTCTGTAATAACCAAAATGGGAAAAGAATTTGAAAAAGAATAGATACATACCTATGTATAACTGAATCACTTTGCTGTACACCTGAAACTAACACAACATTGTTAATCAACTATACTCCAATATAAAATTAAAAAATTAAAAAAAAATTAGGTTAGTTGAGAATGACTTAACCCCTAGTGAGGGATAAATATTGTATAATTTACTAACAAATATTTATAAATATATATAAATCAAGTAATGCATAAATTGGTCATAAACCAATAAATACTTTCTCTAAAAAAAAGAAGAAAAAACGAGAATGGAAATGTATGCTTGTTTCTCCAATTGGCATTTTTAGATATTTTAACTGAGACAGATCACTGACTAAAATATAAGTTAGTGCTGAATGACAATCTCTCTTTTTTTATTTGAAGTATAGTTGCTCTACAATATTATGTAAGTTACAGGTGTACAATATAGTGATTAACAATTTTTAAAGGCTATACCCCATTTATAGTTATTATAAAATATTGGCTATATTCCCCATGTTGTACATGATCTCTTTTTAAACATTACCTATAACTTCGGCCGATATACGTTGCCTTCCACGTCCAAATATCATTTCATAGGTCTTTTCTTTTTGGCATGTGGAAATGTTTTTTTTTAATTATTAATTCTTAACATTAAAAAAATATATGATGGATACTCTTCAGAATTTTATGAAAACTATAGGCTCTCTTCCCTGGACAATGTACCTGTTTGCCTTTGGTCTTACGAAAGGTTAAGATCTTTGTTCTAGTATGACTATAGTACAAAATCTTCTTTCACACCCCCCGTTTCATAGGAAAGTTATTTTTAATAAAGTTATATACAAAGTGAAATTTACTTCTTTTCCATGAACTTGAAATTGGAGATGTACCTCCAAGGTAGCAGCTTAAAAAACAGGATTAAGGAAACAGTAAGGAGGGAAGAAAAACATGGTGCAGTCTTCTACTACAATTGACTGTTCCAACTTTTGAAGGTGGCTGAGTCAGTGTGAGTGGCAAGAGAATTCTGCAAACCATGGGGTTGATTTCAGAATTTGATCATTGGAACCTGGGCTGTAAGGCTTACGCATTTCTGGTGGTCTGTCAACAACATTTGCCATAGTGGTAAAGAGATAGGTGGGCTGTGAGATTTGAGGGGATTGAAGTCAGAAGTGGAAAGAGAAAGGAAAGTCCTGTATAGATTTGGAACTAGGAAAAGCCCATGACCTGGAAAGAGTCCTATTGGCCTAACCATGCTGAAGACTGGTTCAGAGGTAGGTCTGTTTGAGAAGAAAAACTAGGACTTCCCTATTTGGTCTAACTGAGGCTAAAGGAATTCTCCCCACTATGAATAAATAAAACAGCCATGACAGAGATTGCAGCATTTACCAGGGCAATACAGAATTTAGATTTTACTAAACTGGTAAATAGAAAATGCTTGGGAATTACATTACCTTAAATATCATCACAGAACTCCTTGAGTCTTTGTTAGAAATTATGCCAATGTTTTTCTTGTTTAATTAAGTCTCTTAGATCAAATCATCATATATTATTTTTCTATATCCTGGGAATGATTTGTAGACATTAAGTGCTTGTAAACAGTTTCCTGCCCCAGGGCCTTTGTACATGTGCTTTTCTCTACACTTTGCTTTTCTCTGATATTTTTATGAACACCCTCCCTCATCTCCTTGGATTTCCACCAAAATGACATACTCTTTGTGAGCCACCTCTAATCATCCTATTTAAATTGCAACCTTTCTCTAAATTCCTTATCCCTTTGCCTTGTTTTATTTTTCTCATTATTTATCATGATGCAGCATCAACAATATCTTTCTTATTTTCATATTTATTTTCCATCTCCTCCCAGTATAATATAATCTCTATGGTGGAAGAATGTGTGTTTCTTGTTCACTGCTGTATTTAGTATCTGGAGCCATGCACAGAGGAAGTGCTTGATAAATATTTATTGAATGAATAAATGACTAATGGAAAAATAGGTAATTTCTTTTATTCATCTATCAATATTTACACAGTATTTTCTATGTGCAGGTCACCATAGTGGTCACCTGGGATAGGATAGTAAAAAATGACATGATCTCTGCTCTGAAGGAGCATACAATATATCCAAGAAGACAGGCCCATAAATAAATAAATATAATATAATGATATAAATGACATAAAATACTAAGAGACTGCAGAAGAGGGAGCTGTTGACCCTTCCTGGGGCAGACAGGAATTGCTAAGGGGTTGACCTCTGAGCTGCATTCTTAAGGATGAGTAGGAATTCACTAGGGAAAAAAAGGGTTGCAAAAGGAGAACAAGTTTCATTTAGTTGCAGGGATATGTGGGTATAATCAAAGAGGCTGCTGTTGGGGCAGTCTTTTCAGGCATGTGAATGTAAATGGAAAGAAAGAATGACCATCAGCACTTTGGCATTGAGTACCTCCAAAGATCACCCTTGGCTAGCAGCATGGACTGCTCAGTACAATATTTCTCTCTGTGTGGTCTTCTTTGCCTCTTAGCCAGCATTCTGCTTTTGCTCAAAAAGAGCCACCTCATTCTCTGATTGTTTTTTGCCAAGTTGGTGTGTTGCCTGTGATTGTTTCCCAGCATTCCACAGCTTGAAGTTTGCTTTAGTGTATCCTTATGGTGTTTCTTATGCCTGCCCTGCTTGCAGGCTACATATGTTGTACCATTTTACACTTGGAGACCTTCCAAAATGTGTGAGAGAAAATGAGACCAAAGTGGTTGCCTTTAACCAGAAGTGGGTAGACAGGCACAGAATCCTAGATTCCCAGAATCAATTGAAACACACTTGAGAAGTCAACTAGTCAATTTTCTGGACTCTTGGCAGGATTGCAAAAAAGCCAGTCCAGGAATACCACTAACATTTAGTCACACATGACTAAATGAACTTTTACTTTAATTCTAAGTAGCAATTGGCTATTAAAAATTGAACATTGAAAAAAAAAATTGAACATTGAGTGTACAACCTTAAATGCTTAGAATAATGCAAGTTTCCATTTTGGGTAATGTATTTATTCATTCAAGTGACAGGCACTATGATGTTAAAAAATGAAATAAGTTTAATAATGGTCTTCCATTTCCTGGAATAAGTTACCAAACTGTTAAGAAATTAAAACAACTTTTGCTCTTTTGTAAGACATGATGCTTCGCAGGAATTCATTTTTGAGAGGTCTATTATTGAGATGGAATTCTTTAATCTTCACTTTGATACTGACCTTTCAGAGTGATGCAAATGCTACTGGTTAGAAGGCAACCTTTTGTAAGGTAATCACATCCAAGTCTGTAATCAGGGCCTTATACAGTCTACAGTCTTACGAAGAGTCTCTCTTTGTAATGGCACAAAAAGGAATTATTGGAGACTGAGTAAGCCGGGGATCGCTTAAGAGATATGGCAGGTATTGTAACATACCATCAAGATACAAGACATGAGCCATCTCCTCAAAGAGTTCTTACACTAATTGGGGAGATTGCACATATACACTGAAAATACTACATGGTACTTGATGAATATTTGGAACAAGCCTTGTGATGACATTGTGGCTAAGCATTCTGGACAAGTGGTCCATTGACCAGTACTGCAGACAATTAGTGGTTGGAGAAATCACTATGTGTTGAAGGGACAGAGGAGGTACTCAGGGTGGAAGTGAACTTGAATGGGTTTGAAGGGTAGGTTCTGCATGGATCAAGAGAAATGGCAGGAATATCTTGGATTAGGAAATGAAACATAACAAAGCACATGAGTAAATGTGTAAAATGGTCAAGAATAGAGCATACATGGCCAAATTGGAAAATTCCACTTGGAGGGTTTGACAGAAGCCAGAGTATATTTGGAGTCCAGTGAATGCCAAGATGACAATCTGGATTTTATTCTTTTGGAAATACAGAGCCGGAGGAGACTCTGATCAGAGGAGAAGCAAGACGAAAACAGTGCTTTAAAGAAAGGAAACATGAGTCTTACACCTTAAAATATTAACAAGGCACAAGACTGAAGAATGGTCAGGAATGTATATTAGTATCACCCAATACGGTTAGAACAGTGGTTAAGAATGATAATTCCAGAGTAATACTAGCCAAATTCGGGCATCACCATTTATTAGCTGTGACCTTGGATAAATCAGTTAACTCCTTAGTGCTTTATTTTCCTCATTTATAAATTATGGATATTGATAGGGATTACCTCATAACTTTGTAGATGAGCTGATTTGCATAAGGTTTTTAGAACAGTGCACAGTAAGACTTTAATGAATGTTAGCTAGTTTTATTAGAGAACAGTGCCAAACGGCGTCCATGCAGAGACTATTGATCAGATTTCTACACATCTCTAAAATGGAAATAATGGTGACTCCTACATTGCAGGGATGGGGGCATGACAAATGAAATAATTCCTGTAAAGGTGTCTGGCACAGAGTAGTCATTAAAGATTATTAATTGGCTAATCCATGGCCATCAATTTAAATCAGATATCTTTAAGTTCAGACGGACTTGTTTTGTAAAATTGTTTGGTAAAAGTTCCTGTGGTCTCTGGCCTCAGAAGTCTGACTTAGATCAGATACCTTATTTGGGTTTCCTGTAGAATGACGAAGGCACATGAAGGAAAAGCCTTTGTTTGGGGAAACTTGATACTTTTCTGTTATTGCCAAGACAAACTCATTTGGACAAATAAAAATTGATTTGGAAATTTTAAAATAAAAATTGCAAACCAAACAGGATGTAGTCTCGTTAAGGAGGAAATGATTCATTGGATTAGCGTAATTAGATAGGCTCTATTTGTGCAAGACTTAAACAATCACTAAGTTCTTTCTTTAATAACTTAGTGCTGCTGTTGCTGCCCAGCTCTGGTCTATTCTAGGTGGAAAATGAAAAGCAGCGGGAGGAAGGCACACAGATTTCCTGTGTGTGTGTGCGTGCGTGCATGCGTGTGTGTGTGTGTGTGTGTGTGTGTACGTGTGGGTGAGTTTGCATGCATGCACACACATCTACTTAGTGCCTTTGCTGCTATCAACTTTTCTTACAACTTTGTGCTTCCAAATGATTTTGAAATTTTAGTGTGTTTTTGGCAGAGGACAGATTCCTCACTTTGAATAAAAGGTAGTGAGATCGATGGCAGTAAGCAGAAACTGTCTGAATGTAAAAGGGGATACTGCTCCAGATCTCTCTCCTTTTCTTTTTCCCGTGAAAGAGAGGTTAGAGAGTGGCATGTGGCTAGAGCAGTTGCAGCTCCATGATGGAGGACGGGAGAGCTGTCACCTGCTTTGCTGCGCGGGGTGCCCAGCTTAACCCATCTTTCTTTGGCAACTGTGCCCCAGTGAGAAAAGCTAGCAGTCCATATGTTGAGTAGGCACCATGCCATTTTGACAGGCGTGAGTGTCGGCAAGAAAGGGACCATGTATGAGCATCAAATGTGTTTGTTGTGAGAAGGATTCTAGGCCAGGAATATTAAAATAACTGTCTGTCCTTAGCTCTAGCACATATGGTTAAGGAGATATGCTATGATGACTCACATTAACGTTGGAAAAAATATATATAGAATACACAACCATGCTAAGTAAGTTTCTGCTGTTGATAAATCGAGCCTGGAATCTTCACAAAGGAAGGTTGTAGAGAGACATATATAGTGATAATAGACTCTTTTCTATGTACAAAATAGAATTGACTTAACGACTAAATTCCCATACAATTACAGTTCCACTGAACTGATGAACAGACCAAAGGATACTGTTAGAATTTTGCTGGGAGGTCCTCAGGTATTTTCCAACACTATTTGAAAAGTAAATGGGATAGAATGGGTTCATTTAATATTTCAATTCCAAAGAAATTAAATTAATTTTAGCAATGTTAGTTTAACTATTTTCCTGCTACAGGGACCATTTGTTTTAAAATCATTAAAGGGTTTTAAATGACATTGTCATGACATTTGGGCTGATTAAATTAAGGGAATTAGTATAAAGTCGTTTTATTTCTCCTTAGCTTTCTAAATGAATTGTACATTTTCCCATGTAGGAAAGGGAATTATCGACCTGTTTTATACTTATATCAATTTGTGTGTTCGTTAACTGCATAAATATTTAGGCATGGAACTGCTCCAATTCACAGTTCAAAGGTTCCACAAGGCTTGCTTAACTCCTTGGAAAGCCAGCACTGTATGGGGCAAAGGGGATAGGATATATAGTCTAAAGAGCTATAGGTAAGATTTGATAGTTGTCCACAAGGTGTTTAAATTTATACCTGTATGCATACATACACATGCCCCCTCCAAAACCACACAAGCTTAGCATTTGTCATTTTGAAGCCTAGGGAGGTGCATCTAGTTTGCCTCTAGTTCTAGTAACTTGGCCTCCTAGGGAAATGCTCTAGTAACGATCTAAATATATATATATTGGGGTGTATCTCACTAAGGAATGTGTTGCTTCCTAAGATCATGTTTCTCAAAGATGAGAAACATCTTTTAACATACTGTACGATTCTCTGATATTCTATGTTTATTGTTTATTGCCTACTTTCCCTGACTAAAATGTAATCCATAAGGAAGTACTTTTTGTAGTTTTTATTATTATTAATTAATTTTATCACTATATCCCAATAACTTACCTAGAACAATGCCTGGCACATATGGGTAACTCAGTAAATATTTTGTTGAATGAATAAATTAATAAACAAGGTTATTCTATGGCGATACCTGGAAAGGCAGATGCCTGGGCTCCATTCATTGTTAGTGCCAAGGGCTGTAGCCACTGTGATCTCCATCAGCTCCCTCTATTCTCAAATAAAAATATTTTTTAATACGGCCAATTTAATCATTCTTATGTAAAGTGTGAATAGAAGTGTATTTAGGAAACTTTAATATCGATATTGCTCTGTAACATACACACTAAGTTAAAAAGAGTGCGCTTGCTTTGCAAACATAGCCTCGTGGCAAAACTCCCAGCTTCCTCTTCCAACCAGATGGCCTCCCCTAAGCCCTACCCTTCGTAGAATCCTGGAGATGGAGCTGGCCCTACCCCAGATCCAAATCAGGACAGCTGGAGTGGAACTGGGAATCAGCATTTTCACAAGTTGCCCAGGTGAGTCTTATGCAACACTAAGGTCTGAGAACACTGAACCCTGGAACTTCCTATTATTACACAGATTTTATTTTAATTCCTGTTTTCATCCATGGCTCTTATAACGTTCACCAACTTTGCTGTGGTAGCTGCAAATCCCATTTTTATGGCTGCCTGAAGTTGGGTAAAGGCTGATTTCATTATCTTTAATGTGAAATTTAGTGAATGAAGGAGCAATTCCATCAGGAGTTTGGACTGGGCAATAAATAAGGAACTGAATGTTTCTTTGATTGCAGCTTTCAGTTCTCCACAAACTATAGAACTGTCCCTAGAAAACAAAAGAAAATGAAATTTAACCTTATAAAGCACCAGCCTTCTCCCATCCTGGGATGCACATAGGCTGGGTCTCCGCAGTGTTCTAACGCAACTCAGGAGAAGGTGCTTCCCCCTGGCGGACAAATTTTGAAAAGATGCCCCTCTCTGGGTGTACCAATTACAAAACGATGTTTGTGTCTTAGTTTGACTCAAGGCTGGCTGAGAGGAGCCTGGGCTAGGTTTCCCACTGCTGTGGTGCCCTCTTGGCTAATGATGTCTTATGTAGGGTGCAACAGCCCAACTGTGCAATTGTATGGTAAGGAGTTCCTGATAATTGGGGTCAAAAGTTGGTCTTTGGTGATGAGGTAGTGACAGAAAAGAGCGAATGCTTAGGGAGGTCACCAATGATCTACTGGGTCCAGAGATGAACCCTTATATCTTTGCTATACAGGAAGCATCCTATTGTAATAAGTGTCCTTTGATGAAAAGTTGTAAATCTCTTCTTGTTCAAATGATAGGGAGGTGTGATTATTGCTTTTGAGAAATCCATAGAGAGAAAAATTCATTTACATGTTACTGAGGAGAGGGCAAGCTCTCAGAGCGGGAACAGAATGAATCCCTTGGCAGCTGGGCAAAAGATTAGAGAAAATACTTTTGAGATGGTAGCCATTAGGAAACATGAACTTGTACGTCTCCACCTCTGCTACACACTGGCTACATGGCTTGAGACAAGTCATGTCACCAATCGAAAACTAGCATCTACTTCTTGGGTGTTGTGGAATGATTTATACGGTGATTTATAAGTTGAAAAGTCTCTATTCCTGCCCTGCAAATAGGTCCATCTGTACCATTTTTCTAGATTCCACATATATGTGTTAATATATGATATTTGTTTTTCTCTTTATGACTTACTTCACTTTGTATGACAGACTCTAGGTCCATCCACATCTCTACAAATGACCCAATTTTGTTGCTTTTTATGGCTGAGTATAGCAGCACAGGGAGCTCAGTTGGGTGCTCTGTGATGACCCAGATGGATGGGATGGTGGGGGTGGGTGGGAGGGAGGTCCAAGAGGGAGGGGATATATGTATACATACAACTGATTCACTTTGTTGTACAGCAGAAACTAACATAACATTGTAAAGCAATTATACTCCAATAAAAAAGAATAAGCTGAAAAGTGTCAATGTTAATGCTTATTTTGGAAGAGTATATTTTATCATGGTAAGGACTTTGATAAGTTTTTAATGCTTTTTTAAAGCCTATGTGTATATTATACATTTTGAAGAGACACATGTAAACCTTTAGGATCTGAACATTTGTGTGTCTTCTCTTTCTGAAATGACTGCCTTCCTGGGGTACTAATCTAAAAATATTTGTGTAGTGCTCTTATATTGTAGTAAATGTGGTTAAATATAGAGGAGATCACCAAGAGTAGGTAATCTGAATTCCTGCCAAGCTAGCATCAAAGGTTATGGGGAGATTAAGGGATTTTTTTCCCCTTAATCAAATGTAAGAGTCTCAATGGGTCAAAAGGGGTTCTGTTTAAAAAAAAAGAAAGATTTCAAGAATTTCTTGAACAGTGAATCTGACTGGATGGCATTATTTATGATTCTCAAAGTTTAGAGTTCATCAGTGTACATTAGAATCATATGTGGTCTCATTTGAAATGTCGTTCTTAGGCTCCAGTCCTGGAGACTCTGATGCAGTAGATCAGGGATGGGGCCCCAGAATCTGCATTTTAATAAGCACCTGATACAGGTGGGCTGAAGACCACACTTTGAGAAATACTGGAAGAGGTGATCTCAAAGGTCAATCTGCACTTCAGCTTCCTTGAGTCATTTATTTACATTGAAAGTGTTTTTCTGAATTTTTTTCAGGAATGTGAGCAAAGCATTTCTTTTATGACTCACATAGTTGTAGACAAGAAAATCTTCATGAAATTTCCTCTGGATTTCTTCTACGCTTTCAAAACTGAAAAAAGAAAACCTTTGATGTTTAAATAATCATTCAGTGTCTCAGATGCTATAACTAATTGTTTGAAAATGATGTGTTTATGCCAGGAATTATTTGAGACTTTTGAAAAATACAGAGAGTAGAAATGTATTATACTTACATGGAGATACTGCTGAAGTTTCATCTGAAAAAGCAAGAGCAATATAGCTTTGACACTTCTACTTAGGTAATTTAAACTACTACCTTACAACCTGGGCTGCAATTAAAATCACCTGGAAACTTTAACCAATTTCTTATATTTAAGTCCCAACTCAGACCAACCAAAAATAAATTTCTGGGGACGGGGGAAGGCATAGATATTCTTTAAACGCTCCAGAGATAATTTTGCCGTCTACTAAAGCTGAGAATGACAGATTAAACTAAAAGATAATTATTAATAAAATTTTTGGTTTGATATCTCTTTATTTTGCATGAAACTAAGAAAATGTATTTGATTTCTAATCTCATTTGAATGCAAAAGAGAAAGCATTAATTACATTTGACAAATATTCACAAATGTGATTTCTGATCTCATGGAACTTACTAATTAACAGAAATAAATATTTTCGCTTCCAAGGAAATCAGGTATCAGCTACAATTCTGGGCACATCAGTTTGAATGGAGAGAAAATTCCTGGCACTGGCTAAGGCTAAAAGTTAGTAACCTAAGTTTGCAGAGGCTGTTTAAGCTCCCTTTAGATTCTGTGACTACATATGACCACAAGAAAGATGGTGGTTACTGAGCCGTAGCCACAGAATCTGAATTCTTCAGTTTCCCATAGGCAGAGTTAATATATTGAATCAAATATATTGAATGATTTAAAATATTTATTAATCATATAGTATATGAAAACTGTGGTTTATCAGGTAGAATGATTTTCACTGTAAGTAACAAAAACCTCTGATAATAATAAGGTGATTTATTATCACACAAAATTAAAAGGTAAGGCTATTGGTGGACTCTAAGTGAATCAATAATTTCATGAAAACCTTCAGTTCTTCCTGACCTGTTCTGCTGTCTTAAGCAGTGGCCTTATCTTGAGTTTGGTTCTCCTTGTGGTTGCAAAGGGGAAATTGGTTCCCTGTGTCAACTGACCCTCCAAAGCCTTGCTCCCAGCAAGCTGGAGCCAGAGAGAGAAATCTTTCACATGAAGCACAGGATGCAAGTCTTTCCCTTTAGTCTGATTGGGCCCACTCAGGTCATGTGCCTATGTCTACATCAGTAGGAAACTGTAGGAGAAGTCCATTTATGGATTAACCAGGCTCCATCTCTGGAGCTGGGAATAAACTCATCTTCCCTTTCATGATAGGAAGTGGTGGGAAGCTGAACAAAATTGAGTTCCTGACGGAAAGAAAAAACAGAGGAAGTGGAAGCTGGTTAGGTTTTGAAAACCTGAAGTTTTCAAAATGATAAATGATGTGGATTTAAGTGGAAGAGACATTTTTCCTGCCTTTAATAAATATATAATGTATACTTTTTGCAGGCTCCTGTGCTTTTTCTAAATAAAACTAATTATGCATAACTATTATCAAAGAATTCTATTAACTGATTACAAATTACTCATATAAAGAATGATTCAATTTACATGAAGGCAAGAGATTTAGAGTCATCTAAATGCATAAAAAGGAGAGATATTTATCTTACTTCCAGGGGTTATCATGCACTGTTCAGAGTAAATCTAGATTTTTCTTCCAAGTTTAAAAAAGAAACATTTACACTGAATTGCTTGGGGTGGTCTTCTGCAGTCAGAAGGAGTGTGTCTCCTCTTTCTTCAAATGCCTTTCCCAATTCCAAGACCTTGATAGCTTGGAACAATTTCAAAGATTAATTTGAACGTAGCATACTTTTAAATTTAGTGTAATGGAAAAGACTTCAGATGCTGGTGGCAGGCACCTTTGTTTAAATCCTGCCCTGCCTTCACTCATCACTTTATTATTTGTGAAATCTTGAGTATGTTAATCAGTCATATTGGGCCTGTTTCCTTATGTATGAAGTGGAGTTAAAAATAGAACCTGGGCTTCCCTGGTGGCGCAGTGGTTGGGAGTCCGCCTGCCGATGCAGGGGACATGGGTTCGTGCCCCGGTCCGGGAAGATCCCACATGCCGTGGAGCAGCTGCGCCCGTGAGCCATGGCCGCTGAGCCTGCACATCCGGAGCCTGTGCTCCGCTCCGCAACGGGAGAGGCCACAGCAGTGAGAGCCCCGCGTACCGCAAAAAAAAAAAAAAAAAAAAAGAACCTACTTTATAGGATTGCTTTAATGATTAAAAGTATTAGAATTAGAACTGTGCCTGCTATTTGGTAAGGGCTCAATAGATATAAGCTAATATAATTAGTTTTCTAAATAACCTGTATAGGTTTATCATCAAAATGATTATGAAAATTGTACAAATAAGAATAGGTAGCACTTACTAAGTTCTTACTATGTTCTAGGCACTGTACAACTGTGAAATTCATGTAAACGGCACATTTTCTTCTTACAGCAATGGCATGAAGTGAGTATTATTATCAACATTTCACAAACTGAAGGTTAGAGAGTGTAGGTCACATCCTCTCGTTCCCACAGCTAGCAGATGGAACCAAGATATTAACTCACAACCGTCTATATTCTTTCCCTGTTCTACGAAGTAAAATATTTTCTCACCATTTTATAGTCTTGCAACAGAGTTTTACTGATTATTTAAAGAATCTGAGCTGCATTTTATTTTTCTCCAAAATATTTAAAACACCTTTAAGTGAAATAATAGGAAGTAAGCTGTAGGTCGAAGGCTGCAAACTTAGCAGCACAGGCTAAATCTGCCCTACGCATGTGTATGGTTGGCTTCTACAGTCTTCACATTTGTTTCAATTAATAGCCAACATTTAAAACTGGGAGATTTCAAGTAAGAATAAAGAGGACTGGCTTCTATTCAGGTTCTGGAAGTTCTGGGAACTCTGGTTCCATGTGTTCAGTGAAAAACCATTGACCTGCTGCTAAATATGGCAGCCCCCATACACTCTGGACATACACTCTAGCTGGATCATTCTTACTTGTCCACTCATTTCAGTTATCAACCTCTCCCCGGACACATTTTAATTTTTAATCTTGCTGTAAAATGTTGTGAAAGTGACTTTTCAGTACGGCTTATTTTTCTTGGAGGAAAATAATTAACTTTCCACTTAATTTTCCTAGTATAAACTTAAATATATTGTTGTCAGCAAAAGCCCACTCCCCCACTTTGATATCAGAGTTGACGTGCTCATCAGAAATGTGTCTCAAGAAAAAAATTTCATGCCCTCTGCTTGCCTAATACAGGGCTTTCTGATCCTGGGTTGAACAGGGATCAACAACCAGCCTTAGAAGCATGTCCCTAAAACAACGCATTTCCTTGACGTCAGATCAGGTTTTCAAGTCATTAGGTCCTTGGTTCAGCTAGTATTTAAGATCTTAACACATGAATCATTCATAGAGTGAAGGAAAGAGCCTGCAGAATGTCTTCCTCTGGGGCAGGCATATGGATGAGATGTGGTATTGGAGGGTGTCCAGAGCTCAGATTTCCAGAGAGCTTGGCAAGAATACGGAGAGAGGGACTAAAAAGTAGGAGGTTCTTTTAAAGCTTAAAGCATCTGTGCCAGTGGGACAAAAACATTGTCACTTTCATATTTTCAGCCCTGAAACTAAGGAAGTTCTGTGGTTGTTTATTCTAGAAGTATAGGTGTGCCTCCTTTCAGGGAAAATCAAAATGCAAAAATCCACATTTAAGGAGAGAGACTGGGAATTTGTGTCACAAAATACTGTCCTTTACTGGATGATTTTCTAGACGTTCTTTCCTCCTTTTTGCTTTCTTTTTTCCCTTTCTCTTTCTTTCTTTCTTTCTTTCCCTTTCTTTCTTTCTTTCTTTCTTTCTTTCTTTCTTTCTTTCTTTCTTTCTTTCTTTCCCTCCCACCCTCCCTTCCTCCCTTCCTCCCTTCCTTCTTTCCTTTTTTAGTAAGTAAGCTTCCTTGGGACCTTTATGTCATAGTTATGGTTATAAAAATTATAAGCAGATAAGAAAACTAGGGCTTAGAGAAGTAGCTAAGTTTTCATAGCAATCTTTGTGAGACCCAGGTTGAACTGATCCTTGTTTCCTGGGTTTAACTGATCTGAGAGTACAAACTAAACCCCGCTTTGTATCTCTCCTACACTTCAAGTCCCCTAACTGCCAGTGCACCATATTTCCACAAAATACGTTCACCAAAACTAAGGATTTGTAGTTAAAAATCCGAATCCAGGTCCACATGAAACTGAGTACTTTTCTATGTATTGAAGGTCTTTTATTTAAAAGCAAAGGAAGAAGATTCTTGAGAACTATTAGTAGCAACATTTTGGCACCTTTATTCACTGAATTGTTGGGAAGTCCTTCAAATGAACAGAGACGTGGAAAGGAAAATAACAATAAGGCTTCTGTAAATGGAAAAATCCACAATATCTTTCAAACATTTTCCAGAAGACTGAACTTTTGTACACTCTTTGTTGTTTTAAAATGTGCTCATGTGTTTGGATACTTATTTGTAATGAGACAAGTGATAGTCATGCCAATGTATGAGTGTTCTTTTGAATGCAGGGAAATAAAGCAAAAGGGAAATTTCACATGAAATAGTTTTTTGGTTTCTATTTACTACTGTAGCATCTTCTCTAAAGAGCCATTTTGAAGGTGGAAAAAAAAAGTCTTTTAATAGTATTTGCCTATTTTTTGTAATATAACCTATTCAATTGCTTCAGAAGTTTGAGGAGGTACTGGTTTATGGGAATCCTTAATAAAATTATGACTTAACAGAAAACAGAAGTTACTTGGCTTGCTTATTCTTAAATTATTAAAAAATTATTTTTAAAAACTTATTTGGGGAGTGGGAAGAGATGGGACCACCCCCTTCAACCCCACCGATGGGGCGCTTGCGCTTAGGGTCTTTTAAACCGTTTTCCGAGTGGGAAGTGGCGTTTCTAAGAGGAGGAGGAGTTGGCGCCCCCGGAAGTGGTACCACCGGAGTGCGAGCCTTACGGCGGAGTGACTGTTGGATCAGAGCTGGTGGCGCCAGGCTTAGTCGTGTCTTGAGGCTGGGAGTGAGGCGAGGAAGAAGAACGGATCCTTCTTGGGTGAGAAAGGGAATCTGCTGAGGGGACGAATCCCTGCCCCCGCTGAAGGGGAGGAGGGATTCGTTCGGAGATCCGTCAAGAAGGGAGAGCTAGGGTGTGCGTGAGTGCTGGGCGGCGGCCTGGTTTCTACTGGAAGGGAGGATGTTCCGAGGTCTCCAAATGGAGGCGGGCCGCAGTATTTTTAAGCCTTAGGTCCGCGTCTGGTGGAGAGTCTGCAAACGTGTTAGGCAGTATGGGAAGAGAGGCACGGGTTAATTTAGGTACAGCTTGTTCTAGATGTACCGGCTTTCGAGGCCTGTTTACAGAGGTGCATAACGGCAATGTTTTCAACACAGAATGGAAAAAGAGTTTAGGGTAATGGTAAGATAAAGAAATTTGGAGTGCCTTCCGGCAGGAACTAAGTCTTTAAACTGTTCTTTAATGGAATTATTTGAGACAATTATTAACATCTAAAGAAATAGATTACAAAGCAGCCTGTACGCCTTTTTTCCTGTTGAACTACCTTTCCTCCCCAGCAGCAATGGATTTTCTGAATTTACTGTTAATTTTTATGTATTAATGATATCTGAATAAATCTCTGAATAAGAAAAAAAAAAACCTTATTTGGTAAAGGGGGAGGGGCTTATGACTACCAATTCAGAGATGGCTACTTAATGGTCATCAGTCTTATTCCTGAGAGGCAGGAGGTAGAGAAAGAACAGAAATTTCGCATGAGCTGATGATGAATAATTCTCTATGTAACATCAGTAACCATTTCCATAGCCATATTTAAATTGTTGCATTATATTTGCCAAAGATCCAATCATGAACAGTGGACAACTTGATATGTCTAAATTTTTTTTTTTGACTCATGGAAATAAACAGTCAGCACCTTGATCAAGGATAGAAGGTCTCCAGCAAACCCAATAGCACACCAGTAAGGGGTTTGCATTTTTATTCATTGAGCTGAAAGTGAAAAGACTTTTACAATAAGGAAATCAAGTAGAGTAAATGTAAATAACGAAGCTCATCAGCAAATGGTAAATACGAAATATTTTAAGGTTTCTGTCAAGGAAAATATTGTAAATAGATGGCATCTAAGTTTTTAATATATTGCTAAATAAAAACATTTAGCACAAGAGGATACATCTATGCCTTTATTACATTGGTTATTACACATGTATAATTGCATAAACTGTGCACTTAGGAACATTTTCTTTATTTGTTTTATGTGGAATTATGGCCCTAATTTAAGCAAGTACGAATTGCTTGTACCCTCAACAGTGACTCTGAGGTTGGCCATGTGACTTCCTTGATCAATGGGCTGGTGGCAGCCTTCAGGCAAGATAGTCTTGGAAAAACACTTGCAGATTTCTATTTTCTCTCTTCTTCTCAGCTTTCACCATTAGAATACTCTCAGGCTAGGTTGCTGAATGACGAAAGACAAATAGCCTAGTCACTACTGTGACTATAGCCAGCTAACCATCAGAAGTGTGAGGAAAGCCCAGACGAGACCAGCCCCGAAGTTTAGTTTGATACTGACGTGAAGGCTTGTAAGCTAAGTAAAGGCTTATTATCCTAAGCCACCGAATTCTGAGGGGGTTTTACCATGCAGCGTTACTATGTTATATATAGAAATACTTTATTTTTATTTTTGGGTGGACCCAAAAAAGAAAGACATTTATAATAAAGGTATCAAGAAAAATATATATAAATAGCTATGTTTATTGCAATTGATACGTAAGAATTTTTTTTGTTGTTTCAACATGGAAAATATAGCAATTAGATGTCATTTAAATTCTCGTTATTGTTAAAAGCAAATATGTAAGGGAATTCCCTGGTGGTCCAGTGGTTAGGACTCTGTGCTTCCACTGCAGAGGACACGGGTTCGATCCCTGGTCAGGGAACTAAGATCCCACATGCCACGTGATGTGACCAAAAAAAAAAAAAAAAAGCAAATATGTAATTAGTTGACCAGCATAGATAAATGAAATATTTATTTCTTTATCAGATAGAATGTCACACATGTTAGACTGTATATCTTAGGTATGTAAGCATGTTTTCCCTGACTGCCTTGTAAATGTAGCATGAATGTATTCTATATGGTTAATGCTAAGCTTTTCATGTGTCTTTCTTCATTTTATGCTAGCGTTCTCTGCAATTGGATTGATCTCAAAATTGGAACATTTTCAAAATACTTGAGATAAAATCAAGGAAAAAGCGAGGTGAAAAAAATCTTTAGAGGTAAAACAAGATTTAGGTTTTATATCAAAATATGTCTATCAGCGAACTGTTGTGATATGGATCTTCCCAGATGGGCAAGTGTCAATCCTATTGAAATAGCAGTCTTCTTGATAATTTCCACTCAGATAACACACCACAAATCAACAGAGCTTATTTTGAGAGGAACATGATGTAAAATGAGCCATATCTGAGTCTTCTTGCAAATGTAAATTGCTAACTGTGAGAAGCTTCGGAAATGTGTGGACTTGAATTTTATTGGCTTAAATAGGTATCTTTAAAATGAGGAAATTTTAGACCTTCCTGATTCAGAGGTACTGTGTTCTCATTCTGCTACTATAATTGATCTGGTTGCAGAGACCTGGGTAAGCCATGTACTCCCAATCCCTGGCAACCATTGATCTTTTTACTGTCTCCATAATTTTGCCTTTTCCAGAATGTCATATAGTTGAAATGATACAGTATGTAGCCTTTTCAGATTGGCTTTTTTCACTTTGTAAAATGCATTTAATTTTCCTCCTTGTCTTTTCATGGTTATATAGCTCATTTCTTTTCAGTGCTGAATAATATTCCATTGTCTGGATGTACCAAAGTTTATTTATCCATTCACCTACTGAAGGACATCTTTGCCGCTTTCAAGTTTTGGCAATTCTGAATAAGCTGCTATAAATATCTGTGTGTAGGTATTTTGTGAATATATGTTTTTAACTCCTTTGGGTAGATACCAAGAAGTATGACTGATATGGTAAGAGTATGTTTAGTTTTCTAAGAAATTACCAAACCGTCTTCCAAAGTGGCTGTGCCATTTTCCATTCCTACCAGCAATGAGAAAGAGTTCCTGTTGCTCCACATCCCCATTAGCATTTGATGTTGTCAGTGTTTTGGATTTTGGCCATTGTAATAGGTATGTAATAATATCTCATTTTTGGTCTAATTTGCATTCCCCTGATGACATATGATGTGGAGCACTTTTTCATATGTTTATCTGTAATCTGTATATCTTTTGGTGAGGTGTCTGATAAGGTCTTTGGCCCATTTTAAATCAGGCCATTCATTTTCTTATTGTTAAGTTTTGAGAGTTCCTTGTTTATTTTGGATAAAGTCCTTTATCAGATATGTCTTTGGCAAATATTTTCTTCCAATCTGTGACTTCTCATTCTCTTGACACTGTCTTTCTCAGAGAAGTTTTTAATTGTTTAACAATTATTTCTTTCATGGATTGTGCCTTTGGTGTTGTATGCTATGTATTTTCACTTTGGAAAAGATTTTATGTATCATCCAGTACAGCCCTGCACTAGTACAGGACTCTCTTGAAAATGGCCTTACAGTCTTTGCTTGGCCATTTTCAATGACTAACAACACAAACTTCATGAGGCAGTCCATTCATTTTTATTTATTGGAAAATTCTTCATAATCTGATCCTCCTCATTTCTCACCGTAAAACAGTGTAAAATGTATCTGTTTTTTCTTCAGTGTGACCAAGCATTCAATAGTCAAGATGATTCTTATATCTACACCCCTAAGTCCTTTTATTTTGTCTCATGTAGAGAGGTTTCTATATCGCTCATTATCAGAGTCAATCCCATAATTGTCTCTGGACACATTGTTTAGAGATGTGTTTCTACAAATGAGCTAAAGCAAAGAATCTAAGTGTGGTCTGTTCACTGTAGAACACTGGACTGCTATTTCTCAATCCAGTCTGTCTATTTCCATCAGTCCATCAGTACACCTTAAATTGATTTAGCCTTTTTGTCAGTTAGAATATAATGAGAAAAATCAGGAAATACCCTAAATATTATAAACAGAGAAAATTCAATACAAATAATTGGTTCTACAAGTAACGAACAATTAAAGGAAATGGGGAGGGGCAACCTAGAGTTCAGCCATGCCAGGAAGTGTCTGTATCTACAGGGCTGGGGATTCAAAAATAGGAGGTAGTGTAAGAGAGACCAAGATCTGAGTCTACCTGGTAGAATGTGTGGACACCATGGGAGGGACTCTCTAGCAGACCTGTAGCCATAGAAGAAAAATGTCCATTGCTGGGGATGTCACCTATGGCAGATAGGAATTGGGGGAGGGAGAGAGAAAGAAGATGAAGACAGCAAGGAAGCAGCAGCACCCTGACTTGCCTCTCTGCCTTCCGATCTTCCACCAGTGCTTCCCATGAGTTGAACATAATATAAACCGGTTATTGGGAAAGCCTGAAATATTGTTCCCTATGGTATAAAGATGAGCAGGGGAAGGATGAGGAGTGGATCTGACAGCAAACAGGTGACCAGTGGGACACCTTCTTTATTCGAATTTTACATGCATCACAAAACAGAAAAACGAGTTCACATTTCTACTTCTAATAGTTATCAAATTTGCCCTTTCCCATTTACAAATAAATATACAGAATTTTTCTGAATATGTATCTCCTCTATCTATCTTCATTGATGAAGACAATGTCTATCACTGTAATTTCTCCATCTTTATTGATGGAGAAGTTACTTATCAGAATGAGGAGATCATTAGCAGACCCCACTGCCCAGGGGCAGGGTGACTGCACATCAGTGAGGGCAACATGGCTCTTCCTGTAATATCTGAATCTATTGGACCATCTTTGCTCAGGCAAGGTGGGCTCTCCTTGTATATCCAGTCTCCTTTGGATAAAAGAAAAAAAAAAAAGAAACAGGATATATAACTCTCATTATTTCCTATGCCTCTGGATTTCTCACTTAATTACTTCTTCTACACTGTTTATTGACCCTTTTAGGATTTCTAATATTTGGCCTTTGACCCCAGTTCCTAACACAGGGCTCCTAAAACTCTTGTCATTTCCTAAGTGATAGGATTGCCTTTTATTCTAATGACATGAATCTTGGTGGAATCCGGTACAGCTTCAGGATGGGGGCTAGTTACCAGAAAGACAAAGCTATGATTAGAAGGTTGGAAATTTCTACCACAGCCCTCATCCTCTGGGAAGGGGAGAGGAACTAGAAACTGAGTTAATGATGAAGCCTCCATAAAAATTCCCACAGTACAGGGTTTGGAGAGCTGCCAGATGGATGGACATACATCTACGTGTTAGAAGGATGGCCCACCCCAACTCCACAAGGACAGATGCTCCTGCATTTGGGACATTTCCAGACCTTGCCCTCTTCATCTGGTTGTCAACTGTACCCTTCGTCATACTGATTATTATATAATAAACCAGTAAACCTGTTTTCCTGAGTTCTCTGCACTGTTCTAGAAAATGGTAGAATCAAAGAGGGCATTATGGGAACCTCTGATTTGTAGCTAACTCAGAGACAAGCTGTAGGTAACCTGGGGACCTACTGCTTGAGGTTGACATCTGAAGTGGTGGGCAGTCTTGTGAGACTGAGTCCTTAACCTGGTCCACACTAACTGCAAGCAGTTAGCTTGGTGTAGGAAACCCATACATCTGGTGTCAGAAGTATTGTGAGTGTGAGAGTAGGGGAGGAAATCAGTGTGTTTTTCCAATACAAGTAATCTCTTCCATTAAGAAGAGTAAACCTTTTATAAGCCCACATTGTTTGCTAAAGCTTTTCACCTTTCTCTCTTTTACTTATTGGATTTTTGTGAGATTTTCTACATTTTTGTTGTCTTTACCTCAATTCTATGCTCATTTTGTGTTATTAGGATCTCATACCATCACTCTGTTCTCAGTAAGGAGAGAGCTTTCTGTTCTCTTTCGTCTGACCTCTGGGGAGCATTTATATGGACAAACACTTCCTTTGTAGTTTTCTCTTCCTCCGTTTTCCTATGACTGCTGTCTCCTGGCTTTTACAACTCTAGCTGCTCCTCAATTTTTTTGGAAATCTTTCCCACCACTGCCCACTCCTTAGTGTTTTTATCCCTTACTGTTTGCTCCTCCTCACAGATTCCCAGAATGATTATGTCCTCTCCCAGGGCTCTGGTACTTCGTTATGGCTCTCAAATCCTGCAGCTTCCATTTGTGAGGTGTGATGCTTTCCAGGGCCAACGGGCTCCTTCAGCACTGGCCCATGTTTCCCCTTCAGTCTCACATTTCCTTCTGCTCAACACTTTAACTGCTTATTAAATATTTGTTGCATAACGAATGAAACTTTCAACATTACTTGTGAAGTTCAAGTAAAGTTGTGATTAACTAAGATCACTCAGGTAATAAGTGTCAAAGTACAGTTTCAAAGCCATTTCTCTACTCTAAGCAGACTTCACTTTAAGCCACAAAATAGCAATGTTTAAAAAACAGCTTAGTATTGTTCTATAAGATAGTATTTTTTAAGGCAGGACCTCAAGTTTTATCCTCATTATATTCTTCTGTGTGTCTAGCGCCATGTTTTTTTAAAAACTATTTTGTGTCCAATAAGTTGATTTTAAAGGAATTTAAATGTAAAGAAGATGGAAAATCACTTGAGCCTTTACCAGCCTTTACTGGTATTCATATGTCTTCAGTGGCCACACAAACAAATTCAGTGATTACAGCAATTCCATGATTGCAGCTAAGCGATAGGGAATGGTGAGGACTATGGTAAAATAGAAAGCTTATGTTTTGTTTAAATATATTCATATAAAAATTAAAATATATATATTTATGCCAAACAAAATATCAGTGGACCAATATTGATTCTCACTGTTTTCAATCCTTGCTTCAATAATAGCTTGAATTAGAAGCAGCTTTGACTAGAGACAGCCAAAACTGCAGCAGAATTTTTATTTTATAGCCAATCTTATACTTCTTGATTCAAGCTGAAAATTAGTGAGTTGTCCATTCCACAGATGCTTGATGATAGAAAAAATAGTCTATTTGAACAAGAGACCAAAGGAAAAGAAAAAATACGAAAGTATGTTGTCTTGGTGTTTTCTTAGAATAATAAAGAGAGGAAAAGTAGAGAGAAAAGAAGAGAAGATAAAATTTCTGCCCCACGGTCTTCATGAATCCTTATTTTGTTCAGCATAAAATCAAGACTTCTCTGGAGGACTTTCAAAACCCTTTGTAAAGGAAAGCAGCTGAGATCCAGAAACTAAAGACTTACCAAGAGAAATCAGTTCATAAAAGGGATATCAGAGAGACCTTCAAGATGGTGGAGGAGTAAGACTTGAAGATCACCTTCCTCGCCACAAATACATCAGAAATACATCTACATGTTGAACAGCTCCTACAGAACACATACTGAATGCTGGTAGAAGATCTCACACTTCCCCAAAGGCAAGAAACTCCCCACATACCTGGGTAGGGAAAAAGAAAAAAGAAAAACAGAGACAAAAGAATAGGAACAGAAAAAAAAAATATAGGGACAGGACCTGGACCTCTGGGAGGGAGCTGTGAAGGAGGAAAAGTTTCCACACACCAGGAAGCCCCTTCACTGGTGGAGACAGTGGGTGGTGGGCAGGGGGGAAGCTTTGGAGCCACAGAGGAGAGCACAAAAACAGAGGTACAGGGGGCAAAGCGGAGAGATTCTCGCACAGAGGATCACTGCCAACCAGCACTCGCCAGCCTGAGAGGCTTGTCTGTTCACCCGCCGTGGGGGGGGGGGTTGGGAACTGAGGCTTGGGCTTCGGAGGTCAGATCCCAGGGGGAGGACTGGGGTTGGCTACATGAACACAGCCTGAAGGGGCTAGTGTGCCACAGCTAGCAGGGAGGGAGTCCGGGAAAAAGTCTGGACCTGCCTAAGGGGCAAGAGACCATTGTTTCGGGTGTGCAAGGAGAGGGGATTCAGAGCACCACCTAAATGAGCTCCAGAGACGGGCGGCTATCAGCAAGGACACCAGAGACGGGCAGGAGGACAGGCATGAGCAGCTAAGGCTGCAGCTGCAGCCACCAAGAAGCCTGTGTGCGAGCACAGGGCACTATCCACACCTCCCCTCCCGGGAGCCTGTGCAGCCCGCCACTGCCAGCGTCCCGTGATCCAGGGACAACTTCCCCAGAACACACGGCGCACCTCAGGCTGGTGCAACATCACACTGGCCTCTGCCGCCGCAGGCTTGCCCTGCATTCCGTACCCCTCCCCACCTGGCCTGAGTGAGCCAGAGTTCCCTAATCAGCTGCTACTTTAACCCCGTCCTGTCTGAGCAAAGAACAGTTGCCCTAAGGCAACCTACACGCAGAGGTGGAGCCAAATGCAAAGCTGAACCCCGGGAGCTGTGAGAACAAAGAAGAGAAAGGGAAATCTCTCCCAGCAGCCTCAGGAGCAGCAGATTAAATCTCCACAATAAACTTGAGGTACCCTGAATCTGTGGAATACCCGAATAGACAATGAATCAAACCAAAATTGAGGCAGTGGAATTTGGGAGCAACTGTAGAATTAGGATTTGCTTTCCACATCTAATTTGTTTCTGGTTTTGTGTTTATCTTAGTTTAGTATTTAGAGTTTATCATCATTAGCAGATTTGTTTATTGATTTGGTTGCTCTCTTCCTTTTTTTTTTACATATATATAGATTTTTTTTCCTTTTTCTCTTTTTGTGAGTGTGTATGTGTATGCCTCTTTGTGTGATTTTGTCTGTATAGCTTTGCTTTTACCATTTGTCCTAGGGTTCTGTCTGTCCATTGTTGGTTTTTTTTTCATTTTATTACTTCCTAATTTTTTTAAATTTTTAATAATTTATTTTTATTTTAATAACTTTATTTTATTTATTTATTTTAATTTTTTCTTCTTTTTTCCCTTTTCTTCCAAGCCGTGTGGCTGACAAGGTCTTGGTGCTCCGGCCAGGTGTCAGGCCTGTGCCTCTGAGGAGGGAGAGCCTAGTTCAGGACATTGGTCCAACAGAAACCTACCAGCTCCACATAATATCAAATGGCGAAAGCTCTCCCAGAGATCTGCATCTCGATGATAAGACCCAGGTTCACTCAACAACCAGCAAGCAACAGTGCTGGACACCTTATAACAAACAAAGAGCAAGACAGGAACACGACACCACCCATTAGCAGAGAGGCTGCCTAAAGTCATAATAAGGTCAAAGACACGCCAAAACATACGCTGGACTCGGTCCTTCCCACCAGAAAGACAAGATCCAGTCCCCTCCACCAGGAAGCCTACACAAACCACTGAACAAACCTTAGCCACTGGAGACAGACACCAAAAACAATGGGAAGTACGAACCTGCAGGCTGAGAAAAGGAGACCCCAAACACAGTAAGTTAAGCAAAATGAGAAGACAGAGAAACACACAGTAGATGAAGGAGCAAGATAAAAACCCACCAGAACAAACAAATGAAGAGGAAAGAGGCAGTCTACCTGAAAAAGAATTCAGAGTAATAGTAAAGATGATCCAAAATCTTGGAAATAAAATAGAGAAAATACAAGAAATGTTTAACAAGGATCTAGAAGAACTAAAGAGCAAACAAAAAATGATGAACAACACAATAAATGAAATTAAAAATTCTCTACAAGGAATCAATAGCAGAATAACTGAGGCAGAAGAACAGGTAAGTGACCTGGAAGATAAAATAGTGAAAAAAGCTACTGCAGAGCAGAATAAAGAAAAAAGAATGAAAAGAATTGAGGACAGTCTCAGAGACATCTGGAACAACATTAAACGCACCAACATTCAAATTATAGGGGTCCCCAGAGGAAGAAGAGAAAAAGAAAGGGAGTAAGAAAATATTTGAAGAGATTATAGTTGAAAACTTCCCTAATATGGGAAAGGAAATAGTTAATCAAGTCCAGTAAGCGCAGAGAGTCCCATACAGGATAAATCCAAGGAGAAACACGCCAAGACACATATTAATCAAACTATCAAAAATTAAATACAAAGAAAAATTATTAAAAGAAGCAAGGGAAAAACAACAAATAACACACAAGTGAATCCCCATAAGGTTAACAGCTGAACTTTCAGCAGAAACTCTGCAAGCCAGAAGGGAGTGGCAGGACGTATTTGAAGTGATGAAATGGAAAAACCTACAACCAAGATTACTCTACCCAGCAAGGATCTCATTCAGATTCGACAGAGAAATTAAAACCTTTACAGACAAGCAAAACTTAAAAAATTCAGCACCACCAATCCAGCTTTACAACAAATGCTAATGGAACTTCTCTAGGCAGGAACCACAAAAGATGGAAAAGACCTACAATAACAAACCCAAAACAATTAAGAAAATGGGAATATGAACATATATATTAATAAGTACCTTAAATGTAAATGGATTAAATGCTCCAACCAGAAGACATAGACTGGCTGAATGGATACAAAAACAAGACCTGTATATATGCTGTCTACAAGAGACCCACTTCAGACCTAGGGACACATACAGACTGAAAGTGAGGGGATGGAAGAAGTTATTCCATGCATATGGAAATCAAAAGAAGCTGGAGTAGCAATTCACATATCAGACAAAATAGTCTTTAAAAAAAGGACTATTACAAGAGACAAAGAAGGACACTATATAATGATCAAGGGATCAATCCAAGAAGAAGATATAACAATTGTAAATATTTATGCACCTAACATAAGAGCACCTCAATACATAAGGCAGATGCTAACAGCCATAAAAGGGGAAATTGACAGTAACACAATCATAGTTGGGGACTTTAACACCCCACTTTCACCAATGGACAGATCATCCAAAATGAAAATAAATAAGGAAACACAAGCTTTAAATGATACATTAAATAAGATGGACTTAGTTGATATTTATACAACATTCCTAAAGATGCTATCAGAAAACTACTAGAACTAATAAATGAATTTGGTAAAGTAACAGGGTACAAAATTAATTCACAGATATCTCTTACATTCCTATACACTAATGATGAAAAATCTGAAAGAGAAATTAAGGAAACACTCCCATTGCAACAAAAAGAATAAAATACCTAGGAATAAACCTACCTAAGGGCATAGAAGACCTGTATGCAGAAAACTATAAGACACTGATGAAAGAAATTAAAGATGATACAAACAGATGGAGAGATATACCATGTTCTTGGATTGGAAGAATCAACATTGAGAAAATGACTATACTACCCAAAGCAATCTACAGATTCAATGCAATCTCTATCAAACTACCAAGGGCATTTTTCACAAAACTAGAACAAAAATTTTCACAATTTGTATGGAAACACAAAAGACTCCGATAGCCAAAACAATCTTGAGAGAAAAAAAAAAAAAACGGAGCTGGAGGAATCAGACTCCCGGACTTCAGACTACACTACATAGCTACAGTAATCAAGACAGTATGGTACTGGCACAAAACCAGAAATATAGATCAATGGAACAAGATAGAAAGCCCAGAGATAAACCCACACACATATGGTCACCTTATTTTTGATAAAGGAGGCAAGATTACACAATGGAGAAAAGACAGCCTCTTCAATAAGTGGTGCTGGGAAAACTGGACAGCTACATGTCAAAGAATGAAGTTAGAACACTCCCTAACACCATACAGAAAAATAAAGTCAAAATGGATTAAAGAGCTAAATGTAAGGCCAGACACTATAAAACTCTTAGAGGAAAACATAGGCAGAACACTCTATGACATAAATCACAGCAAGATCCTTTTTGACTCACCTCCTAGAGAAATGGAAATAAAAATAAGCAAATGGGACCTAATGAAACTTCAAAGCTTTTGCACAGCAAAGGAAACCATAAACAAGATGAAAAGACAACACTCAGAATGGGAGAAAATATTTCCAAATGAAGCAAATGACAAAGGATTAATCTCCAAAATTTACAAGCAGCTCATGCAGCTCCATATCAAAAAACAAACAACCCAATCCAAAAATGGGCAGAAGACCTACATAGACATTTCTCCATGGAAGATATACAGATTGCCAACAAACCCATGAAAGGATGCTCAACATCACTAATCATTAGAGAAATGCAAATGAAAACTACAACGAGGTATCACCACACACCGGTCAGAATGGCCATCATCAAAAAATCTACAAACAATAAATGATGGAGAGGCTGTGGAGAAAAGGGAACCCTCTTGCACTGTTGGTGGGAATGTAAATTGATACAGCCACTATGGAGAACAGTATGGAGGTTCTTTAAAATACTAAAATTAGAAGTACCATACAACCCAGCAATCCCACTACTGGGCATATAGCCTGAGAAAACCATAATTCAAAAAGAGTCATGTATCACAATGCTCATTGCAGCACTATTTACAGTAGCCAGGACATGGAAGCCACCTAAGTGTCCATCGACAGATGAATGGTTAAAGAAGATGTGGCACATATATACAAGGGAATGTTACTCAGCCACAAAACGGAACGAATTTGAGTTATTTGTAATGAGGTGGATGGACCTAGACTCTGTCATACAGAGTGAAGTAAATCAGAAAGGGAAAAACAAATACTGTATGCTAACACATATATATGGAAGCTAAAAAAAAAAAGATAAATCTGAAGAACCTAGGGGCAGGACAGGAATAAAGACAGAGACATAGAGAATGGACTTGAGGACACAGAGAGGGGGAAGGGTAAGCTGGGACAAAGTGAGAGAGTGGCATGGACATATATACACCACCAAACGTAAAATAGATAGCTAGTGGGAAGCAGCCGCATAGCACAGGGAGATCAGCTCCGTGCTTTGTGACCACCTAGAGGGGTGGGTTAGGGAGGGTGGGTTAGGGAGGGTGGGAGGGAGCCGCAAGAGGGAGGGGATATGGGGATATATGTATATGTATAGCTGATTCACTTTGTTATAAAGCAGAAACTAACACACCATTGTAATGCAATTATACTCCAATAAGGATGTTAAAAAAAAAAGGGGATATCAGATACATGGTATGGCTGCACCACAGTTCGTGCTATCCTCTATATCATAGCAGACTTGGAAAGTTGATCAAAGCATTTTTTCTAAATTGAGCCCCCTTTAAGTTGTCAGTATTCTTCTCCATACAGAGAGTACTCCTATTTGAGTGAGCTTTACATGAGTAAAATCAAATTCTACCTGGAAGGGGAGGGGGGAGAGAGTGAGAGAGAGAGAGAGAGAGAGATGACGTTTTCTAAATGATATCATAGAGTCTAGTAAGTACTGACATAGCTAATAGAGTAAAATAAGTGAAACCTGATTAATGACAGAAACAGAGCACCATGGATATGGGTCTTTTAGATTCATGACTACATGCTTAATTTTTATGTCTTCTCTCCTAAATCAAGCCCTTATATATTAACTGCAACGTTCTCCTATCTGGTTTCTTTGAATCAACTCTCTTGCTTCCTATCTATCTCACACATTTTACTAGATTACTCTACCATAAACTCTACTTTCATCATATCACTCCCTTGTTCAAACAATAAATTTTTATCTTCTAATACATCCAAGAACTCTTGTCTATTCATTTTACTTATTAAAATGAAAAGTGCTTTAGTTCAGTAAATTGGGGAAACATTGAGTTTCCCTATTGTTGTATTTCTTAGAGAAGTAATCCCTATGTACATGCATGGAGCAATAGTATTTTATACAAAATCAGCCTGGGAAATCTTGCCATAATGCAGGCATAGACAAATATTCATTTTACGGAGCATCTCCTGATCACAGCCAACCTGATAAGGAATAGAATTGCTCAGGTTGATAACAAAAATACAACCTAGAATAAAGACTGGAATGATGCTGTTCTTTAGGATCCATATTTTTGTTTGCAGTACTCTGTTCTTAATTCATGAGTTTCCTATTGTAATTATCTAAGCAGATTTAGTTTTGATTTTCTTTATTTTTTCCTATTTTTCTCTGATGCTTTAAGAATGGCTTCCAAAGTTTTATTTATATTTCTAAATTAATGGTTTGTGTAGGGGAATAGGACATAGCAGTGAAAGGAAAAAGTAATCACTCAAAAATGAGTCCATAAATGAATTTCAGAGTAATGTTTGCTGACAAAATTGTGTTGTGATTTTCTTTTCTCCTAGTTTTCCATCCTTAGATAACAATGCCCTACATTTGTTTTTATTGTCTTTACTTTGTCTTTTATAGGGTCTGATAAGCAATTTAAAGTCTGAAAATAAAGATCAACTTTTTGCATTTCCAGGGTGATATTAGGGACTTCGTGGTTGTTTGCACAGTTCCACTTAAAGATCACAATCTCAAACACATTGATGAATAAAAATGTCTTCTTTGTGCCTAAGCAAACAAAGTAAACCTGCAAATGCCAAACTGCAGAGTATGCCAAGTAGGGCATCACATAATTCTGGCCTTTAAGTGAAAAAAAATATATGAACACAAGTGCATTTTTCTAACATAGGGAAACATGGAAAGCATTGGAGATGTGAAGGCGATGCAGTGTGATACCATCGATATAGAGAATGGCCTTTGGTACCAAGAATCCTTGGTGCTCAAGTCTGATATGCAGGATCATGTCTCTCAAAGACATCTACGTTCTAATCCCCAGAACCAGTGAACGTGTCAATTTACATGGAGACAGAGACTTCGCAGATGTGATTAAAGTTAAGGGTCTTAAAATGAGGAGATTATCCTGGATTATGTAAGTGGACTCGATCTAAGCACATGAGTCCTTAAAAATGGAAGACGGAGAAAGAAGAGCTTTGAAGATGAAGGAAACTGTCCATGAGTCAAGCTTCTAGAACCTGGGAATGATCCTTACTTTACCGACAGCAAGAAAACATGGACCTCAGTCCCCCAATGACAAGAAACTGAATTTTGTCCAGAGCCCCAGTGCGTAGGAAATGGAACCTCCCTTGGAGACGCCAGAAGGGAATACAGCCTGCTGATACCTGGTGAGACCCTTCAAACCTACAACATTGTAAGAGAATACATTTGTGCTGTTTTAAGCTACTGCTTGTGGTAATCTGTTGCTGCAACAATAGAAAACTAATGAACCAAGTAACAAATAACATGAGGAAAGCACATTTAAAGGAGACAATGGGAATAAACTATACAAGGATTTATACAGCCAGAGACTAGGTTCCTAAAACCCTAGAAGCAGATTCAGCTTACATTCTCCCCTTTTTTAAAATTTTTTAAATTAATTTTTATTGGAGTATAGTTGCTTTACAATGTTGTGTTAGTTTCTACTGTACAGCAAAGTGAATCAGCTATATGTATACATATATCTCCTCTTTTTTAGATTTCCTTCCCATTTAGGTCACCATAGAGCACTGAGTAGAGTTCCCCGAGCTATACAATAGGTTCTCATTAGTTATCTATTATACATAGTATCAATAGTGTATATATGTCAATCTCAATCTCCCAATTCATCCCACCCACCCCCCTTCCCCCTTGGTATCCATATGTTTGTTCTCTATGTCTGTGTCTCTATTTCTGCTTTGCAAATAAGATCATCTATACTATTTTTCTAGATTTCACATATATGCATTAATATACGATATTTGTTTTTCTCTTTCTGACTTACTTCACTCTGTATGACAGTCTCTAGGTCCATCCACGTCTCTGCAAATGACCCAATTCCATTCCTTTTTGTGGCTGAGTAATATTCCATTGTATATATGTATCACATCCTCTTTATCCACTCCTCTGTTGATGGACACTTAGGTTGCTTCCGTGTCCTGGCTGTTGTAAATAGTGCTGCAATGAACACTGAGGTGCATGTGTCTTTTGGTTTTTTAAATTTATTTATTTATTTATTTATGTTTGGCTGTGTTGGGTCTTCGTTTCTGTGCGAGAGCTCCTCTAGTTGCGGCAAGTGGGAGTCACTCTTCATCGCGGTGCATGGGCCTCTCACTATTGCGGCCTCTCTTGTTGTGGAGCACAGGCTCCAGACGTGCAGGCTCAGTAATTGTGGCTCACGGGCCTAGTTGCTCCGTGGCATGTGGGATCTTCCCAAACCAAGGCTTGAACCCATGTCCCCTGCATTGGCAGGCAGATTCTCAACCATTGCACCACCAGGGAAGCCCACGTGTCTTTTTGAATTATGGTTTTCTCTGGGTATATGCCCAGTAGTGGGATTGCTGGGTCATATGGCAATTCTATTTTTAGTTTTTTAAGGAACCTCCATATTGTTCTCCATAATGGCTGTATCAATTCACATTCCCGCCAACAGTGCAAGAGGGTTCCCTTTTCCCCACACCCTCTCCAGCATTTACTGTTTGTAGATTTTTTGATGATGGTCATTCTGATGGGTGTGAGGTGATACCTTATTGTAGTTTTGATTTGCATTTCTCCAATAATTAGTGATGTTGGACATCTTTTCATGTGTTTGTTGGCCATCTGTATGTCTTCTTTGGAAAAATGTCTCTTCAGGTCTTCCACCCATTTTTTGATTTGTTTGTTTGTTTTTTTGATATTGAGCTGCATGAGCTGTTTATATATTTTGGAGATTAATCCTTTGTCAGTTGCTTTGCTTGAAAATATTTTCTCCCATTCTAAGGGCTGTTTATTCGTCCTGTATATGGTTTCCTTGGCTGTACAAAAGGTTTTAATTTTAATTAGGTCCCATTTGTTTATTTTTTGAGAAACTCAATGTCATATGCACTCTTCATGTACTTCTATTGGTGGTTTTCAAATGCAGGCAGCACGACTTCCTGGGATAGTTTCCAAGGGGGTCTTGGGGCTAACAACTATTTTTGTACACATTCTAAGATATTCGTTTGTATATTGGCATTTTACTGTTTGTAGAAGAGTCGCAATTATAGTTGAATTGTAAGTATTTTTAATGCATAAAAAATTCAATCTTGTCACTAGAACTGATTTCTCCCATAATAATAGAATTTGTGAAGCAAAATTCATAATAAATAATAAAATATTAATCTGTTTCTTGTACACCCATTTTCGAATTCTTTTTCCATTGTTGGCTCAACTGTTTTATGTTTGTGATAGTTTGTCTCACATCTGCTTAGAAGAGCCTCAAAGCCAGTTGTGCAACTTCTACATATTAATGATATTATAGCAAATATTTACATATCTATTAGTAAATATTTAACTCATCCTTGTAGGCCTTGAACTGAAACTCTAGATATATTTAACATTTTCCTCTCATTATAACTAATAGACCTAATCAATTCATTTAAATGTATCTGTTGAACTCTTATTGAGCACTTACTAGATGGTATGCATGCAACAGAACACAGAAGACAAAGTATGGAAAGCTCTCATGGTCCATGTGGGGAGTCATGGCAGTCAGCAAATGGGAGGAGGTTCTTGATGAGCCAGAGAACCAGTTAGGATAGGTGATGCTGGTGGGTCGGCAAACCTTCTCCACCAGCTAGTGATATCCCTAGAGTTATATGGGGCTAGAAAGTTCTTGAGAAAAGTCTTGGATTCTGATCTCACAACAGGTGACATACTTGTTACCTTAGTTGAATTGGGATGAGGTGCTAACTTGTAGAGGTTTGACTGAAAATCCCTAGGAAAAGTATTTCTTAGAGGGAAAATGATGACTAAACAGAAATTCCAGAGTGACCAGCAGGGCCTGGGAATTAGAGGGGAAGGACATGTGGCTTTTAGGGGACCCATGATGACCCAAACTCCTGCTGAGTAACTTAGCTGTTAGGAGTACAAGATCCAGAGCCAGATGCTCTGGGTTCAATCCTGCTTCTGTTACTTGGTAGGTGGGTATCCTTGGGTAAGTTACTTCTGTGTGCTTTAGTTTCCTGAACTGCAAAATGGAATTAATAATAGTATCTATATGAGAGAGCTTTTGTAGAGATGAAATGAGTCAATATCTCTAAAGCACTCAGAAAAGTTTCAGATGCGTATTTAATATTCAATAAATGTAGCTATTATTAATATCCTTGGGATGAAGGACTGTGGGGCTTTTCTAAAGGACCAGAGCACAAAGAAAGAGAAGCTGCTATTTTATTTGCAGATGAGAGGCAAGCCCTGGAGAGCCAGTGAGCAGTAGAAGCTTCATTTGGTGGCTTGGCAATGAGAGGTGAAAGGGACAGTAGGCCCAGTCTGGAATGCATTGGTAGGGTGGTACAGGAACTAGCTCAAAGAAACTGAACAGCAGCTGAGAGCAGGGGTGATGCAGAAGCACAAGCCATCAGTGAACATCAGCGATTCGGGCACAGGGACTGAGGTTGGTGGAATGCTCAACTGCCCTGGGGTTGGTGACAGGCAGTGATCTTGGGAGCAGAATGACCCAAGAGACTGCTACTAGCAAGGCGTCTAGTAGAAGGCTGTCTGAGCAGGTTTACAGCTAAGATAGCAGTTTTGCCTATCGTGGGAGCACCTGCAGGACTCTCTTCTGCCATGCGGATGCCCACAAAAATTCTAGAAGTAGGAGAAGAACTGTAAAGGGGAGAGGGCAGAGGTTCTGTACTGGGAGGGGAGGAAAGGGCTTGCAAGACAATATGTCTGTGTCTTCCAGTACGACCTTAAATGTACCTACAGTTTCATGAGAATTGGGGGACCTTCAGGTTGCACAAACTGCATATTATACAATGTGATAGATCCTCTGACAGAAGAATCAAGTGGGAGCCCAGAGGAGAGAGCAGATTTGGCCTGAACACACTGAAAATGTTCAAGTGCTGAAATGAAGAAATGATTTGGAGAAAAGTTAAAATAAAATGTGCTATGGATAAGAAGGAAATTTAATTAATTTCCTTTTTTGCATTTTACTTACATTAGTAGTTCAACTTAGGATTGTGTATGCCTCGTTTTGGGCGCTATATGATGAAATGATGTTGCATTGACCTTTGACCTCTCATTCTTTACAGATTCTGCTGGTAGCTTCTGTCAATCATTTACATTTATTGTGTATACGTTGTCTATCAGACCCTTTAAAAAACAGTGAGTAGGTGGTTTGCACATCGAACTACCACCTACTCCTTCTTCAGAGAGCAACTTTCCAAATGGTCGTAGCACACAGGAAGAAAATGTCACAAATCACCTATGAAGGTAATATGAATATATATGCAGGTCACTGCAATGCAGCAAACTCCACACACAATAATCAAAGGGCACGTGTGGTTTATGCATGCTTTGTGTGTGTGTGTGTGTGTGTGTGTACGTGTGTATGTGGTTTTACACTTGGCCTCTACTCCCATGATATAAATCAGTGCCAAAAGAACTTGTAGTCCTAGTAGTTTTAATGTTTAGTGTTCACGTACAAAAGCTACACTTCTGAATTCATTAGTCAATGGCATAGACATAAGATCCAATGTTGAAGTCAGATTTAACAAAATTCACTTCACATTTTGCCACAATAATTGGTCAGAGTCTCTGAGTTGGAAAGAACCCAGATGTCAAATACTTCAACCTCTCTCCCAATGCACAAAACCTTTCTACATCATCCCTGAGAGATTGGATCTAGAATCTGTCTGCCACTTCCAACGTCACTGACATTTCTTTAGTATTCTTCTCTAGTTCCTATTTTTCTTCCAGTCTCCCAAATAACATGTACCCAGAATTATCTACTTTCTCATCTCTTTTCATTCCTTTTCCCCTTCTGCCCCACTGCCCTTTCTTCTTTATCTTCCTGTCATATAGTCGTCAAGTAGTAACTATAAATATGACTTCTAATACATAATTCTGTTCTTGATTCTCAGACCCCAGCCATAAATTTTCACCTGTTTGATAGGTCTTTTCAGTTACAATGTCTCACTAGAACCAAAAGTGAACATGACTTAGCTCTTGGGTTCCCTATTTTGGTTTGTGGCAATACCCTACTATGGGTTCAAAACCCCAGGTATATCTAATTTTTTCCTTTCCCTGACTCCCTATATCCAAATTAGTAGGGAGGAAAGAATGAACGGGGAACTGAAAGAATTTGGTCTTGGTTTTAGCCTCACCAATTAACAGCTTCAGTGAATTCACTGAACAATTCATTTAATTGCTTTTAAGTTTCAATTTATCTAACAGATGAGCTGACTGGAATAGATAATTTCCAAAGTTCTTCCCAGTTCTGTCATTCTGTTTCTATGTATGATTCCAAATCCCATCAATTCTTTTGCATCAATTTTTGCTGCATCAATCTTCCCTTCTTTATTTTTACCTTCATCCCTACTGATCTCATCCCCATTGCCTCATCTAGATTTTTATGTCTTCAATGAACTTTCCCCCTTTAGCTATTTCTTTAACTTATCTTTCCAGTACATTGTTTAAGTAATTACCAGCGTAATTTTCCTCAAACATAATTACGGTGATGACATGATTCGTTCACTCACCTGCAATGACTCGCTATGTCCTAAGATTAAAATTCAAACCCATGGTCTGACTATAAACTAAAGCTTCATCTCTCTCCATCCTCACTTACGCAACATTCATCTACAATTCTAGAGGGCACTTGAACTACTTGATCTTCCCATACATATCTTTCATTTTTCTAGGCCATGCTCCTTCGTTCAATTTCTTTCCTCTGCTTCAAATTCTTTTTATTTCCAGTTCTCTATTTCCACATCCTTTTCATTACTTAACTTCAAAAGAAAAGACTTCCACTAAGTCTTCTATATAAACTGGGCAAGAAAAGCTAAGTATTATCACAAACATCCAAATCTTAGTGGCTTCATGCTAACACCCACATTCCATTGGCCAGAAGTTAAATGATAGAGGGACTGAAAAATACAGTCTCTCGTGTGCCCAGAAAGAAAAGGAAAGGAAAGGAAATGAGTTTAATTATTAGACACACAAATCTTTGAACTTTCTTTGTTCCCTCCCTCAAAAAAGCCAGAAATAAGTTCTCTCTTTTGAAAACATTCATATTAATTTATGCAAAAATTCTATAACTCCATTATACTGTAATTGTTGAGAGTCAATATTTCCAGACATTCATTCAATTTGACCATATTTTCAAATGAATTCTCTTATGCTTGAATATCATGATATTCTCATATATTTAAAAATTTCCTCCATGTGTGTTTGTACACATCCCTCTTCATCTCCAAATTTGTTATATTCTTCATCTTATTTTCTTGTTTGTATTTGTCAGGTGTTTATTTATTTTATGTTTATATTTTCCAAAGACTAAGATCTTGGATTCGGTTTTGTATTTTGCCTCTCAGTCTTTTTGGTAATTGCTCTTACCTTTGTTTTCTGTTTCTTTCTTATGTATTAGGAGTTCTTTTTCACTTTATTTCTAACTTCTTAAGTTTTTAATTTGTTTTAATGTAAATAAAATGATTTAAGTTTAATAATTGCTTCTGACTAGAGCATTGTTCCATCCACTAACTATACTACAATGGTACTTGCTACATATTTTACATTGGGTAAATGATTTAATAGTTCCAAGTTTCACTTTCTGTGAATGCAAATAGGAATAAAATATTACTTACCTTTTGGTTTGTTGTGAGAATCACATGAGCTAAGGCATGGAATGTACTTAGCAGAGTCCCTATCACATTTAAGTACTCAGTAAATGTTAGCTCTCATTGGTTTTATGATTTTTGGTGTTTTCTAGTCTATAGGGCTCATTTATGCTCCTTCTTTGAGTCAATTTGTATTAGGGAGTGAGTTTTAAAATTTTTATGTTGTTGGAGTACTTTGTGTAAACTTAAAAAAATAATTTACAATATTTTCATTGTGTTTTGAGAGTGTATTCTGAATAATTTCTGCTTTGGCGAACTTATTTCCATTCTCTTCATGTCCTAGGCTATTGCCACTTTAAAAATAAGAACTTGTTTATTTTCTGTCTTAAAGGAGTGAATTTTAATATACATCAAATTCTCTTGGTTCTTATTTATTTTTACTCAACTACTTCGGCATGAATTGATGTGATGTATCAACGTCTCCTACCATAATGATGATTTAATTAAAAATTATTTATATGGGTTTTTGTCCTTTGTATTTTGATTCTTTGTTATTTGGCCCATACATTTGATAATGAATATGACTGCATTCAGATTGCTTCTTTTATAAAGACACTATAATCCTCTTTGAATTGTTAATAATTTTTATTTTGAATTCTACTTTGGCTGATATGAAAATTGCCACTTCTGTTGTCATTCTGTTTGCATTTTACCCATATAGCTTAGCCTACCCTTTATTTATAACCTTTCCAAGTAATCTTGTTTTAAGTTTGTCTCTTGTAAACAGCATATTGTTGAATGTTGTTTTCTACTCTAATCTGAGAGTCTTTGCCTTTTAATTGGGGAGTTCAACACATTTACATACATTGTCATAGCTGGTATGTTTGGTCTTACTTCTGTCATCTTGTTTTATAGATTCTATTTTCTGTGCCTCCTTGTCATTTTCTATGTTTCCTCTCTTGATATTTGGACCATATTTTGTTTGCTTTTGTCTTTGAAAGAGATTTAAAAGAGAGAACTTCTGTTTTAAATTCTACCAATTATGTCTTTATCTTATACACATTTAAATCAATATTACTCCAATTATGATACTGAAGAACAAAATAATACCTTTGGTCCCATCTCCAGATACTATGTTTTTACTTTTCCTATCTCCCTAGGCCAACTTATACTTTATGACATAAGCTCGTCTCTTTTCTTTTGTTTCCAATAAAACTTTTTAATGAAAAGTTGAAAAAGGGTTTATCAAATATACTTCTGGCACATCGACAATTATAACATTTTTCCTGATAAGAATTTTCTCACTTTGTGACACTGGAGGAAATTAAGAGAGGTGATGTATCAAAGCTACGTGTATTCAAGTTAAGAACTAGATTGGTGAAATCAGTCAGTAAACTCCAGCTATGCTGTCCTGACCCGTTCCCAGACACACAAACCCTTTCTCCACCATTGCGTCTTTAACCATGGCTTCCCCTGTTCCTTCACATCTCCCTTAAATGTCATCTCAGAAAGCCCTTTTAAAACTAAACAAAAGTATATCTCAACACTCCATTATTATCTTTCTTAGCTCTCTATTTTCCTTCATAGCATCTATTATAATGTTATCATATGTTAACTCATTGCTTGCTTGTTCCATATCTGTGACCTTGATTAGACTGTAAACTCCATAAGGACAAGAGCCAAGTATATTTTATTTACCACGGTATACCCTAACCCTAGAAGAGTACCTGATATTGTGGATCCTTAGGAAATGTTTGTTGAATGAATGAATGAATGAACTGAGGGTAAAGTGTGGCAGTGTAAGAGACTTTTATGTCCTTTTTAATTTTTCTCAACAAGGTCCCTGCTTAAGCTGAATAACAAACTCTTGCTCCCATCTAATACAGTACTTAAGCACCCTGAACTATGTAATCCTCATCTCCAAGAATTTCTTGGAAACTAGATAGTTCACAAAAACATTTTAGCTCTGGGTTTAAGAGCTCTCATGCTATCTATGCCCATCAATTCCTGCCAGGCATAAACTGCATCATTCTGTGTCCATGACTGCTGTGGATCCGCCATACCCTGGAGATGTCCTCAGGGTACCAACACATTTGTGAGATACTGAGGTCTCTTCCACTGCTGTGCTGGATGTTAACATAGTAATACCAGAGTTCTCATTTTGCAGAACACTACTATGATCTTCACTGCAATGATAAGAATGTATGGGTCTTCTACTCCATGACAAGCTTTGTCATGGGCTCAGCAGCAATGTTAATGGTCCCCCCAAATACCTCAGGTCCTTTATGAAAAAAGTTTCCTATCTTTGCTTATATGATTAGCTCAGGTGTCATTCAGTGAGGTTGAGTGAGGAACAGACACCATTCTGACTTCTCCACTTATCATCTCTACTGTCTATGGACTAAATGTAGCAAAATATTGTCCTTCAGTTACAAGAAGATCAGCTACAATCAGTCGTCCTCCCTTATTTACTAATTTTGCTCAGACATGAAGTTTAGCCTTAAGATAAGGTCTTTAATACATATAAAAGAGAGAAGGGTCAATTAAGTATCACAGTTCAACGTTTATGTAACTTATCCTAGGTCTTCATTGAAAAGATTCTTTTATCCTCACCTGAGAAGCAGCTTTATTCTAAGATTTAGCTAAAAGAAAAACAAAAACTTTGTAATTTGTGACAGTGGATGAGGTTCTAATGAAGAAAGTATTAGGTAACAAACTGAAATCACCAAATTTTTAGACTACTGTCTGAAAACCAGTCTTTGGCATCTTCTGAATCTACTTTGAAACCTACAATATACCAGCTAGAGAGAGGTTTTTAATACTCACTGGTCCAGGGGCTCAGATAACTATAGCCAAACTTGGATGGTGGCAAGGAGAATAAAGGGAATAGAAGTATCTCCTGTTTCATTCTCTGTTTTCACTCTTCCTCAGCAGGGACACTTATCTTCCCTTCTACTAGAAATCTTATGGTGGAAATTTGTACTTCTATAGAAGGATTTGTATAAAGAAAGCCCTGGACTTATTTCTACCTTCCCCCTAGGAACAAGGCAAGTTGCAGTTCTCCTACCTATGCTAAATAATCATAGATATAGCTGCCACTTACACATGGAGTAATTCTTTTATACTGGCAAAACAGTCTCCTCCAGCAAAGTGTTGTGATGTACTGTGGGATCCAGGATTTCCCTTTAGGGCATGGAGAATTTTGTAGGAATGAAGGGCAATTTTAGCATCTTTTTCTAGAAAAAAATTCCTTACCTGTTTGTTGGGCATGATGAGTAGCACCTGGAAAGTGCTTCATTTCCTTTTCTGAAGGAAGAAGCAAATGGGACGATCAATAGAAGAGAGGTGATGAAAAAAGGACATATAGGTGGCCTTCTTTGAAAGAACAGGCCCGTTGAAGGGTAAATAAGTTGTGTTATCGTAGTTACTAAACACCATCCATAATGAAGAGAATTAACAGGGAAATAATTAGGGAAATTCCCACAAAATAAGATAATGTAGACCTGGAACTGTAGAGAACATCTGGTCAAACTTTCATTTTGCAGATGAAGGAACAGAGTCCCAGAAAGGAGAACTGCAAGTCGCATAATTAGTTATTGGCAGAACCAACACCAGATGAAGACTTCATGACTCCTTGTGCAGTCCTTTTCTTCCTGAAACCTGGACAAATCAAAATCACACACTAAGTATGCATGTCTCTAAGTAATTGTGATTATTATATTTTAATTGTTTACTCTTGAGTTTTTGTCTCCTCCATTAAACTGTCTGCTCCTACAGGGTAGGACTTAAAAACATTGCTTCTTGGACATAGCACAATGTCTGATACATACAGAACACAGTAAATGCTTATTATATGTGGCAATGAATGAATAAGCAATTGACAGATGAATGGATAAAGAAGATGTGGCACATATATACAATGGAATATTACCCAGCCATAAAAAGAAACGAAATTGAGTTATTTGTAGTGAGGTAGATGGACCTAGAGACTGTCATACAGAGTGAAGTAAGTCAGAAAGAGAAAAATAAATACCGTATGCTAACACATATATATGGAATCTAAAAAAAAAAAGGTTCTATAGAACCTAGGGGCAGGACAGGAATAAAGATGCAGACGTAGAGAATGGACTTGAGGACATGGAGAGGGGGAAGGGTAAACTGAGACGAAGTGAGAGAGTAGCACTGACATATATACACTACCAAATGTAAAATAGATAGCTAGTGGGAAGCAGCCGCATAGCACAGGGAGATCAGCTCGGTGGTGCTTTGTGACCACCTAGAGGGATGGGGTAGGGAAGGTGGGAGGGAGATGCAAGAGGGAGGAGATATGGGGATATATGTATATGTATAGCTGATTCTCTTTGTTATACAGCAGAAACTAACACACCATTGTAAAGCAATTATACTCCAATAAAGATGTTAAAAAATAAACAAAAAATGTGGTTCTTTGCAATTGAACTGATAATCTCTTTTTTGTATGTGCAAGTTTCAAAGTTTTCTTGCAGATTTGTTCCTTTTCAAATGGAAAATAACTCTAAAGAGTAACAATAAATGCAGCCAAGTCTGCGTGTTGCATAGGTAGATTTATGTGATATTTCTTTGTGGCATTGACGTCCCAATATCTCCTCATATATTTGGGACTCACCCTCTCTGGAGCAGGAAAGGGAGCTCTGTTTGATTTATAGCTAAGCTTTCCAATATAGTCTTTAAGTATTCTCACACAATTTCTCTCTTCTCATTCTGAATGTAGTGATGGTTCATTTAGCAACCTATAAGGATAGAATCTGAGAGTCGAAGGTTCTAGGATAAACCCAAGGAAGCTCAGTTGTTAATTCTCTTAAGAAAGTTGCTAATTCTGATGCAAATCACCATCTTTTATTTCCCCCAAAGAAAAAGATTGCAACTATGGTAAAGGGTAAATGTTCTTTTCCATTTGGGGCCAGATAAAATCCAAGACCTTTTTAAGGTGGCTTATGTGGCCTTTTAAGAATTGCCTAGAGTGTGTCATGGAAGGACACATCATTGTTTGGGAATGAGAGGTGCCTCATACTGGGTATGAGGTTCAGTAAGGAATACTCTGGGCTTTCAAGAGTCCTTGAAGTTTAACCTGGCTTTTTTTCTCCTTTCATTATACTTATCATTGCTTTACATGAACTAGAGATGCTTTACATCATGGCACAGGTTTTTAGTTCAGTGCCTGCCCTTTCCTAACTTCTGGGACTGTAAATAAGATATCCTTCTACAAGCTGTTTGGTTTTATAAACTGTTGTATAATTGTTTAGGAGGACAAAAAGATTTAGTTCAGACACTGATCAGCACTATATATATATATATGTGTGTGTGTGTGTGTGTGTGTGTGTGTGTGTGTGTGTGTGTGTGTGTGTGTATTTGGCTTACGTTAATATTTTGAACAGACAAGGATTCTAACTCAAGCTAAAATGGTTTTGCACTTTAGTTAGCATCTTTATCATTTTAGAAAGATGGTAAGATTGCATTTATGCAATATTAACTTCATTAGGGTTAGATAGGGAAATTTCTTTTCCTTGGGGAAATACTGTAAACAAAGCACTTCCTTTAGAAAACTTTCTTTTGCATTGTCAAAATAAATAACTGAAGTTTTGTGGTCCTGTAAGAAGCTGACTTGAGTCCACATTTTTGCACAGTATTGTACGTAGGTAGTTAAGATTCCTATTTCAGAGTAGAAGTGAAATTCTATGCCAAATTACTTTAAAGGTAATAAAAGGTCCAGAATTTGTGGTGCTGTTAACTTTTGTCATTTGTGTTCCTCTTTAAGAAAAATGATACAAATTTAAAGATATGAAATTCCGGTGGCCCTTCCAATGCCCCTGCCCACACTTAGTGTAACATATGGCAACAGAGATTCAAATTGGAGCAAGGCAGCAGTCTTAATGAATTGGAATTAAAAATATCTTGCAAAAATATTACAAAAACAAAGTTACATCCTGCTAGAGACCCTCCCAAGGACTTGGAAGAGGCCCATGCACGGGAAGGCTCCTAAACTACTTTAGCTTAAATGGTGAAAGCACTTGGATTTCACAATCTATCCCTACCTCACAAATCCTTATTGGGGACATTTGTACAATGGAAGAAGCAAACACAAATGTAAGTTCCTTTTCTGCCATTAAGGAGCTTGAATGTTTACCAAAAATGTGAGTCCTATAAGCCCCTGGGGACCCACCCTGCTTCTTTTCTCTTTCACAGTCTACAGGCCTAAGTTTAGGTACCCAACAGCTGTTTGATGATTAAAAGGCAGAGTATAATAACAAATGTCAGAGAACTTTTGTATATACATCTTTTACATATCTATAAAATTTACAAAGTAAAATATGTCTTTATTTTCTTACTATATATATGCATGTATATATGTGTTGTATATATACATATATATGTATTAAGAATATGTTCTGTATACTTTATGTACTGTTCACTTACACTATACACTATACATACATAGTAATAAGATATATAATAAATAAGAAATAAGATCTTTTTACTATATACGTATATATCTTCTAGATACTATACATAAGTACATATCAACTATATACAGACTACGTACTTGTATATAGTAAGAAGATATACATATAGTAAGAAGATAAAGGCTTTTATATATTATTTTATAAACTTCATTTTATAAATTAAAAAAATTATTTGACAAATATTATTAATATTTTAAAAATATGTATGTGTCAAAAATCTCTATCTTTTCTTATACATATATTTATGAAATAAGAAAATATATGTAGTAAGAAGGTAAATACTGTACAAAGTGTGACAACATTACACTGGTCTTCCCTATAGGAATTTTCCTCAGGTCACAGTTGGCCCTTGGCTTGCGTGTCTATGCCTCTTTGATGACAGCCAAGTTAGATGCCAGTTTTTCAGGTAGACAATGCCTGTTTCAGACTGTTTCATACTGATCACTAAAGAGTAGGAATAAAAACTTTCTCCTTACTGTAAAAACCTATCTAAATCATTTGAAACTGAAGAAATGTGGAAGATAAAACTTGAGGAAATAACAATAGCAGATACACTGATTCTAATGGCTTTGACTTCTCCAAATAGATCCAAATTGTGGCCCAGGACCACTTTCTTTCCTGATGCATATCTGTTTTTAAAAATTAGACAACTCTGTTCTCCGTCAGTGCTTGTGGAACCATGATGAACTGATTTTTGCTATCTGTGTCCGTGTACAACTGTAGAAAAGAAAACTAGTAAAATTCTGGTTACTTTTGAGCATCCAAGTTGCAGAAGAGAAAATTTATGTTCATAGGACAAGACGTTTGGACATGAGCATAAAACATATGTAAGTTAATAACAAGGAGGAAAAAATAAAACTGTTTTTCTGACCCTTGGACTATATGTTTGCTTTGCGAAGTAGACATTTTCACTCCATGTGAATCATAAAGAGAGCTTAAAGTTTCCGGT